>NW_006292691.1:349546-365136 GCF_000327345.1 Myotis davidii | reverse complement strand
AATAAAAAAATATAGATATATATAAATCAATCAATTCCGACCCTCTATCCACTGAGCCAAACCAGTCAGGGCTCCTTATGATTTTCTTAATAACATTTACTTGTCTCTAGCTTATTTTATTGTAAGAATATCATGTAGTACATGTAGCATACAAAATATGTTAAACAACTTGTTTACATTTTTAGTAAGGAGGTCAAGAGTAGGCTATTAGTAGTTGCATTTTTGGGGAGTCACAAGTTACATGCACATTTCAACTGTGTAGGGGCGTTGGTATCCTTAACTCCCATGGTGTTCAAGGGTCAATTGTAATAATATATTCTAGATTTGGTTTAAATCCATATTTGGTGTGTTCATTGCTTAGCAAGTTAGGCCAAGCATTTTCTTATACCTGTTCGGGTTATTTTTTTAGTTATAATTGCTGCAGTTTTTCATTTGATTAGATATTTGACTTTCTGACATAAATCTTTCTTTGTGTTGCATCAGTTTAAAAAGTTCTGTGATTATAATTACCTAGTGACAATGCTATATACCTGAAACTAATATAAAAAAATTAGTATGAAAAAAAATCCTGGGAATATACTTCTCCACATTATGAAACCTGTCATATAAACTCCCCCCCACAAAGACATCCTATACAATAAAAGCCCAATATGTAAATTGTCCCCTCGACTGGGAGTTCAACCGCTTGCTATGATGTGCGCCGACCACCAGGGGGCGGCGCGGATCATGGCGGGCAGCGGTGACACAGCGCTGGCAGTGGGTTGGCAGCAGTGAAGGTGCTGCCGGCTCCATTGGGCCTTGACAAGAGCGGGATCACAGCGGGATGGTGGAGCAGGTGAGCGGATGGCACCAGGCCAAGGCAGGTGCTAGCAGGGGTTCGATTGCCCTGCCAATCGCCCCGCAGAAGGCGACCGGTGACGGGGGGCGGGGCTGCCGCCTTGCTTCCAGGTGCTGAGGGAGCCGGGTGGAGGGGCCCCCCTGGCCTTGATTGATGGCCCCTCATGTGGGATGGTGGAGCAGCTGAGGGGGTGGTGCCAGGCCAAGGTAGGGTGGCAGGCGGGCTGTGAGGCTCGGGGCATGAGCTGGCACCCAATCTCCGCAGGCCACCCCAAGGGACCCCAACCGTGCACGAATTTGTGCACTGGGTCTCTAGTGTGTTATAAAACCTTCCCTGTTTCCATTCCATGTGAGAGAGTTCTTTTTTTTTTTTTCTCCCGGCCCCGCCCCACCCCGAGAGTTGTTCTTGTATACTGTGTAGCTGCTGTGTCTTCCTGATGCCAAAAGTACTTGAAGGAGAAATTGGTTTGGTTTAGAATTCTAGATTGGGTGGCATTTCCCTCAGAAATTTAAAGGATTTACATCATTACCTTCCATCTTCTGGAGTTGTACTGGAGAGGCCTGACTCCATTCTGCTTATATCCTGTGGATGTGACTTTCTTTTCCCTCCGAATGAGTCTTGGATATTTCTTTATCAGCAGTGCTATTTCACAGTATTTTGACGCTTGGGCTTTTTCTTTTATTTTAATCTTTAAGTTACAATTGACATACAATATTCTGTTAGTTTCAGGTGTACATCCAGTGATTCGACATTATATAACTAAGTGATAACCCCGATAAATCTAGTACCCATCCATCACCATATGTAGTTACTACAATATTACTATTTTTTTTAAAAATATATTTTTTTTATTGATTTCAGAGAGAAAGGAGAGGGAGAGAGAGATAGAAACATCAGTGATGAGAGAGAACCATCGATCAGCTGCCTCCTGCACTTCCCCCACTGGGTATCGAGCCCGCAACTCAGGCATGTGCCCTTGACTGGGATCGAACCTGGGACCCTTCAGTCCACAGGCCAACACTCTATCCACTGAGCCAAACCAGCTAGGGCTACTACAATATTATTGACTATATTCCCCATGCTGTATTTCACATCCCCGTGATTATTCTGTAACTACCAATTTGTACTTCTTAATCCCTTCCCCTTTTTCACCTACCTTTCCAATCCCCCTCCCATCTGACAACCATTGAAATGTTCTCTGTATCTATGGATCTGTTTCTGTTCTGCTTGTTTATTTTGTTTTTTAGATTCCACATGTAAGTGAAATCATATGCATTTGTCTTCCTCTGTCTATGACTTATTTCACTTAGCACAATAGCCTCTAGGGCAGCCGTGGGCAAACTACGGCCCATGGGCCAGATCCGGCCCGTTTGAAATGAATAAAACTAAAAAAAAAAAAGACCGTACCCTTTTATGTAATGATGTTTACTTTGAATTTATATTAGTTCACACAAACACTCCATCCATGCTTTTGTTCCGGCCCTCCGGTCCAGTTTAAGAACCCATTGTGGCCCTCGAGTCAAAAAGTTTGCCCACCCCTGCTCTAGGTCCATCCATATTGTTGCAGAAGGCAAGATTTCATTCTTTTTTATGGCTAAGTCATATTCCATTGCATATATGGAATCATTGACCAACTGCCTCCTGCACACCCCACATATTGGGGATCGAGCTGGCAATCTGGGCGCATGCCCTGACAGGGAATCGAACCATGACCTCCTGGTTCATAGATCTTTTTTTTTTTAATATGTATTTTTATTGATTTTTAGAGAGAGGAAGGGAGAGGGACAGAGAGTTAGAAACATCGACGAGAGAGAGAAACATCTTTGATTGGCTGCCTCCTGTATGCCCCTTACTGGGGATTGAGCCCACAACCCGGGCATGTACCCTGACCATGAATTGAGCTGTGACCTCTGGTTCATAGGTCGACGCTCAACCACTGAGCCACGCCAGCCAGGCAGATGGAACTCTCTTTAGAGTATTTCTCTTGTAGATTTGCTAGTGATACATTTTTAGTTTTTGATGGCTTTAAATGTTGTCTCCCATCTTGACAATTCAGTTCTCAACCAAGTTTTTCAAGAAAAAAATGTCTTAGTTGTTGAACAGAACTTTGGTTCTTAACCTGACAACCCTTTCATGCTGCTACATCAGCATAACAAAAAGCATTTATCAAGCCACAAAGAAGAGAGTGTAGTCAGTTTACAACTAAACCTCACATATTAACACCTCAAGAAATTGTGTCATGAATATTTTTTTGTGTATATATATATAAAATCTTTTGTTGCTGGTGAAGTGGACCATTAGCTCAATTTGAAACATAAAGAGGCCATCAAGAGTACTAATGCTGCCCTGACTGCTGTTGCTCAGTGGTTAGAGTGTCGGCCCCTGCACCAAAGGGTCGCAGGTTGGATGCCCAGTCAAGAACACACACCTGTGTTGCAGGTTCACTCCTTGCCCCCAGTTGGGGCGTGTGTTGGAGGCAACCAGTTGATGTGTCTTTCTTCCATCAATGCTTCTCTTTCTCTCTCCCCCTCCTTCCCTCCCTTCCACTCTCTGAAAAGCAATGGAAAAATATCCTCAGGTGAGAATTAACAACAACAAAAAGAGTGCTAATGTTGCTAAGAGTGTAAAAAAAACTAATCACAGGCCATTGAAGAGGTAGAAAAACTTGTAGATTTGGATAAAGACAGCATTTCAGAGGCAGTAATATGTGGAAAAACAAAGATGCTTGCATCCTGGCTTCCTGATATACATCCTGGAAACCAATGCTAAAAGTGATTTGTTTAAGACTAGTAGGGTGTGGTTCAATAAATTTAAGAAAAGACATGTTTGTTCATAGATTCTATAGTATATTAGACATGTCCTGTATATAAGAAAGGTTAAAATGGAATCATTTGGTGGTCTGGAATGAATTGATTCAGTTTACATTATTTCTAATGGGAAAAATGATTTGGCTATTGAATAAATAGCTTCTGGACAGCCTTCTGAACGAATTAAGTTTGAGAGCCAAGGTTCCGCTGTATTTCACATTAGCTTTTGAGGACTGCTCCTGATGGTTATAGAACTCTAGGTGGGCAGTTTCCTCTCCCTGCTTTACCGACATCTTTCCATTGTCTTCTGGTCACCATTGTTTCTGTGGAGAAGTTAAGTGTCAGTCTTACTGCTGCAAATTGGAAGATAATTTGTAATTTTTTTGGTGTTAATGTTAAAATTTTTCTCTTTGCCTTTGGTAAAACTACTGAAGTTTTATTGTGTGTGTTTATCTTACTTGGATTGTTTGGTTTTTTTAATTTATTTTTCATTTCAAAGAGGAAAGGAGAGTCAATGGTGAGAGAGAATTATTGATCAACTGCCTCCTGCACACCCCATAGTTGGGATTGAGCCTGCAACCTGGTCATGTGCCCTGACTGGGAATTGAACCGTGACCTCCTGGTTCATTGGTTGTTGCTCAAGCCACACCAGCTGGGTTTGCTTGGGGTTTGATGTGCTTTTTGAATCTGTGGCTTGCTGATTCTCATTAATTTTGGGAAGTTCTTAGTTATTAACTCTTCAAATATTGCTTCTGCTCTATTCTTTCTCCTCCTCTGGGATTCCAATTATTCATGTTGGTCCTTATTTCTTTCTTAAACCTTTTCATGCTTTCTGTCCTTTATTTCCTCACTATGCTTCAGGGTATTTTCCAGCCCTGTCTACCCACTCATTAATACTCTTTAATTCACTTCTTTCACTAATTTCTCTTCAGTTCTCTCTTCTTTACTATGAGGCTCGTCTGTTGAGTTCTTCAGTTATTATAGTTTTTGGTTCTAAAGTACTTTTTTTTTTTAATTACAATTCTCTGCTCAAAATCTTCAGCTTGTCTTTTAAAAAATATATATTTTTATTGATTTCAGAGCGGAAGGGAGAGAGAGAGAGAAACATCAGTGATGTGAGAGAATCATTGATCATCTGCCTCCTGCACGCCCCCCACTATGAATCAAGCCCACAACCTGGGCATATTCCTTGACTCGGACTTGATCAGTGACCTCTTGGTTTATAGGTCAGTGCTCAACCATTGGGCCACACCAGCTGGGCATTTTAGGTTGTCTTTTAATATATTGAACATATTAATCACATATATCTTAATCTCCTATAATTTCAAAATTGGGGTAGTTTATGGTTCTGCTTCTATTGTCTGTTTTCTCTTGTTTCTAAGTCATTTGGTCCTGTCTTTTGGTATGATGGGCAAAAATATTTTTTAATTGATTTCAGAGTGTAGGGGAGAGGGAGAGAGAGATAGAAACATCAATAATGAGAGCAAAACAGTTATCAGCTGCCCCCGACTGGGGATGGAGCCTGCAACTGGGGCATGTGCTCTGACCAGGAATTGAACCGTGACCTCCGGGTTCATAGGTCAGTGTTCAACCACTTAACCATACTGGCTGGGCTGATGGACAACTTTTGTTGTTAATCCTCACCTGAGGATACTTTTTTATTGATTTTTAGAGAGAGTGGAAGGGATGGGTAGAGACAGAGAGAGAAACATCGATGTGAGAGACACATTGTTTGCTTGCCTCTTGCACACGTCCTGACCAGAGCCAGGGATCGAGCCTGTAACCTAGGTATGTGGGCTGGAATCCATCCTGGGACCCTTCAGTCCACAGGCCAAAGCTCTATCCACTGAGCCAAATTGGTTAGGGTGGCAACTTTTTATTGAAATCCAGACATTGTATATGAAAAATTTAGAGCTCATATGAAGTATTTGACCATATTTTTCTCTAGTTGGGGCTAACTTTTTCTTTAGATTGCCCTTTTGTGTGGGGACACAACACTTTTCTCCACTCAGGAACCAATCTGACTGGATGCTGGACTTCCTTCCATCTTTGGAAAGGCTAGTCTAGTTCAGATTCATTCCTACTCCTGTGTAGCCCATTGGGCTCCCAACCAAAAGTCTGGGGCCTTCACCAGCACCCACAGGCTCATTTTGCACTCAAAACACCCACTTAAGCCAGGGCTTTTGTGTTTTTAATTACATTGCTTTTATCCATCCAAGTATTCTTACCCTGTTTCCCATGTGACAAATGTGAATGGATGGAGTACTGGCCAAATTCACTAGGGAAGAGAGTGAACATAATTAACTGACCTGAATGAGGACCAAACTCAAGGCTTTGGTGGATACAATGTCACCCAGCAAGCACATGCCAGGTAGCTTCAGCTCCATGTGTCCTATGTGTATTAGGACACATATACATGCCACAGCATGGAAGTGCTGTGCTCAGCATCCAGCTGTCTTCAGTAGGCTTAGTATTCAGACATTTTAAGCCTGTGTCACTGACTATTGTTGGGGGAACAGAAAACAAAGTTTCATAGATGCACCTGTGCTGGAGCCCCACCCTCAAGACTGCCTATGCAATCCGCATCATTGAAACAGTAGAATTGATCAGGATCTGATGAGTCTTGGGGTGAGGCCTGCAGCAGAGACCCACCTTCATGGAGATCCCAAGGATGGAGGGAACAGGAATAAAGGAATGTCAGACTTGCACCTTGGTTCTTTGAAATTCTATTTACTTTGGAATGTAAATTTTGTGGTGCTACAGTAGAGCTGTGTTGGAGATGCTTTAAAGATAAAATGTCTCCACCCTAACCGGTTTGGCTCAGTGGATAGAGCGTTGGCCTGTGGACTGAAAGGTCCCAGGTTCGATTCCGGTCAAGGGCATATACCTTGGTTGCGGGCACATCCCCAGTAGGAGGTATGCAGGAGGCAGCTGATCGATGTTTCTAACTCTCTATCCCTCTCCCTTCCTCTTTGTAAAAATGTCAATAAAATGTATTTTAAAAAAAAAAGATAAAACATTTCCATGGTGAACAAAAAGATTGGCAAATAGGCCACTTATGCTTCCCTGTTCCAGTTATTACTGTGCATTCTATAGAAACATTTGCTAGATCCTGTGTAGTTGGCTTTCTCATAGGTGGTCATGTTAAGTTCATTTGGATAAAGTAAAACTCCTTTAAAGAAAATCCCCCCCCTTTTTTTTATTCAGAGAGGAAGATAGAAACATTAATGATGAGAATTATTGAGTGACTGCCTCCTGCATGCCCCCTACTGGGGGGAATGGAGCCTGCAACCCGGGCATGTGCCCTTTGCTGGAATCGAACCTGGGACCCCTTAGTCTTCAGGCCAACGCTCTATCCACTGAGCCAAACCAGTTAGGGGCCCCCCACCCCATTTTTAAGAAATATGTATTTTTTTACTGATTTCAGAGAGGAAGAGAGAGATATAGAAACATCAATAATGAGAACGAATCATTGACCAACTGCCTCCTGCACACCCCACATATTGGGGATTGAGCTGACAATCCGGGCATGTGCCCTGACTGGGAATTGAACCATGACCTTCTGGTTTATAGATCAATGCTCAACCACGGCCATGCCAGCTGGGCAAAAATTCCCCCTTTTAACAGCTCTTTTTAAAAAAAATTATCTTTATTATTGAAAGTATTACAGATGTCCCTTTTTCCCCCTATTGACCACCCCACCTCCCCACTCCTATCTTCTCCACAGGCATGCACTCCATTATTGTCTGTGTCCAAGGGTTATGCATATATGCGTACTAGAGGCCCAGTGCACAGATTCGTGCACCAATGGGGTCCCTCGGCCTGGCCTGCAGGGATTGGGCCGAAACCGGCTCTCTGACATCCCCCGAGGGGTCCCAGATTGGGAGAGGGCAGTTGTCGGGTGATGCATCCCGGAATTGGCCTCCCTCCTCTCCGGTTCTGGGTGTGTCACCTGAGAACCACAGCTGCAGCTTGGCAGCTCCTGCATTGAGCATCTGCCCCCTGGTGGTCAGTGCACATCATACCTACTGGTTGGATGGTTGGATGATCGCTTAGGCTTTTATATATGTAGATATGTATGTAAGTTCTTTGGTTGATCTCTTCCCCCAGCCCTTCCCTCTGACGCTCCTCAGTTTGTTGCATGCTTCCATGTCTCTGGATCTGTTTTGTTTGTCAGCTTATTTTGTTCATTAAATTCCACATATAAGTGAGATTATGTGATACTTGTCTTTCTCTGACTCACTTATTTCACTTAGCATAATACTCTCCAGATATCTCCATGCCGCCTCAAAAGGTGAGAGATCCTTTCTTTTTTACAGCTGCATATCCTCACCAACATTTGTTTGTTGATTTATTGATGGTAACCATTCTGACAAGTGTGAGGGTGGTATCTCATTTAGTTTTAATTTGCATCTCTCCAATGATTAATGACATTGAGCATTTTTCCATATGTCTCTTGGCCATCTGTATGTCCTCTTTGGAGAAGTGTCAATTTAGATCTTTTGCCCACTTTATCAATTAGGTTATTTGTCTTCTTTTGATTGAGTTGTATGAGTACTCAATATATTTTGGATATTGACCCCTTATCAGATGTGCCATTGGCAAATATGTTCTCCAAAACCGTGGCTTCCCTTTTCATTTTGATGCTGATATCTTTTTAAAAAATATATATTTCTTTATTGATTTCAGAGAGGAAGGGAGAAGGAGAGAGAAATAGAAACATCAATGATGAGAGAGAATCATTGATTGGCTGCCTCCTGCATACCCCACACTGGGGATCGAGCCCGCAACCCAGGCATGTGCCCTTGGCCGGAATCGAACCTGGGACCCTTCAGTCCGCAGGCTGACGCTCTATCCACTGAGCCAAGCCAGCGAGGGCGATGCTGATTTCTTTTGCTGTGCAGAAGCTTCTTAGTTTCATGTAGTCCCATTTGTTTATTTTTCTTTTGTTTCTCTCGCCCTAGGCATTGTATCAGTGGAAATTTTGCTGCGTGAGATGTGTGATATTTTGCTGCCTATGTTTTCTTCAAGAATTTTTATGGTTTCATGACTTACATTTAATTCTTTTTAAAAATATATATTTTATTGATTTTTTACAGAGAGGAAGGGAGAGGGATAGAGAGTTAGAAACATTGATGGGAGAGAAACATCGATCAGCTGCCTCCTGCACACCTTCTATTGGGGATGTGTCCGCAACCAAGCTACATGCCCTTGACTGGAATCAACCCTGGGACCTTTCAGTCCACAGGCCGACGCCGCTCTATCCACTGAGCCAAACCAGTTAGGGCACATTTAATTCTTTTTTCATTTTGAATTTATTCTTGTGTATGGTATAAGTTAGTAGTCTAGTTTCATTTTTTACATGTAGCTGTCCAATAATCCCAACACTATTTGTTGAAGAGACTGTTTTTACTCCATTGTATGCTCTTGTCTCCTTTATCAAAGATTTAATTGAACATAAGGACTTGGGTCCATTTCTGGGTTCTCTATTCTGTTCCACTGATCTATATGCCTGTTCTTATGCTGGTACCAGGCTATTTTGTTACATTGGCTTTGTAGTATAACTTGATATCTAGTATTGTGATCCCTCCGACTTTTTTTCCCCCCTCCTCAAGATTGCTGTGGATATTCAGGGTCTATTTTGGTTTTATATAAATTTTTGGAGTATTTGTTCTAGATCTGTGAAATATGCATTTGGTATTTTAATAAGGATTGCATTGAATCTATACATTTCTTTGGGTAGTATGGACATTTTAATGATGTTAACTCTACCAATCCATGAACATGGCATATTCTTCCACTTGTTTATATCTTCTGTCTCTTTTTTCAAGGTTCTACAGTTTTCCTAGTACAGGTCTTTTACCTCCTTGGTTAAGTTTGTTACTAAGCATCTTAATTTTTTTTGTTGGAGCAGTAAATGGGATTTTTTTTTAGTTTCTCTTTCTGAGGGTTCGTTATTGGTGAATAAAAATGCGAATGATTTCTGGGTGTTACTTTGTATCCCCCAAAATCCTTTATTAAATCTGGTAGTTTTTTGGTGGAGTCTAGGGTTTTCTATGTACAATATCATGTCATCTGCAAATAATGGCTTTTTTTATCCTTCTTTCCAATTTGGATGCCTTTCATTTTTTCTTCTTGTCTGATTGCTGTGGCTAGGCCTTACAATATGCGTTTATTGAATTGAGAAAGAGAGGAAGGGAGGGGGCGGGCGGGGAGAAACGTCAGTGAGAGAGAGAAACACTGATCAGCAGCCTCCTGCACGCCCCTTCTAGGGATCGAGCCTGCAACCTGTGCATGTGCCCTGACCAAGAGTAGAACTGGTGACTTCTTGGTGCATTGGTTGATGTTCATCCACTGAGCCACACGCCCAGGCAAAAAGAAAATGCTTTTGAAACATTGTGAAAGAGAAGTCAGAAGCAGAAAAATGAAATACCTCTTATAGAAACAAAATACCCAAAGATTTTCCATTTTTCCCTCGCGTTTTCACTCTCTGCGCAGAGGTTTAGAGTCAAGGAAACTAGACACAAGCTTCCTGCAGGGGTCAGGGCTGCCATACAAACTGTTAGCGTAGAGAGAAGATCTTGAGAATTACCTGATGATGATACGAAGTTAAGAGGGTGACTTGAGGCTTGGAATTAGTGATTTATTTTTTAAATGATTTTTTTTGTATTTTAAAAAATTTATTAATTTTTGAGAGAGAGAGAGAGAAATATCAACTAGTTGTTTCTCTTATCTATGCATTTTTAAATTTGCTTCTTGTATGTGCCCTAACCTTGGATCGAACCCGCAACCTTGGCATATCAGGACGATGCTCTGATCAACTGAGCTCCCTGGCAAGGGTCATAGTGATTTCTGAATTACTTCAAGGAAACAAATTATACTGTTTCTATTTTGGTCTTAAAGCTTCCACACTGAGAACTGGTCTTCTTACCAGAGTTTTTGTTACAGTGGCTTTGGAATTGTGATTATCAGCCTCTTACATTTTGATTTGGGTTATTACCTGATCACAGCCTGTGTTAGAGATTGTGAGTATGGCCTATCTGGTTTGGCTCAGTGGATAGAGTGTCAGACTGTGGACTGAAGGATCCCAGGTTCGATTCCGGTGAAAGGCACATGCCCAAGTTGTGGGCTCGATCCCCAGTAGGGTGCATACAGGAAGTAGCCAAACAATGATTTTCTCATCATTGATGTTTCTAACTCTCTCTCCCTCTCCCTTCCTCTCTGAAGTCAATAAAAATATATTTTTAAAAAATAAAAGGAGATTGTGAGTCTGACACCTGATCTGCCATTTTGAAGTCAGCAGGGACCCAGATCTAGAGTCTCCTGTGGTTCTCTAGCTCATGCCTGAAAGACATCAGATAGCATCTCAGTAAATTATTCTAAATTGCTATAAATTCTTGGGAATTACCACTTATAAAAGTTTATTGCAACTGTGACTATTAGAGTTTGTCACATAGTATGTATGAGTGGCAATGGTAAATTCTTTGGAGCTTTTATTTGAGGTGTCAAGGCTGGAATGAGGGGCTGGGGTTTCCAGGGGAGAGCAGTACTGGGTGCAGGCTGACCCTCATCATTACAGTGAGAACAATTCATTAAATATCATGATGGCATATTCTTTAAAATGTTTTTGTTCCACTTTCAAAAATATATATGTATGTTTTTATTGATTTTTTTTTAGAGGGAGAGGAAGGGAGAGGAAGAGTGCTAGAAACATCGATTGGCTTGACCACTGTGGCTCAGTGGTTGAGCATCAGCCTATGAACCAGGAGTCATGGTTCAATTCCCAGTTTAGGGCACATGCCCAGGTTGCAGGCTTGATCCCCAATAGGTGGCGTGCAGAAGGTGGCCGATCAGTGATTCTCCCTCATTATTGATTTTTCTATCTCTCCCTCTCCCTTCGTTTCTCAAATAAATAAAAGTATATTTAATAAAGAAAGGTCAGTCAGTGCCTCCTGCGTGCCCCCTATTGGGGATGGAGCCCAACCCGTGCATGTGTCCAGAAATTGAACCGGTGACCTCTTGGTGCATGAAACAGTACTCAATCCACTGGGCCATACTGGCCAGGCTTTTGTTCTGCTTTTTGAATACTACCACATAAAGTTCCTCTTCCTCAAATCCATGTGAAAATCTTAAAAATCTGATATGAAACAGTTGTGTAAGTCCAGGTCTTGAAGAGACTTCTATGGCATTTAAGAAACTGGCAGTGAGTAGGGTAAAGTTGATTTAAATGTGCAGTGTTTACTGAGCAGAAAGGAATGAGGTCTTTTGTTTTGTTAACTCACCATGTTTGAACTCTCACTAGTAAGGTCCATAAGTGACTTCTGTAGAATGCTATAATAATTTTGAAAGTGGTCTTCATATTTATTGTTCCATATATTTCAATAACTGCTCTTCAGAGATAACATACAGAGACATATTATTGTCAAAGTTATACAGGCATACCTTGGAGATATTGTGGGTTCATTTCTAGACTACTGCAATCAAACAAATAATGCAATAAAGTGAGTCACGATTTTTTTTGTTTCCCATCCTGTATAATAAAAGAGTAATATGTACATTGACCCTAATGGCAGAAAGACCGGTCAGTGTGTTCGCACAGGGGGAATTCTCAGCCACAAGCTGTGCTGATGGCTGGGAGCGCAGCTGCGGTGGCAGGAGCCTCTCCTGCCTCCTCAGTAGCACTAAGGATGTATGACTGACGGCTTAGGCCCGCTTCTTCCCGGGGAGCGGGCCTAAACCATCAGTCGGACATTCCCTGAGGGCTCCCAGGATTCCAGAGGGGTGTCTACCTGCCAGCTTAGGCTCGATCCCCAGGGTGTGGGCCTAAGCCGGGAGGTGGACATCTGCAGAGGAGTCCTGGACTGAGAGAGGGCGCAGGCCGGGCTGAGGGACCCCTCCCCCTCCCCCTAAGTGCACGAATTTTCATGAACTGGACCTCTAGTTTCATATAAAAGTTATGTTTACACTATAGTCTATTAAGTGTGCAATAGTATTATGTCTAAAAAATGTACATATCTTAATTTTAAAATACTTCATTGCTATAAAAATGTGAACCATTACTGAGCATTCGATGAGTCATAATCATTTTGCTGGTGGAGGGTCTTGTCTTCAATTTGTAAAAAATGCAGTATATGTGAAGCACAGTAAAGCAAAGCACAATAAAATAAGATTTGCCTGAGAGAAATACATTTGTTGCAGGAAAATTAGGAAGTGCAGTAAGCAAAAATATGAGCTGATAGCCCACTGCTCAGAGTTACCACTATTTTGCCTAGATTTTAAAGTGTTACTGGTTTGAGTAGTGAAGCTACATGTGAGAATTATGGCAAAGAAAAAGTGATACCAGCCTGGCTCATGTGTCTCAGTGGTTGAGCATCGACCTATGAACCAGGAGGTCATGGTTTGATTCCCGGTTCTGGCACATGCCTGGATTTCGGCTCGATCCTCAGTAGGGGGCGAGCAGGAGACAGTCGATCACAATGATTCTCTCATCATTGCTGTTTCTCCTTCCCTCTCCCTTCCTCTCTCTAAAATCAATTAAAACATATATTTTTTAAAAAGTGATACCTGGTGGGACCCCACCTGTGCCTTCTCTTCTGCACCTGCCATACCAGCAGCAGTGGGCCTTTTCCAGTCGTGAGCCTAGGCTCCCCTAAGTAGGATGTCCTTCTGACTAGAGCCTTTAATCTGGGTTGTTAAGCATTTGTATTACGCTCACAGAAAGCTAGTTTGAAGTGAGGGATTTAACTGCATCTTGCAGCCTTTAACACGCAGTTCTTCTCCCACTCGATGCTAGGGACACTGTGCCCTGACTGGAGTGCGTGGTTGCCAGTCTTAGTTGGGGGCTTTCTATATCATATGCCAGCAAGTGCTCCTTGTATGCTATTCCTAAACTCTTGGAATCCTTGTGAAGCAACTGCTGTCATCCCATTTTGCAGGGAAGGAAGGAAAGGTCAGTTGGCAAGTGGTAGCCCCGAGAACTGTTCTAGAGCCAGCATTCTCTACTGTCCATCTCTGGAGGGGACAAATGAGAATGGCCACCCAGCAGCCGTCTGGCCCAGTCTGTGCTGCGCCTGTTCTACTGAATACACATCCTGTTTGATTTGACCATAATGGGCCTTTGATGTGTTGTGCAATTCAGAGTTCATTCACAGTGACAGGCAGGGTGCTGCAGCTGTATAATAATAAATAAATAAAAAGTCTGCAGGAGTGTGAAGCCACGAAGTGACCTCATGGCACAGGTATCATGATGGCCAAGCAGGAAGCTTGCACCTGGTATAACCAGGTGACTTATTTTTCTCAGCCATATCTCCTCCCATCCTGATTTACGTCAGCTTTATCATAGAGGCAGTAAGTGCCCAGTGGTCCATGTATGAGTGGAAGCTGTCTGTTCAGCTTCTGACATCAACTCTTCCTGCCCCTAACAGTGACCCCAAGTGTCTATCATCTAAGTAGAGCTCACAATGGATATGTAAGTGCGGTGAATGGGGGACTTCATGGAGGGGCTATTTATTAACCTTGGCTGATCATTTGCATAAAGGCCAAATTCCTGATTTTGCATGGAGGACATAAAATAGAGATTTTTATAGCTGACATTGACCTGATTTCTATCACATTTTTTAGTATAAACTTTTTGACCTTTGGATGCAAAGCTTAGTTATTTGTTTTAGAAGTGATAGTATGTGTGCGAACACAGGCAACATGCACCTAAGTCATCGCTGCTGCTACAAAACAAACAGAAGCTCATCTCACCTGTGGGTTGGTATCCTGCATTTTGTACTAATTTGATAATCCTCACCCGAGTATATATTTTTCCATTTATTTTTAGAGAGTGGAAGGGAGAGGGAGAGACAGGGAGAAACATCGATGTGAGAGAGAGACATCGATTGGTTGCCTCTTGAACCCACCAGATGAGGGCCAGGGAACCTGCAACCAAGGTTCATGCCCTTGACCGGAATCAAACCCGGGAACCTTTAGTCCACGGGCCAATGCTCTATCCACTGATCCAAACCAGGTAGGGCCATTTTGAACTAATTTGAAATGAAGTGTTCTAACTATTCTGGCGCCTTTGTCTTAGTCATTTCTTTGTGGTTTTGAAGATTATACTGTGAGAAGAAAGAGCTCTAGGAGCAAATTGCTTTGTTGGGAAGCAGGCCCCTCCTTTCTTTTTCCTAAAGGTCAGGCTTGTGAGTAACACTGGTTCAAAGGCTGGTGGTGTCTCTGGATGATAACCTCAGTTGAGGCTCCTTGAGGCTGGTAGAAAAGAGCTCTGGTCTGGGAACCCTGCGTGTGGGGGTCTAGACTCCCACATCCTCCTGTGAGAGAGCGACAGAGCTGGGTGGGTGCTGGTCCTGCCAGTGTGAAGTACTGTCACTGTGAGAGGTATGTACCCTTCAACTCCAGGTACAACCCAGGTGGCCATTGCTAGGTGGGTGGAGAAACAGGCCTCCATATCACAGAACACTACCTGGCACAGAAGGGATGACTACTGTTCCAGACAGTGACTTCATGGATCTCAGAATCCGTGTGCCAAGTGAAAGAAGCCAAAAAAAGGGAACATGTACTGTATTTGCCGGCGTATAAGACGACTGGGCGTATAAGACGACCCCCTAACATTTCCACTCAAAATACAGAGTTTGTTATATACTCGCCGTATAAGACTACCCCCTCTTCCGCACACCTTCCACACACCAAATAAAAGGTAAAACAATATCAGATTTGATTTTAACATTTTAATTTATATTCAAATGCTTATGACATGCAGGAAAACTGTCACAAGGCTGTATGTAATCAAACATATACATAAAACAGTGCAAGTTTATTACCGGTAAACATACCGGTAATTCACTAAAGAAAACACACTCTATAGACTGGTACCGTAGATGCTTCTCAGGAACACAGGCAAGCAGCCCACAACCTAGAGGGACTGTCAATGATAGAAGAAAGAT
>NW_006292691.1:345617-349266 GCF_000327345.1 Myotis davidii | reverse complement strand
AAAATCGCATAACAGCCGAGCATACACCCAGCAGCGCTGCTGATGCCTGAACGGTATGTGGAATGAAGTGGGCGGGCATCGGGAGGCCACTATGGCACGGGGCAAGCACTATGGGCAGTCTATCTGAAGTGTACCTGGCGTATAAGACGACCCCCCACTTGGAGGCATATTTTTCAGGGCCAAAAAATCGTCTTATACGCCGGCAAATACGGTACTCCCTGTGTGGTGGTGCCATTTATGCAGAATTCTAAAAGATGCAAAGTAACCTCAAGTGAGAATGGTGGGGGTGGAGGGGGACTGGACAGAGGAATTACAAAGGTGCACAGGAATTTTATGGGGAGATGAATGCATTCATTATGTTGGTCTTGGTGATGGTTTCATGGGTGTAGTTGACATATGTCAGAATCATCACATTATCCACTTTAATTATGCACAGTTTATTGTATGTCATACTTCAGCAAAGCTGTTTTTACAAAAGCAGTTTATGTGCCTTGATCTAGGGGAATTTCGGCTTTTAGGACCAGCGGGTACAGCAGTATTCATTTCCGTAAAGGCTTGGACAGAGCTCAGCTGTTTGCTTCCATGGGGCAGTACAGGTGTGGGCTCCGGGGAATGGTGGTGTCATTGGAAGCTGCTTCCGGCAGGAGATGGTTGGTAACACGCAGTGCTGTTCTTGCCTGCATGTCTGCTGGCTGCTGGCTCCATGGGTGCAGATTGATGGCAATTCTGCAGTGTCTGGGATACCCCTTCCCCTCAGTGGATAATGTTGACAAGTCAGTCTGGAAGCTGCTCATCATGGCTGCGGCCATTTGGTCCCTGCACACCACACTAGATGGCTGTCTGCTAAGTGGTTCCTTGTTCCTGAATCTCTTCCAATGAGTGCTTGTTTCCTGCGCTCCTTCCCACCCTTCTTCTCAGGAAGATCAAGCAGGAAGGTACACTTGATGTTACCGGAGTCTGTGGGGAGGTCGCCGTACATTTGTGCCGATTGTAATATGATCAAGAACCACCCTCTGGCCCTAGCTGGTTTTGCTCAGTGCATAGAGTGTTGGCCCTTAGACTGAAGGGTCCCGGTTTAGATTCCGGTCAGTTGCAAGCTTGATCCCCACCTTGGTTGGGGTACGTGTGGGAGGCAACCAATCAATGTGTCTCTCTCCCATCAATCTTTCTCTTTCTGTCTCTCCTCCTTTCCACTCTCTAAAAATCAATGGAAAAATATCCTCAGGTGAGGATTAACCAAAAAACCCCCAAACAACAAACAAAACAACAAAAAGGGTGGGTCGAGAAACAAGCCTCCATATCACAGAACATACCTGGCACAGAAGGGAGTGTTTGCCTCCATCATGAGACCCTCTGACACTTGGCTGTGGAGGTTTCTGGTCACTGCAGAGTGTCCTGGGCATGTCAGATTCGGCCCCTGTGGGCAGGCTATACACTCAGGTTCTATGCACACAGAAATTGGCCAGTGTTCAATTCTCTTGCATAGTTTATGCCTATCCCCCTTTGTCCACGAGGTAATGAAGGCCGTGTACCCTCTCTTCTGGGATTCGGGACAACACACACCAGAGTCCAAAACACACTCCTCTCCTTGGTTTACCTTTTTGGAAGCCAGTGGTGGCAATGTCCCAGGTTTCTGTCTACCCAGGGACTGTCCCGTGCCCTTCTGGTGCCAGAGCCCTTCTCTGGACACAGAAGGTACGGAAGGGGTGCTATAGTGGGAACATGGCTGAGGCCAGTCCCTTAAGGTGTGGGCTCTAGGCTCAGACAGGAACAAGAAAATGTTCTCAGATGGATGGGGCCATGATCAGGTATGAGCAGAAATGAAAGGAATGGATTCTAACCTACTGGATAAATAAAAATCTCAGAGTCCACACTGATATAAATAAATGTGGCAGAAGAAAAGTCTTCCTCACAGGAGAATACCAAATAACTCTCTATCCCTCTCCCTTCCTCTCTGTAAAAAATCAATAAAATATATGTAAAAAAATAATAAATACAAAGAAAGAAAGAAAATCACTGGGTGTTAATAGAGTATGTACATTCCCCATGAATTGCCTATTGATTGCAAAGGAAAAATACCAGTCAACATGATGTTCTTCTTGTTGTGGTACAGCATCATTTCTTTCATGTTCCTGCCAAAAATGCCTCATGTGAACCTCATAGCAAGGAAACAATGAGACATTCTACAGAACAACTGGTATGGATTCTTGAGAATGTCATGGTCAGGAAGGGTGAAGACTGAGGGCCTGTCCAGGTTAAAGGACATTGAAGACACATCATAGTTATGGCCTGAATCTTGTGCAATAAAAATAGCTCTAAAGGCATTACTGGGCCAGTGGAAGAAGTCTGAGTTTGGCCTTTCGATTAGTGATCGATATTGTATGGGTTGAACTGCCTGTTGCCCTTGGCTTATGGCATGATCAGAGCCACTGTGAGTTACAGGTAAGGGAGTCCCAATACCTCACTTCAGCCTTAGCACTGGGAGTAGGCGGAGGAGCCATCAGCTAGTCTGAGAAGCTGCCTCCAGCAACCATAGGGAGGCAGGTGGGTAGGACTGGCACCTTGTTACCTTCCAAAGAATGAAAGATAGACAAGCTGACAGGTGGTATTTTTGAAGTGTCTGGGTATACAAATCTCTTGGAGACCCTGCTTTCTGTTCTTTTGGATACATACTAAGAAGTGAAATTACTGGATCATGCGGTAATTCTGTTTTTAAGTTTTAGAAACTGCCATACTATATGCTCCATTTTACATTCCCGCCAGTAGTGCACAAGGTTCCAGAGAAATTAAAAATAACCACCAACCTAGAATTCTAATCCAGTGAAAATGTCCTTCAAGAATGAAGAGGAGCCCTAACTGGTTTGGCTCAGTGGATAGAGCATCGGCCTCCGGACTGAAGGATCCCAGGTTCGATTCCAGTCAAGGGCACATGCCCGGGTTATGGGCTCGATCCTCCATAGGGGGCGTGCAGGAGGTAGCCGATCAATGATTCTCTCTCATCATTGATGTTTCTATCTCTCCTCTCTCCCTTCCTCTCTGAAATCAGTAAAAAAAAAATTTTTTTTCAAGAGAGAATGAAGGAGAGCCCTGGTGGGTGTGGCTTGATTGGTTGGAGCATCATCTCATGCACCTAAGGGTCGAGGGTTCAGTCCTCGGGCAGGATGTGTATGGGAGGCAACCAATTGATGTTTCTTTCTCATATCGATGTTTTTCTCCCTTCCCCTTCCTCTCTCTCTTAAAAAAAAAAGTAAATAAATGAAGGGGAAATAAAGACTGTTTCAGATGGACAAACACAGAAAGTTGTCACCAGCAGCCCCTTACTAAAGGAGGTACCTAAGGATGTTCTTTTTTTTTAACTATTTTTTTTATTAATTAAATCTTTCTTGTTCAGATTATTACAGTTGTTCCTCTTTTTTCCTCCCATAACTCCCCTCCATCCAGTTCCCACCCCTGTCCTCATCCATAGGTGCACGATTTTTGTCCAGTCTCTTCCCGCACCACACCTCTTCCTTCCCCCCAAGAATTGTCAGTCCACTCCCTTTCTATGTCCTTGATTCTATTATATTCACCAGTTACCTCTGTTCATCAGATTTTTTATTCATTTGATTTTTCGATTCACTTGTTGATAGGTATGTATTTGCTGTTCATA
>NW_006292691.1:343864-344352 GCF_000327345.1 Myotis davidii | reverse complement strand
GGAGCAGTTAGGGCTGCTGTCAGTCCTGCCGTCAGAGGCTCTGCTTCTCAGTGTCCCAGTAATCGCTGCAAGCCCCTCGGCGAGAAAGCTGCCCTCGAGTTCCAACTGCTGCCAGACAGTCCCACTTCTCCCATATGAGTCTGGGTCCCCAGAGACTCGCCTGGAACTGGAGCTCAGAGCCTGAGACTCCCTCCTGATTGAAAACGACAACCACGCCCTCAGCCGCCAGCCCGCTCCAAGTGCGCCCTCAGCCGCCAGCCTGTTCCACGTGCGCCTCTGGACCTTGGTATTTTACTTCTGCATTGCACCTCCTCTGAGTCTCGGTATGCTTTTCTCTTTCCTTCTAGTTGTGGAATTTCCACTCAGCCAGCCGTCCTGTGGTTCTGGATGATGTCCGTTCCGTCTTTTAGTTGTATTTTTGAAGTGGTTGGTCGAGGCAGCAAACTCCGGTGTTTACCTATGCCGCCATCTTGGTTTCTTAAGGATGT
>NW_006292691.1:328538-343741 GCF_000327345.1 Myotis davidii | reverse complement strand
AAAGGGCAAATATGGGGGTAACTCTAGGTGACTTTCAGTTGGTAAAACAATACTAATAATGTCTTGTGAGGTTTAAGACATATATAGAATTAAAATACACGATACCAGTAGCACATCAGTGTGTGAGGGAGGAAATTCTGACCTTGTGTTGCCTTGGAAGAGGTAAATGCACATTGGAGACTTCAATACATAAAGGCTACCTATTGTCGTCTTTATGGGAATCACTATCAGAATAGTGAAAGGGTTACTTTATTAGAGGGAGAAGATGAAACATGAAAAATATTCAAAAAGTAGGCAAGAAAGAGGAAAACAAATAGAACCAGTGACAAACAGAAAGCAAGTTAAGATGGTGGCCCCACGCTCAGTGATCAAACTCAGTGCAGCAGGACTAAGTGATACAATTAAAAGGAAAAACTGTCACACTGGATCTTTTTTTTAATATATTTTATTGATTTTTTACAGAGAGGAAGGGAGAGGGATAGAGAGTTAGAAACATTGATGATCGAGAAACATCGATCAGCTGCCTCCTGCACATCCCCCACTGGGGATATGCCCGCAGCCAAAGTACATGCCCTTGACCGGAATTGAACCTGGGACCCTTGAGTCCACAGGCCGACTCTCTATCTACTGAGCCAAACCGGTTACGGTTGTCACACTGAATCTTAACAAGAGACACAAAAGTAAGAGAATAGAAAGGTTAAATGTAAAAAAATGGAAAATGAAAGTCCTGTGAACAATAGCCAGAGAGCAGTCAATACAGGCAGGATGAGGGCCCGCCGGGGGGCAGGGGTAGCGTGCTTGTATGGGTCTCAGCAGGTTTTATTCTGAGGACTTGGAAAGCTTAGAGAGGAGTTGGATGTTTCCTTAGATGCACCACTTGAGGAGTTGGCCATATTTGTTGTGCCCATATTCATGTAGGAGTTTGTGTCTGCACATCAGCACACGTGCATACACACACACACACACACACTTCCCTCCCACCTCTGGTCCTGGAGTTCCCTACATGCCATTTCCTCTCACACATCACTAGTCAGAATTTTCTTTGTCACATCAGCCTGCAGTGAAGGCCCAGCGGTTCTGTTTTCCATGGCAAGAAGTGAGCACTAACCTGTCCCAGGAGCCAGCTTCATGTCTAGAACTTTAAAAAGGTAAACAGGTGATGGGTAGCACTTCCTCCTTTCTCTTCTCTTCCCTTTGTTCTCTGAACTTGGAATGCATGTACATAGTGGGACTTACTCTGCACTGGATACTATAGAAAATTAAAAATCCATGTTTTTCGCCCAAATCGATTTGGCTCAGTGGATAGAGCATCGGCCTGCGGACTGAAGGGTCCCAGGTTCAGTTCTGATCAAGGCATGTACCTTGGTTGCGGGCACATCCCTAGTAGGGAGCGTGCAGGGGGCAGTTGAATCGATGTTTCTCTCTCACCGATGTTTCTAACTCTCTATCCCTCTTCCTTCCTCCCTGTCAAAAATCAATAAAATAAATATTTTTTAAAAATCCATGTTTTCCGTACTTATCACCTTAAAGATGAATTTTCTGGGAGCCATCAGAGGAGCAAGGCAGACATACCGGACGCATCGAAGCCTGGGACTTGATCCTGTGCTGTCATCATTCCTGTCCCATAGCGGGAGGTGAAGGTGGGCACGTGCAGGTGTGGGGCTCTTCAGTATGATCTGAAGCACGGGCTTGGGCTTCCGTGCTGTGACACCTTTTCTTCTTTAATTCAAAAAATTTTTGTTCGATTCCGGTCAAGAGCATGTACCTTGGTTGCAGGCACATCCCCAGTAGGAGATGTGCAGGAGGCCGCTGATCGATGTTACTCTCTCATCGATGTTTCTAACTCTCTATCTCTCTTCCTTCCTCTCTGTAAAAAATCAATAAAATATATTTTTTAAAAAAGTGTAATATTCCTTAAATGTTAAAAGGAAACTGGAAAACAAACAGTTCAGCACTTAGCCTGTAATTTGAATTTCAGTACAGTGGCTGTTGGGTGACGATATTGGTGGTTTTATTTTGTAAGTGCCAGAAGAGTAACTGTCATTTAAAAGATAAGTTTTTGATATTTAAATCAAATTCCTCTCTGTAAAATATCATTTCTTCTGCTCTGTGTCAGATACAGTCTAGACAAAGATGTGTAAACAGGACCTAGGGACAGACTGTCCACATCCTAAAGACACCCTGTCCTTCCTGTACATCTTTGGACATGATGCTTTCCAGAGAGCCTTCATAGCCCTGCCTTGGCTCTCACTGGGCCAGAACATACTAGTGGCCTCCAAGGATGCCCTCGGGCTACATTGGGTGGGTCAGAAATACTGTGTGTTGGATAGTGACTAAACCCCTGGGTGTTGCTCCCCTCTGTGGTGTTGGAATGATGAACATCTGCTTCCTGAGCTGGTAGGTAAGTCATATGGCCTAGTTACTGTCCATTGCTGTGACTTCGATGGCTGGAAGAGGAGGAGTACTGACCACAGTTGGCATTGTTTTGGTGTTTTTGGCCTCAGGTGCTGCTCTTGTCGAGGCCCCCAGGGGACATGGCCCTCCTCTGTGGGCCTGCCTTCCAAACCCACTGTCTGATCCAGCCCAGCTCCACATAGCCTGCGTGACAGGTGTCCATGATACCACGGTGTCCTGCGGTCTTATTAAAGTGCCTTTTCCTGGGTATGCGCATGACATGAAATAGGGCCTCCAGAAGGTTTTGTTCATCAGTCAAGGGGTGTCCACAGGGATTCTCTCAGCTTAGAAACAATCTGGTCTCTCCTCTTTCTACACTGAGGACATTGAAGTCCAAAGGACAGGGTAATGCATCCCAGGTCCTGGCAGTCAGTACAGCCTGTCATTCACCAGTACAGCAAGTGCTCAAGTACTGTGAGTAGTAACTCTAATCAGAAGTGAGGCTGGGGCTGTGAGGACTGTGACTGGGGTCCATTGTGCACATCACTGAGCATTCAGCATGAATACCCCAGCCTCCTACACAGACAGCCTTAGTCCTTTCCCATTTTCATCATGACCTGTAGAGGCCTGACAGAAGTGTCTATTCAAGGACAGTCTTTGGGAAGAAGAGGTGGTGTTGGAACACAAGGCCAAGGGCAGCAGTGAGGGGGTCAGGAAAGCTGACATGTAGGTAGATCAGTGAAGACTCTAGAATAGATACGTGTGTGAGGGAAGTCCAGAAAGATTCAGTTTAGTGTTAACAACTGGCTTTCCATTTTGATGCAAGAAAGTGAGGTAGATTTTACATCCACATGCATTTTAGATAAAGATCTACTAGTCAATTTTTAAAAATTAAGATAAATAGAAGAAAAAATATATATATTGAAAATAGAGAAATATGTTAATTAACCGGGATGCCCTAACAGGTCGACCAGACAGGAGGAGGTTGCACGCACAGCGTCGGGGAGTGGGGTGGCAGGGGTCTCTGTGCACCTGCGTTGGGGGAGGGCCTGATCAGCAGTGGCCGCAGCTGCTTCAAGGGCTGGAGAGGGAGGCAGGGCCAGACTGGAGGGTGGGCAGCACCGCGCAATTTTGAATTGCGTGCTGGGCTCCTAGTATATTTATAATTTGGAATGAGGAAGGCCTATGTATGTAAGATAGGGGGAAAAAATCTATAAAGGAAGAGGTTCCCAAATCTGATTTCATAAAAATAAAACACTTTGTATGACCAAAATGAATATAAACAGTATTTTTTTTAAAAAGTGACTTTAGCCCTGGCTGGGTGGCTCAGTTGGTAGGAGTGTTGTCCCATACACCAAAAGGTTGCAGGTATAGGTTTGATGTCCAGTAGGGCATGGACAGGAGGCAATGGTCGATGTTTCTCTCTCTCTCCCCCCCTTCTTCCCATCTTCCCTCCCTCCCCCCCCCCTCTAAAATCAATAAACATATCCTTGGTTGAGGATTTTTTTTTTTAAGTGACTCTAAAGAAAAAAAAATCTTCTTTATACGTAGCCCAAGGTTAATAGTAAGAATATTTAAAAACCAATGTAAATCATTAAGAGCCCAGCTGGGTGTGACTCAGCACTTGAGCATGGACCCAGGAACCAAGAGGTTACTGGTTCAATTCCTGGTCAGGGCACATGCCTAGGTTGCAGGCTCAATCCCCAGTAGGGGGACGTGCAGGAGGCAGCCTATCAATGATTCTCTTTCATTATTGATGTTTCTATCTCTCCCTCCCTCCCTCTCTCTGAAATCAATAAAAACATAATTTTTAAAAAAATCAAACAGCACAGTAGAAAATGGGCAAAAGGTATGAATGGGTAACTTACAGAGGCAGGATTTTAAATGACACTCAAAACTGCCAGCCTGACTGTTAACTAAAATAAATTCTCATTTTCTGGCTAATCACATGACATCTGGAGGTGAATGCCACCCAGGAATGACTGGAGGGCAGCATGAACACTCTGTTAAACTTCTGTACTTTCCCCGTCACCCCCTACATTCCATCCTGTGGCAGTTCTCAGACATGTGCACAGTTCTGGCTGCCTTGAAGTGGGCCTACACAAGGTAGTGGGCAAGGGTTGACACTGCTGCTGGAACACCCAGGAGGTTGGGTGTGCTTTGCAGCAAATAAGTCTGCTCTTTAGAAGAAAGATGAGCAGAACAGCTGTGTCATGTTCCTAGTTAACGTGCATAAAAATGCAAATCCAAATAATAATCTGTGTGTTCACTTACACATCTACCTAAATGCAAAGGAAAGACCTGGAAGATGCCTGGGGATTAACCGATCCCACTGGAGGATGGGAGGCAGGAAGGAGATGCCCGCCCTTTTTACTTTTTCTTGAATTGTTTGCATTTGTAGTTCATATACAAGGATATCCATATGATTCTGAAAATGTGGATTAATAGGAGAAGATGTTGGGCTGCTGTTGACGTGCCTTCCTTCTTTGCAGATATGGATCCTGGCGGGAGCCTGTCCACCCCTACTATGTCAACTCTGGCTATGCCCTCGCTCCAGCCACCAGCACCAATGACAGTGAGCAGCAGAGCCTCTCCAGCGACGCGGACAGCCTGTCCCTCACTGACAGCAGTGTGTAAGTCCCCCCTTCCTGGGTGAGTGCAGCCCTCATGGAGCATGGCAGCCTGTGCCAGTCCCAGCTGGGGCTTTATCTTGACGGGAAGTGACTTGTGGCCCTTCTCCCAATTTGGTGTTAGTACATCCAACATACAGACAGACAAGCTGCATCGCAGGAAGTGTTGTTTAAAATCCTAACATAGCCTGGCAAGTGTGGCTTAGTTGGTTGAGTGTTGTCCCATGTACTGGGAGGTCACCGGTTTCATTCCCGGTTGGGGCACATGCTCAAGTTGCAGACTAGACCCCCAGTAGCGGCGGGGCATGCAGGAGGTAGCCGATCACTGTTTTTTATATCTCTCCTCCCTTCTATCTAAAATCAATAAAAACTTTTTTTTTTTAATCTTAACATAAACTAGAATTGAGTTTTGCATTAGTTGTTTTTCTCCAAGGCCGAGGTTACAGGAACCTTTGAAAGAGAAGAAACCATGGGGTGACATTGAAACAAATTCTAGGGCTGCCTGGGGTAGAGCACTTTGGTTCTGTTTTTCTCTTTGGTTTTTATAGTGTGGGGTTCACTTTAAAGATTGGCACTGGTTAGCAGCCAAGCAGAGGGTGACTGCCTGCCCAGGCAGTTGTGACCCTGGTGCCATCCCTGGAAGGCTACACTGCTATGCGGGTGCATCTCTTGTCCACAGTTAGGTATTTACCAGTTTTTTAAATTTAGAAATTGTCATACTCTCGAGCAGTTCCCTATCATCTCACCATGGGGAGACAGGGAGATGCAGGCAAGGGAGGAAGTTGGTGCAGCTGGTTCTGTGTGCTGGCCCAGTGCCCAGATATTTCAACTGAGGCTTTGCATGTCCAAAAGGTCTCAGGACCACAAGCAGCCACGTTGAGCCTCCGTGTTCTCCATGGTGGCAGCGGATCTTTCATACTCTCCTTTTGTGGGAAAGTACTTGTTTTCTGACACCTTCTCCTTCACATTGGCAGATGGCTTGTTGGGGTACAAGTGCACATTAGAAGCTTGATGGTGTCAAACATTGTCTTACTAGATGAGGGCATTGCTTATCCCACCCGCTGAAGTCATTTGGGGTCTTGACCTTGCTGCCCATGATGTCAGACTTGCCCAGCTTTTGGTACTTTTGCCATTTGCTATCTGACCAGCACTGATAGGAAGTATCTGTTTAGCTTCGGGCCTTAGGGGTGGGGGCTGACTCCTAGACACCCTCCAGCCTCAGGGCCAGAAAGCCTGTGGCTGTGACATTGAGCAGGTAGGTGTGAGCTCACTGACTGCAGGTGTTAGGTCGATACTTAGAGGAACAGGCAGAATGAAATTAAAAAGCAAAGTTCATTGTTACACCTGTGAACAGAAGGGCTGAGACCAAAGTAGTGTCAGCAAGCAGGAGTATGGAGGGCAGGTATTTATATGTCTCTTACTTATGTGATGGGGGTGAACAGTTAAGCTGGATGCAGCTGCAGGAGGTTGCAGGGAGCCAAGTCTAGAGCTGCTCTTCTTGGCCCCTTAGCTCTCTCTTGTAACACCTGAAATGAGAATAACAGGAAAACTGCAGAGAGGGCAGGAGCCCCAAGTGGACACAGTGGAAAAGTACTAAGTGCAGGGGAAAGGTATAGAATATACTTTACACAGGGTTCTTTCCCCACAAGACTGAGACCTCATAGGGCCTAGACAGCAACAAACTGTCAGCTGGTCACAGGGAGACTTCTCCATCCAGCCTATTTCATCATGTGAAATATTTGAGGAATCGTAGATTAAATAAGAAAGAAAATAAGGACTATTTGACCCAGTAATCCCACTTCTAGGACTATATCCCAAGAAACCAGAAACACCAATTAGAAAGGATATATGCATCCCTATGTTCATAGCAGCACAATTTATAATAGCTAAGATTTGGAAACAGCCTAAGTGCCCATCAGCAGATGAGTGGATTAGAAAACTGTGGTACATCTACACAATGGAATGCTATGCTGCTATAAAAATGAAGGAACTCTTACCATTTGCAACAGCATGGTTGGAACTGGAGAGCTTCAAGCTAAGTGAGATAAGTCAGTCAGAGAAAGATAAATATCATATGGTCTCACTCATTTGTGGGATATAATGAACAACATAAACTGATAAACAAAAATAAAGCCAGAGGGGGGAAAATATTCTAGACTATAATAGAAGTAATCCTGTTATTTTCAGATTTTTAATATTTCCTACAACTTTTGTGATATTATGTTAGTACAGTTTTGGTAATATACTTAAAATCCTTTTATTCTTGAAATATTAATGTTTATTGCATATAATAGTATTATATGTTAGATCATTTTTCTTGAATAATTGCTGTTTATTGTAGGTAACATCGTATTTAAAATCATTTTTATTTTTTTTAAATATGTTTTATTGATTTTTTACAGAGAGGAGGGGAGAGGGATAGGGAGTTAGAAACATCGATGAGAGAGAAACATCAATCAGCTGCCTTCTGCACACTCCCCACTGGGGATGTGCCTGCAACCAAGGTACATGACCTTGACCGGAATTGAACCTGGGACCCTTGAGTCTGCATGCCGGTGCTCTATCCACTGAGCCAAACTGGTTAGGGCTAAAATCATTTTTCTTGAGATTAATGTTTATTGCATGCAACATTATATTTCAGATCATTTTTCTTAAAATATTAAAAATAAATATAAAATAACTATTTTTATTGATTTCAGAGAGGAAGGGAGAAGGAGAGATAGAATATCAGTGATGAGAGAGAATCATCAATTGGCTGCCTCTTGCATGCCCCCTACTTGGGATTGGGCCTATAATCCAGGTATGTGCCCTGACTGGGAATTGAACCATGATCTCCTGGTTCATAGGTCAAGGCTCAACTACTGAGCCATATTGGCTGGGCGAATGCATACTTTTAAATTGTGTTCCACTTGACCTAGCTAGTTTGGCTCAGTGGGTAGAGGGTTGGCCCTCGGACTGAAGGGTCCTAGATTCGATTCCGGTCAAGGGCATGTACCTCAGTTGCAGGCTGGATCCCTGGCCCTGGTCTGGGAGTGCGTGCGGAGGCAACTAATCGATCTCTCTCTCTCTGTCTCTCTGTTCCTCCCACTCTCCCTCCCTCCCTCCCTCCCTCCCTCCTTCCCTTTCCCTTCCATTCTCTCAAAATCGCCCCCTTCCACTTTCTCTAAAAATCAACAGACAAATATCCTCAGGTGAGAATTAACAAACAATAAAGAAAAGAAAAAAAATAAATAAATTGTGAGGATTAACCAAAAAAATAGTGTCCCACTTAACATGCCATTTTATAGTTCATACCTTTCGTTTGCCTATCTTTGTGGGCGTGTATATGTATTTTTTTGTACCTCAGTTGCAGGCTGGATCCCTGGCCCTGGTCTGGGAGTGCGTGCGGAGGCAACTAATCGATCTCTCTCTCTCTGTCTCTGTTGTTGTTAATCCTTACCCAAGGATAGTTTTTCATTGATTTTGTGAAACAGAGAGAAACATTGATGTGAGAAAGACACATTGATTGGTTGCCTCCTACATGCACCACGACTGGGGCCAGGGATCAAATCTGCAACCCAGGTACATGCCCTTGACTGGGAATTGAACCCACAACCCTTTGGTGTACAGGCCAACACTCTCATCACTGAGACACCAGCTAGGGCACCTGCTGTTTGTGTTGTTGTTGTTTTTTTTAATCTCATATGTAAACATTCTTGAATATTTTGTTGACCTTCAAAACCAATCAATAGTAGTTGAAATCCCCAATCAATAGTAGTTGAAATCCCCAATCAATAGTAGTTGAAATTCAGTCAATATTTGTTAAATGAATATTTTTCAACTACAATTTACATTCAGTATTTTTTTTTTTAACATATTCCATTGGTCTTCTACAGAGAGGAAGGGAGAGAGACAGAGAGCCAGAAACACCGATGAGAGAGAAACATCGATCAGCTGCCTCCTACACATCCACTGGGGATGTGCCTGCAACCCAGGTACACGCCCCTGACCGGAATTGAACCCGGGACCTTTCAGTCCGCAGGCCGACACTCTATCCACTGAGCCAAACCGGTTTCGGCAATTCAGTATTATTTTGTATTAGTTTTAGGTATACAGTATAGTGGTTAGACAATCATATACTTTACAAACTGTTCCCCCTTATATTTTCATAGCACCATACATAGCTATTACAATGTTATTGACTATATTTCCTACACTGTACTTGACATCCCTGCAAGTATTTTGTAATGAGTCTTAAATTTTTTCACCTTGTTCACCTAGTCTCCCAAACCCCCTCCCTCTAGCAACAATTAGTCTGTTCTCTGTATCTATGAGCCTATTTTTATTTTGTTAGTTTATTTCGTCCTTTAGATTCCACACATAAGTGAAATCATAAGGTATTTGTCTTTCTCTGAATGACTTATTTCAATTAGCATAGTACCCTCTAGGTCCATCCATGCTGTCACAAATGGTAAAATTTTATTCTTTTTTATGGCTGAGTAATATTCTATTGTATACATATATCACAACTTTTTAAAAAATTTAAAATATATTTTTATTTATTTCAGAGAGGAAGGGAAAGGAAGAGAGAGAGAAACATCAATAATGAGAGGGAATCATTGATTGGCTGCCTCCTGCACGCCCCCTACTAGAGACTGAGCCCGGAACCCAGGCATGTACCCTTGACCAGAATCGAACCCGGGACCTTTGCATCTGTAGGCCAATGCTCTATACACTGAGCCAAACCGGCTAGGGCGTATCACAACTTTTTTATCCACTCATCTATTTATGGCACCTGGTTGCTTCTCTGTCTTGGTTATTGTGAATAATACTGCTATGAACATAGGGGTGCATCCTTTCCTTTTGAATTAGTGTTTGCGGTTTCTTTTCTTTTTTTTTTTTTTTTATTATATTTTATTGATTTTTTACAGAGAGGAAGGGAGAGAGATAGAGAGTCGGAAACATCGATGAGAGAGAAACATCGACCAGCTGCCTCCTGCACACCTCCCACTGGGGATGTGCCCGCAACCCAGGTACATGCCCTTGACCGGAATCGAACCTGGGACCTTTCAGTCCGCAGGCCGACGCTCTATCCACTGAGCCAAACCGGTTTCGGCTTGCGGTTTCTTCATATATATACCTAGAACTAGAATTGCTAGGTCATAAGGCAGTTCCATTTTAAATTTTTTGAGGACCCTCCATACTGTTTTCCATAGTGGCTGCATGATTGTTCCCTTTTCTCCCTCATGTAGCCACTATGGAAACCAGTATGTTATTTGTTGGCTTTTGATGATAGCCATTCTAACAGGTGTGAGGTGATATCTCACAGTGCTTTTAATTTGTATTTCCGATGATTAGTGATGTTGAGTATCTTTTCATATGTCTATTGGCCATTTGTATGTCCTCTTTGGAGAAGTGTCTATTCAGGTCCTCTGCCTATCATTTGCCTGTCTTTAAGGATTCTTCTGACACCTCAATTTTAGTACAGGATAGGTTATCATAAGCTATTTCTGAGCCAAACTTAGCCAGTCACCCATCATTGTAAGTCTTGAGCTCTCTCCCTTTCAGTGACCATGTAGTGACATCACTAGATGAATCTGTCCCTTCAGGTTGAGCTTCTGAATGTGGTATTTCTCATGGACTATTTCATTCTCCTTTATTTTGTACCTTTAAGATAAAACGTTGACATGTTTCTTAGCAACTTCTTACTTGAAATTATTGGGGTTTCAAACAGTACCTGCCATGAATGTAAAGTATCATAAAACAGTTACATCCAGCTGCAGCCCTGCAGGTGCCCACAAAAGGCTGGAAGCACCAGATGGATAGCATTTGTCGCATCTGGTTTTCCTCTTCCCCAATACTCTGTGACTAAAATGACAGTTAATCTGCCTAGGTAATTTTCAACTTTCTTGAAAAGTATCTTAATTCTCTCCAATAAAATACGTTTGCTAAAGGGAAGATTTAACAATTTAAAAATGGCCAAGCCGGTATGGTTCAGTGGTTGAGTGTCGACCTGTGAACCAGGTCACGATTCAATTCCTGATCAGGGCACATGGGTGGGTTGGGAGTTCAATCCCCATTAGGGAACGTGCAGGAGGCAGCTGATTAATGATTCTCATCATTGATGTTTCTCTCTCTCTCTCCCTCTCCCTTCCTCTCTGAAATCAATAAAAAAATATAAATAAAATGTTTTCCCCTTGATATTTTGTTCATCTTGATTTATAATGAGTCAGAAATGTAGGAAAGTCAAGAATTTGGAATGTAAAATTATGACATATTTGAATGTATATTAGATGCAAAAAAATAGGACCGTGTGTTTTATCTAAATTGTTGTTGGGGCAACTGCACTTAGTATTTTAACCTCATGACAAAAATGACTGACCACCTTTGTAGTTCGTGGATTTTTGGACATAGGTGTCTGAGGATAATGCCTAATCCCCATAGAGGAGTATGGAATTTTTGAGTGCCCCATTGTTTCTCATATACTTTAATATATATGAGAAACAAACAACTTGGTTGCTCAGGGCACCTGAACAAAATCCTAAGGGCATGTAAAGACATTTTAAATTCTACTCACTTTTTCCTTGACACCTGCCCCCTTGAGTCCCCTTGCACCCACTGGATCGCTGATAGCCAGGGATATGGAGGCAGTGATAGGAGGGAGAGACCATCACAGCCTCTCTCTGCCCTGTTCTGAACCAAAGCTCACCTTTTACACCCAGACCAGGGCTCTGGGGAGAATGTTGCAGCCCTACCTACCCATGAAACTGCTGTGCTGGTAGGTGTGGGGCTGCCCAGGATTCACCAAGTGTGTCCTGGGCACCAAGGGGCAAGGTGGCAACTTCCCTAGGCCCGTGGTCAGTAAACTGCGGCTCAGGAGCCACATGTGGCTCTTTGGCCCCGTGAGTGTGGCTCTTCCTAAGCCTTAGGAGTACCCTAATTAAGTTAATAACAATGTACCTACCTATATAGTTTAAGTTAAAAAAAAATATGGCTCTCAAAAGAAATGTCAATCGTTGTACTGTTGATATTTGGCTCTGTTGACTAATGAGTTTGCCGACCACGGCCCTAGGCCATCCAGCAGTTAAAGTGGGGGTTAGAATTGTCCTGGCTGCATGTTTGCGTTCCCCATACAGGAAGAGCATGATGTGCTGACAGTGGGCGGTGCTTGGGAAGTAGTCGAGGGGGTCAGGACATTCACTGCACCCTGGAGTCGGGGTCACAGACATTCACTGCACACTGGAGAGCAGGGAGGCCCACCTGGGGTTCCTTCAATAGAGAGGAAGAAGGAACCCAGAGAAGCCATGCTAGTCATCCTGCTTTGACGGCCATCTTTTCACACACTGGCTCCTGGTAGCCACTGTGCTCCCCAGAGTAACTTTTAAATGGCAGGGAAAGGACTGGAGAGTTTTTAGGGATTGTATACATGCAATGAATTATGTGTTAAATCTGGTGTCTGTCTTGAGTAAGTGCATTTAATTATCTTAAAGCCTATATATGATATATTTTTATCACAATCTTCAGAAGTTAAATCTTCATAGCTATGTCAAGAAAACTAATTTGAGCATTCCTCAAAGAGAGTGCACTGCTTGACCAGTTTACCCTGGAAGGAAGTAGAGAAATGAAACCTTGCAAATCTTTCATTATGATCTAGGTTGTTTAGGCTGCCCATTTTGCAGCTCTCAAATGTTTCCTGTCCCCTCCCAGGTAGGCACATCGCATCCTGCCTGGGCAGTAAAGCAGGGATCAGCAAATGTTCTTTTGTTTGTGTGTTTGTTTTTAGAGAGTGGAAGGGAGGGGGAGAGACAGAGAAACATCGATGTGAGAGACACATAGATTGGTTGCCTCCCGCACCTGCCTCAACCAGGGCTGGGGATCGAGCCTGCAACTGAGATACATATCCTTGACTGGAATTGAACCTAGGACCCTTCATCTGAGGGCCAATGCTCTATCCACTGAGCCAAACTGGCGAGGGCAGCAAATGTTTTTTATAAACATCCAGTAGCAAATATTTCAGGCTTTGTGGCCACATGCTGTCTCTGTCACATATTCCTTCCCTCCTTTAAAAATGTAAGAACCTTTCTTAATTACCAGGCCACATGGACCCTGCCCATGGTAAAGCTGGCACAGCTGTGCTTTGTGGAGCTGTTCTGTGTGTGCTCACACCAGGCTGTCTCTTTCTTCTGGCAGGGATGGAATCCCACCATACAGGATCCGTAAGCAGCACCGCAGGGAGATGCAGGAGAGCGTCCAGGTCAACGGGCGAGTGCCTCTACCTCACATTCCTGTAAGTTCCACCACACAGCTCTCGCCCTCCTATCCCTGAGTTTGGGGCTCACCAGTCCTCTCAGACCCGTGCCCACCTATTTTTCTCATTCCAACGGGGCTGCTGTGGCCATGGCCAGTGGGAAAAGCACCTGCTTGACTTTCTGTGAGCTCAGCTTACATCCAGATATAGCTCATGGTCAACACTTGGTCATACTCTGCAGGTTGGAGGGGTGGCTTTTAGTGCCCAGCCCACACGGTCAGTTCAGAAGATAAGGGGTTGCCCTTATACAGTGTCTGCCATGTAGCCTTTTCTCATTGTGCCAAGTGAGGTGCTTCTCCCTGAGGTGGGAGAGCAGCTCTAAGTCTCCTTCGAAAGCTCAATGCCCAGGGCTAGCCCTTGCACAGCCACCTGACTGTGGCTCTGTCAGAAAGCCTGGCGGGGGTACCTCTTGGTCCGGGTTACTGTGAGCGCTGCCTTATTCAAGATAAAAAGAGGCATCAGCCTTTCTGTGGCTGAATGGTGGGCGTTACCACATGGACATCCTGACTTCAAAGCTGCCTCAGCTTCACCTCTTCGATAAAAATAGAAAGTGGCCCATCAATTCCTAATGATAGCAGTTCTTCTGCTTGTGAGGATTCACAGAGCCCGATGCTAAGTGGGCTGGGCACCGCCTGTGTCCACCTGCAATACTAGTAGTTCCTTTATTGATGAATGGAGTGATTCTCTTTTCTTATTTTGCCACAATAACTTTGAATGGGAAAGACTTTTAGGGGAAGATAAGAAAAGCGTAGAGCAGCAGCTCCAACCCATTGGTGCCCGCAGCATCTGAGAGCGACGCAGGCCGCTCATTTGTGGTTTCTGTGCAGGGAAAGTGGTTGTTTCTTGGGATCACAGCACACATCCACTCTTAATCAGGATTCCTTGATTAGACTCTTTACAAATAACTTTAATTTCCAGATAAGAAAAGTGATTGCTTATGGTTAAGAAGAAAGGAAGTTGGTTTGTCCTTACTTCTGTGAAAATGATGGTCAAGCACTTTGTCACCTCCCAGCTAACCCTTGACACAGATTTGGCCTAACCTAAGCACTGATGGTGTCTGCTTCCGGAAGAGTGGAAGATGCTGTGTGTGGAGTGTGTGTGCTGCAGGTGATTTGGGAAGCATCCAACCTCACTCATGTCATCTGGAGCAGTCTGGTCCTGAGCCTTGGCATCTTCACCTTGCCCTGCGGTGATGCAAGTGTCTTCTCAGCTCTGCTCAGTGGACGTTTAAACTCAAGACCAGGGCTGGGTGGGGGGTGCAGAGGAGGAGACTGGGCATCTTATGTCCCAGAAATTAAGGGAATGAGGGCACATAGGAGCCGCTTAGAGGGGCTCCTGCTGGCCAAGGCCTAGATAGCTGGAGCATCAGAGTTAGTGGCAGTGAAGTTGGAATCCATGCATCCATGCTGACATGCTGAATTGAGAGTTTGATGAGGGACAAGATATTTTCATTGTTCCAAATAATTGCTCACAGTGGGGAGAAAGCAATTTTTGAGGAGGACTTGTGAGGCTCTCCTGAGTCAGGGGTCAGATACTGTCATCAGTGTTGGGACAGATGGGCACTGCCCTGGCGAGGAGAGTGAGAAGGGTCCAGTGCCACCAGTGCCTCCTGCCAGGGAGGTCGCCAGGACACAGCCCAAGTTGCCATATTGCACAAGAACTGGACTCTGTTGTCTGTTCAAACACCCCACTCCTTCCACGGTATCCCCAGTGCCCTGGGACTTGCCACCATGCCCACCTTCTTTCCCTGAGTCCTTTCCCAGGACCCTCTAGAAGCACTGGACACCCCAACTTGCCCTTCTTCTTGGGTAAGGTCTCCTCAACTTGAGCACAGACTCCTGCCTAGTATTGGGCATCACCAGGCCTTCCACACCAACTTTTTTTTAAAAGAA
>NW_006292691.1:324337-328439 GCF_000327345.1 Myotis davidii | reverse complement strand
GATCCCACCCCTCCAGCCTGCAATGTGTTTTTAAATATATATATTTTTATTTCCGAGAGGAAAAGAGAGGGAGAGATAGAAACATCAGTGGTGAGAGAGAATCATTGATTGGCTGCCTCCTATATGCCCTCTAGTAGGGATCGAGCCTGAAACCTGTGCATGTGCCCCAACTGGGAATTGAGCCGTGACCTCCTGGTTCATAGGTCAACACTCAACCACTGAGCTACACCAAACAGGCAACACACCAACTTTTTCCACCCCTGAAGCCTTGGCCTGTGCTGCTTGCCCTCAGCCTCTTACCCTCTCCAGGCCTCTCAAAGGTTTCTATGGCTGTTGTGTGTGTTTTCCCCTCCAGGTCCCGCGTGGTTCAGGGTTCAGGATCTGAAAGCGGAGCCGCACACAGATGAAAGAAAAGAGACAAGAGACATGAGATAATTTGGAGATATTGGGGAGTCAGGCGGGCAAGTCCAACTCGAGGAGAAGGACTTCCACCGATGCTAAGGCCTCACCAAGCAGGTCACCAGCTTTTAGGGTCTCTACGCTTCTCCGCTTCTCAGCTAGTGAAGACAATAAATGGTCTTCGACATCTCCCCCTTATTTTTTCCTTTAAAAAATCTTGTATCTGTAGACCAGAAATAAACATATAAGAACAAAAAATGTTTTAAGTCCCAAATTCAATGTCCAACAGTTCTGAGTCCAAGTTTCAGTATCCAACAGTTCATGTGTACATGCCAGCAATGATATGCTCATTCTGGATGGTGGATAAATGGTGGCAATGCAGGTCCGACCCTCTGGTTTGGTCCTGCGCGACCTGCAGCGACGCACAGCTGCTGACTGCTAGCATGCCAAGGCGTCTTCACCGTCTCCATCTCTGAACTGTATCTCCTGTCTTTATGGCTGGAGCAATCTGGTCAGTTTCTCTCTGGGATCCATTGTTGCAGGAATCCACATGGTCTTGGAGCTGTTCTCTGAAAATATACAAACGTATTCTCGACCAAAGGTTAATAAAGGAAACCTTACTTGGGGTTTTTTCTTTAAAATGATCTTTTCCTGGCTTTCCTTGACATCATGTGTGTTTTCCTGGGTGTCTCGCTGTTAATTTAGTTACAGATATTTTTCTTTACATGGTATTTTTCCACTATCCCCCCTTTTTTGATTTAATTATTTGGAGGCTTTTAGGAAAATTTATAATACAGTCTAGATAACTTTAAATTTTAATTTTTTGCACAAAAATATGACTGCTTTAGGTTCATTGCATGTTAAGCAATTTTACCATGAAATGAAAATTTTGGTTAATACTTCTTGAATAATTACTTATTTTAATTAGCCAAATTTAATTAATCTGAAAACTTGTCTACTATTTTACTGTCAAATTTAGTACACTAAAATCAATCTTAGTTTACACTGTAAATATTAATGGAAGGGATTATTTTGCATCCTTGAGAAGGCCCTGAGTATTCCTGTTAGGCTGGATTTAGATATACGATAGCTGCTGTTAGCCAAGTCTCTTATTTGGGTCCCGATCTGAGCTGGACCAAGTCTCTTTCTGTTTCCAATCTGAGCTGGGCCAAGTCTCTTTCTGTTATTTGGGTCCCGATCTGGGCTAGGCATGGTAAGCGATAAGCAGCCATGGAGGCAAGAGACATCCCTCAGAAGGGGCGAGTGTTCAAGCCCCTGCATAATTGGGGGGGGTGAGGATCTGTGCCCCACCTCTGTTGACCCCCAAGTTCTCTCCTGAGGCCCCTCTGCAACTGTGCCTGTCTTAGGTCGTTCCTCCCCGAGGAATCTTACCCGTGTCTGGCTAACCAGCCATCCTCCAGGGCCAAGCAGGGTGATGTGAGGTTCAGTTCTGTCTCCTTGTTCCTATGCCCTGTGGCCTCCATGCCCAGCAACTGCCTTTGGATCCCCTCGCCTGCTGGCAGGGCCCTGGCATTGATCATGGGGAACCCAGGTTTCTTCTCCAGAGAGGGCTCAGCTCACACCATTGGGCGAGAGACAGATTCATAGTACCAGCCACCATGACCTCAGCAAGAACAGAGAACTCAGGCAACGGCTGTGGGCAATTGGATTGTGAGAAGAGGAACCCTCTTGGCAAAAAGGACAAGAGGCCAATATAGAATGCTCAAGTGCCTTCCCAGGGGGCCTTCCACACAGTGGAAGGGATTAAATCCTTTCATGTCCTTATTAAATTGCTGCCAAACATTCAAAGAATCCTATATAATAAAAGCCTAATATGCTAAGTGTCCAACCATTTGACTGTTCAACGAGTCGCTATGACATGCACTGACCACCAGGGGGCAGATGCTCCAACCATTAGGTTAGCTTCCTGCTGGGGTCTGGCTGATCAGGACTGGGTGAGAAGGGCCGGACATGCCTTGGAGCCCTCCTGTGGCCCCTCCCTTGCCAGCCAACCTCCCACGGTCCCTCCCCAGCTGGCTGGCCCCCATCAGCCCCAATTGGGACTAGGCAAGATGGGCCAGACACACCCTGGAGTCTTCCCACAGTCCCTCCCCACCAGCCAGCCCTGATTGGGACTGGGCTAGAGGACCCCAATCGGCCCCACTTGGCCCTGATTGGGACTGGGTGAGACAGGCCAGACACACTCTGGAGCCCTCCCGTGGTTCCTCCCCAACCCCAATCGTGCACCTGTGGGGTCTCTTGGCCTGGCCTGAACTCCTTGCAATCTGGGACCCCTTGGGGGATGTCAAAGAGCTGGTTTTGGCCCAACCTCCACAGGCCAGGCTGAAGGAACTGCCCCCCCGCCCCCATGCACAAATCTGTGCACTGGGTCTCTAGTTAGCTTATAAGTTTGTTTGGGATAAATGTACAATATGCTGTTGTAAAATATCAAAAATTATTAATGATATTGTAGAATAATACCATGTAATGATATTCTTGGCTCTAGGTCATGGCAATTCAATTTTAAACTGGCTGTCTAAAGGTTTGGAATGAGGAACCTGGTTTGCAAAAAGAAAAGAGCAGTTTACAGAAGCAGGAACAGCATGCTATCTAAATTACAGTTTTGGGTAAACACATTATCTAGAGTCCTTGGGTAACCTGAGTTAAACTTAGGCATGTAATCTAAATCACAGTTTTGGGTCTCCGGAACACTTAGTCAGCAAGGACACTTTAACTGGAGCCCTCTGACCTTGGGATAACTGTGCTGTCCTTCCCAGGTAAAGGAAAATGCGCTTTCTAAAACCAGTATGAAACTATGGTTTTTACCTGAGACAGTTGTTACCATTCTTCACTTTACCGGGCCCCAGGTGGTCTCTGGGCTGCTTGTTGTCTGGCTCATCCTCCTCCTGTTTCTCACCTTCAGTGAACTGCTTGGAGTCGCTGCTCTCTGTGGCTGAGGTAGTTGATGGTTTGCAGCTGCATGGTGTGGCTCCAGGCGCAAGGTCCTCATTAGTTTGGCTAGTTTCTCTCTTGGATCCCTGTTGTAGTTTAATATTTCTAGCAGGAATCCACATAATGGGACAGGTCCCTTCCATAAACCAGATTCCAGATCCTTCCATTTAACTAGACCATTTTCTTTTGTTTTATTCTGACACCAATGTCGCTCCATAGGTGTCTTTCCATCAGCATCACAAGTGAAAAAATTTAAAGTAATTAAGGCTTGGTGCAGCCTACCCACAGGTGATTTCTCCATCATAATCCCTCCTTATAGTTTTGCAAGTTGCGATTTTAGCCGCTGATGTTGGCATTCAATAATGGCCTGACCCTGGGAGTTATATGATATTCCTGTAATGTGCTGAATTTTCCACTTTTTACAAAATTGCTGGAAATGACAGCTTATGTAAGCAGGCCCATTATCAGTTTTAATAATTGTTGGAATTCCCATGACGGCAAAAGCAGCTAGGCAATGATTAATAACCTGTTTTGCCGTTTCCCCTGTAGATGCAGTAGTCCATAGGACTTTTGAAAAGGTATCTACAGAGACATGCAATGCCCCATGGCGTCCAAAGGGAATATAATGTGTTACATCCATTTGCCAGATATGGTCCCTTAGCAAACCTCTAGGGTTAATTCCTGTGTTAGGCCCTTGAGGTAGATGTAACATGCAAGTGGGATATTCCTTGATATTCTGTTTTGCTTTCTG
>NW_006292691.1:322930-324013 GCF_000327345.1 Myotis davidii | reverse complement strand
CTTGCTCATTAGATGACCCATCAGTAAAAACAGTTAATGCTCCAGGGATAGGTTCCTGCCTAGTATTTTTTGGTATAATAATGGGGGTATAATATAAAAATTGTAGTAGTTTATCTTTTAATAGGTGACAGCTAAGTTCCCCTGAATATCCACTTAACCCAATTTGCCAATTTATATCAGTCTGAAATAACATTTCTAATTGCTTCCCAGTGAGGGGAAGATAGATGCATTTTGGTTCTTCTCCTCTAAGCTGCCTGCAACGCTTCCTAAGCTGAGATATCAATTGAGCCATCAGTTCTACATAAGTAACAGCAGTTTTAGAGGACTGATGGCCTAGGTGGACCCATTCAATAATAGCGGGAGAGTCTTTATTTTGGAAGATGACTCCAGTGGGACTATTTGCAGTGTGGTTAATCTGTCCCAATAAAGGCAATTCAGGCTGTACCCGTGCTACTTGGGCTGAGGATATCGCCTGCTCAATTCTTAGCAACTCCTTTCTAGCGTCATCTGTTAGTGTTCTGGGTGAGGAAAAGTTAGTCACCCCTAAGTATATCAAATAAACTTGTCATTTCTCCCGTAGAGATTTTTAGGTAAGGTCTTAACCAATTAATGTCCCCTAATAATTTCTGAAAGTCATTTAAAGTTTTAAGGCAATCTTTTCTTAGTTCCACCTTTTGCAGCCTAATGCATTGGTTTTCAGTTATGGTTCCTGTGAGGTGGCCCAGAAAAGCGGGGAAGAGAACAAAGAGAACCAGGTGAATCAGAAAGAAAAGGAGACGTTTATTTGCGTTCTCAGGCGAGACCCACTGGCCCAGGGAGGGAGGGGCATCTTTTTATTCAGGTGTTTGGTGAGGGCGGGGGTTGGGGGGGCCTGAACTGAGGAAGTCTCTGCTGCTGGGATCATCACGGCATTCAACTGAGGAAGTCTCAGCTGCAGGGGGTGGGCGGGATATTCAGGAAGAAGTCCGTATCTGTGTGGGGGGTATGTGGATTCAGGGAGGAGAAGCTGGTATCTGTGTCTGGCACGTTGATCTGTGAGAAATTCCAGGGGAAGTCCATTGTCTCATCACAGGTGACCTAACA
>NW_006292691.1:308845-322067 GCF_000327345.1 Myotis davidii | reverse complement strand
ATGCCATAATTCTTTGCTGATAACGCTGATATCCGCCCCAGTGTCTGCTAGGCCTTTAAACATTTTTCCTTCTATTCTCAAATTAATCATAGGACGGGTTTTGCTAATTTCCTGTATCCAATAGATGTCTGAGCTTCCAAACCCTTGCGCTCCTCTTTTCCTGTTTATAGCCTCGCCTTGTTGAACATAAGGTAAAAGTAGTATCCAAGCAATTCTTTGACCTGGAGTAATTTGCATAATATGATTACATTCTAATATTACTTTAATCTCTCCCTCATAGTCTGAATCTATGACCCCAGGCAAAACAGTTAATCCTTTTATATTTCCACTCCTCCCTAAAATTAATCCTAAAGTTCCTGGTGGCACAGGTCCCCAGATTCCTGTAGGAACAGCTTGGCGAGCCATATCAGGGGTCAACGTGACCGCTATAGTACTGTTAAGATCTAGACCCGCGCTCCCAGGAGTGGTCCGAATCAGAGAGTCCACTGTGGGCTTTGCAGGGCAGATCTCCCCTTTTAATGACGGGGCTGGGGGTGGCCCCGCTGGCCGTTTCCCTGCAATTGGCCATACCCTGTGTTTTGATCTAACGGCCGCCTATTTTTATGGAATCTTGATTTACAATGGCTGGCCCAATGGTAGCCCTTCTGGCACCTAGGACACCGAGAGGTTGGATCTGCGTTGATCAGCTCAGGAGGTGGAAGTTCGTGCCTTTCCCTAGAGCGCCTCCTTGTGTCCTTCTTAGTTGCCTGCATTCTTTCCTAAAATGTCCTGTTTTTCCACCGTTATAACACCTTTAATTTTCTACCGTTACAGTGGCAGCAAGTAAATTCGCTTGAAAAGTGCCTGACCCCACATTCTGACATGCTCGAATCATTTCTGTAATGGTACTACCTTTTCTCAGATGCATCAGGCATTTCTTACAATCATCATTGGCATTTTCATAAGCTAATTGCTGAATTAAAATGTCTCCTGCTATCTCGTGTTGAATCTGTCTCACTGCTCGAGTGAGACGAGCCACAAAATCAGAAAATGATTCTAAAGGCCCCTGTATACATTTACTAAAAGCTCCCTCAGGGTCCCCTTTTGCTGGTAAAGCCCACCACGCTTTCCTTCCACAAGCTCTAATTTGCTCATATGCCAGCTGCACAGAATGTAACTGGGTTTGGACATCATTATAATATCCCAGTCCAGCTAGCATTTCATAAGTTATTTGAACATGCAGCCCGCGGTTTGTTTGGGCTTGCTCCTGGCATTTCTCCAGAAATTCTCCTTTCCATAGTAAGTAATCTCCTCCATCCAGAGTTGCACGAGCTAGACAATACCAGTCATGAGGAATTAAGAATGCATCAGAAATATTATTCATAATTTCTCCTGTAAAAGGAGCGGTTGGACCATTTTGAACTACACTTTCACGTAAGGTCTTTATCATTTTAAAGTCAATTTTTACATGGTGTCTTATTATGTGATTTGGGAGCTGTGGGTCGGCTGTCTCCATGATAGGAAAAGCAAGCCTTTCTTCCACCTGCATGTCCTTCAATCCTTCTCTGATGGCTTTTTGCACAGGTGATTCCGTTAATGGTGAATTAGCCATTTCAGGATGAGGACGTGGAGGTGGAGGTGGAGGTGGAGGGGGCCGTGAAGGACATTTCTCCAATTTTTCTTCCTGCTTCTCTCTAAGAGGAGCGGAGGGAACCAGTCGAGGGGGCTCCTCCTCGGCCTCTCTAAGAGGCTCTAGCAAACGCAATATTGTGTTCCCCATGGAAAAATAGTTTTTTGAGATAAGTTTTTTCTTTCTGCTGACATTTTCTTCAAGTTCTGACTAACTTTTTGGCAACTTTTAAGATCTAATGTACCTTCTTCAAGAAACCAAGGGTTATGTTCTATAATAACATGCCAAAAAAACTGTAAGAGATTACATTCTAAAATTTTTAACACTTTAAGCATTCAAATCAAAAGTCTATAATAAAGTTTCTTACTTTTTAAAGCCGAATCTACTTTTTTAAAGCTGAATCCTGCCCAATTTAGCCTGGTGTGGAAAAACGTTCCCACACCGCCTACAGCTCCGGACTACTGTAGCTGATTGTGGCCGTATGTGTGCAGTGAAATATCCCCCTACCATTTTATGGTGAACCTTCCTACCTTTAAGGTGAATTCTTTGTTCCTCACCTTGCCGGTGAAACCTTGGTTTTTACCTTCACTTCCAGATTTCCCGACGGGCACCAAATGTTGTGTGTGTTTTCCCTTCCAGGTCCTGCGTGGTTTAGGGTTCAGGATCTGAAAGCGGATGAAAGAAAAGAGACAAGAGACATGAGATAATTTGGAGATATTGGGGAGTCAGGCGGGCAAGTCCAACTCGAGGAGAAGGACTTCCACCGATGCTAAGGCCTCACCAAGCTTTTATTGATCTTGGGATAGCCCCTAGGTAGGGAATTTCCAGTAATACACAAACTAGGTTCATCAGTAGGCAATTTCCAATAATAGGCAGACTATCTTATCAACAAGGATTTACATGAGTTAAAGTGGGGAGGATTCTTCAGCTACCAGTATCTAGATTAACTGGGTGGTGCACAGCTTCGACCTTTGCTAGGGCTTCAAAGGTCACCAGCTTTTAGGGTCTCTACGCTTCTCAGCTTCTCAGCTAGTGAAGATAATAATGGTCTCCGACATATGGCTACCTCTGAATCCATTGTGGTCAGCAGCAGCCCTACACATGGACATTTGTTTCTGAGCCCTTCACATATTTTTCTTATCATCTTAAAAGTTTCTGTGGTTTTAGGTGTTTTCTTTACTCCTGTTTTGCAGATGAGAAATAGGTATGCAAAGTCGAGAACTATTCCCAGAGCTTTCACCATGAGTCTTTTCGCTTTGCCTTGTTCCACGTCTGAAGGCCAGGGTTCTAAATAGCCACTGTCCACCCACAGAGGTCAGAGATCCTGTACCACCCTGTGCCCAGGCCACCTCTTTCTTCCACCTGTCCTCCTGCCTCATCTGAGGCCCCTCCAGACCTTCCTCCTCCTTGGTCCTCCTTCACTTATATTTTGGTGGCTTAGATTTTTTTTTTAATCCTCACTCGATATTTTTTCCCTTGATTTTTAAAAAATATATTTTTATTGATTTCAGAGAGGAAGGGAAAGGGAGAGAGAGATAGAAACATCGATGATGAGAGAGAATCATTGACCAGCTGCTTCCTGCACACCCCCCACTGGGAATCGAGCCCACAACCCAGGTGTGTGCCCTTGACTAGAATCGAACCTGGGACCTTTCAGTCTATAGGCCAATGCTCTATCCACTGAGCCAAACCACCGAGGGCTTCCTTCGATTTTTTTAGAGAAAATGGAAGGGAGGGAGGATTGGGGGAGGAGGGTGAGAGGAAGAGATGGATATGAAAGAGACACATTGATTGGTTGCTTCTGCTCACTTGGGGCGGGGATCGAGCCTGCAACTGAGGTATGTGCCCTTGACTGGGAGTCGAACCCACAGCCCTTCAGTCCTTGGGCTGACGCTCTAACCACTGAGAAAAACTGGCCAGGGCAGTGATTTAGGTTTTTAAAACATGTTTTGTTATTAAGGATATTGGGACAGCTGGTGAAATTGGAATAAGATGTGCTAGCTAGGTTACAGTATTATACCAGGGTTCTTTTTTTCTTTTTTCTTTTTTTAATAATTGACCTGTTGTAGGTATAAGAATGTCCTGGGTTAATGTTAAATACACTCTAAAGTGTTTAAGAGTAGACAGGCATCATTTGTGCAATTTGTTCTTGACTGGCTCACAGAAGTGTGTGTGAGAGAGAGTGACAGTGTGAGAGAAAGGTCAGCAGTCAGGGAATCTGGGACAGAAGCCCTTGTGCTATTCATGCAACTGTTTTAAATTTGACATTACTTCAAAATAAAGCTACCCCCTACCCCCAAAAAAGCTATACAGTGCATCACTATAAAATACATTGCAGAATTATATTCCTTGAAAAGGGAAGTCCTTCATAGTCCTGCCTTTCCCCCTGATTTTTTTCCTATACCATGAATTTTATGTTCCCCAACCCTGCAACAGCCTGATCCACGTACATAAGTACCAGAGGCTGCTGCCCTCTTGTGTGCAGGGTGGTCACTGCAAGGAGCAGATGGGTCCTGCCCGTGGGCTGCATCTCCTGCCTCTCCTCTGTGGTCTTTGCAGCTCCGGGCCAGTGATTTTAGAAGGTCTGTTTGGGTCAGTCTTGAAGGCCCTCTGTGCAGGGCACACTCACAGGCCCTTGCTGACCACTGCCCTGCTGACCTGACCCCAGGAGACCAAGTTCTGCCTGCTCAGTGTCTCTGATTCTTTGACCGTGGGAGTCGGTGCTCCATTCTCACCCCTGGATCGGGGCTGGGTGAAGGAGAGATTTAGTCTGACAAGAATAGGGGGCAGTGAGGAGATTAATTCCCAGGTAAAAGGGGGGAAAATAAACACTCACTTGAAAATAAAATTCAGATTTAACATTATCTTCTCACACCCCAAAAGTGCTTGAATGCCACCCTGGCGCAGAGAACAGTAGTTCAAAGCTGTGCGTGGCCTACTAATGAGCAGCGTCTCCTTGCAGCGTACTTACCGAATACCAAAGGAAATTCGCGTGGAGCCCCAGAAGTTCGCTGCGGAGCTCATCCACCGCCTGGAGGCTGTTCAGCGGACTCGGGAGGCAGAGGAGAAGCTAGAGGAGCGACTGAAGCGGGTGCGGATGGTGAGTAGGCTTCAGTCAGGGAAGCCACGCAGATCGTGGTTTCCAGGTTATTTTGTTACAGCTTCAGGCCCTGAGGGGCCCCTTCCAGGTTTTCCCAGAGCCCCCATTTCCCCACTTGACCGCACACTGGCTCCTGACATGCTTTGACCTGGCCTGATGGTTAGCCAAGGCACGCTTTCCTATGACATCTACCCCTCTCTAAAGCCCCCACCCCTAGTTCCCAGCCTGGGCTGTCTCCCCGGGAAGAGGTCCTTATGGCTGGGCCCTGAATGTGGGCCTGGGGAGCGACCAGCAGGTGTCAGCTGTGGCCTTGGTTGCCAGGGTTGGGGGTATTTTTTTCCACCTGCTTGTGGGAAGAGAGCTAAGAGGGAGGCCAAGACAACTCTCAGCTGTCGTCCCCAAAGTAGGCACCGCACAGAGGCAACACCAGCTCAACTCAGGGAGATTGGGCACAGGACATGTCCAAAGTGCAGACTAACCAGCTTCTCCTTTCAGCCCAGGACCAATTTCCTTCCTGCTGTCCTCTTGGTGCCCCAGGCTCATTCCCCTCTACCAAGGCCCTCCATGGCAGATACCTGACCCATACGTGAGCACACATGCCTTGCTGGCCATGTCTCCAACACCCCACATGCCCCCTTGGCATGTGGAACTGAAATTTCCCTTGAGTGCTGGTGGATGGAGGCCCCTCACAAGCACCTCTGTGTCCTGGGCCACATGCGTCTGTGCAGAGCAGAACATGCCTGTGGCAGGAAGGGCCCACAGCTCCCACTTGTCACCTCAGAGCATAGAATGGCTTAGGTTTGGATGTAGGCTTCTGTTTATCCTGTCTACTGACCTGTAGCCTCACTTGATGAAGTGTTGAATGCTAAGAATTTAACATTTGTAATTCATTGCTTAAATGCCTTTCTGCCCATAACTGCTGAAGAGATACCTTGCTTTTATTGTCCCGGGTGTCATTCTATAAGATTCATTTCCATACACATTCAAGGGCGTCAGTGCTGGGACATCAGTAACCGGCGTGCCCCTGGAGTGAGGCCTTCCCTGTGCCCCTTGCACTTCCTAGCTTGTTGAACTTTATTCACTGAACCCAGTGCCTCCTGAATGCCGTGAGCCTCCATGTCGCTGGTAGACAGGCTTTTGCTTTTCTCTTAGCAGGTAGAAATTACCTGCTGGAGGTAAATGGTCACCACCAAGTAAGTGGTTGTCTTCCATTCTTTTCTAAATATTTTGTGCTCAATACCTGAAACTCAAAAATGTGATGTTTCTTGAAGGAATTATTTCTCTACCCGATCACCTAATATTCCTATTTAAAATACAGTACATGAGCCCTCCTCAGACCCCATCAGAACCCCTTGGGAGGGGCTTACGCTCTCACTTTACATGTCCCCAGATGAGTTCTGTGCACCTGAAGCTGGATACACTGCCATAAGGGTAGACGTGGGACAGAGCAGATGGTCACTGCACATAGGGAATCCTGCTGGCTGTGCCTTGCAGCTATGATCCTGGGTTCCGGAGCTCCTTTACATGACGCTCAGCTTCCAACCAAAGGGCATGGCTCCTCCCATCTTTCCCCACATCAAGACATCGGGTAGATTTCAAATAGCATATCAGAACCTGAGGTTCATGTTCTGATATGAACATGGTACCAGGAAGGCAAACCTGAGAGTAACAGTGGTGATTTCTAGGAAGGAATGTGCATGGAAGTATTTTTAAGCGCTCATGCATCTACACAAGTAAATTTTTCTTACCAGCATCCTTTCCTCCTCCCCTCATGGTGATTGGGTGACCCTCACTCTGGCAGAGCAGGTGCCAGCTATCCTCCCCACAGTTCCCACAACTCAGTGAACTGTCCAAGGTCACTCAACAGGGCACCCGCCATGCTGGGTTCTCGTGTGAGGGCAAGGGAGACTTCTTTGACCTAGAGGGAGAGGCTCTCAGGAGCCAGTCAGGGATAGGCCGTCTGATGGGAGCCAGGGACAGAGTGTGCACTCCGAGGCCAGCTCTTTCTCAGTGCCCATCAGAGCCTTATTGAGTAGTTGAAGGAATAGTTAGGAGCGTAGTTTCAGCATTTTAATAGCCTTCTCTGAACAAATAAATGCAGGGAACAGAGTCACTATGAGATATGGAATATTTTAGTAGGAGGTAAATCCCGAATAGCATGTTGTGACAAAGCTGGTGTCTTCATTTGTTTAGCACAGTGTTTCAGTGGGCATCAGCTCTTTGTGTGAGGGGTCCCCTGAACATGTCATAGTTAACAACTCTTAAAACAAATGTGCTCATTAAATAATGTGTGTACTGTTTCTTAAATGGAATCTAAGAAAGGAAGAATTCACCACCTTTTTACTATATAATTGAGTTATTATAATTGTTTTGTCAAGTTTTTAGTTTTGGCTCAGTGGCTGTGTGTGTTTGTGGTCCTTGGCAGGTCAACCTTTTGGGCGAGACATTGTGAAGGCAGCTGTGGCTGTGGGTATTCTGTGTGTTTTTCTGATGTCTGACTCAGATGTTTTTTTCTCTGTGGTGTCCCTGGCAGGTGCAAGGCGGCTGTGTCTGGAACCACTACCAGCTCTCAGGACAGGGGTTGGACCCAGCTGCCAACACCCAGTGGTGTTCTTTAACAGAAATGTTCAAATGAACAGCCCTTTGTATGTCTCCATTGTCAGTTTAGGAGCTAATCAGCAGGCACCTGGCCTCAAGCTCAGGTGGGCTTACTACATGCAGTGGCCTGCTGTGGCCTTCAGAAATGGGTGCACGGACTCTTGGTCATGTGCTCTGGCCCGAAGCTGCTCCGGCAAGTTTGCTCCCACAGGTGTCCCTTAGTCCTCGGTTGCGGCACACTGCCCAGCCTCTGTCAGTTCAGTCTCTCTTATCATGTGCAATCTGTAATCTAAATAAATCATGCTATAAATAACAGTCCTTTCTTTTTTAAAGGGATAAGTACACAATTTTTAAATAACTTTTATTATAAAATTTTGAAAAGAAAAGCAAAGAAGAAAATGAAAACTGTTATCTGAACAGTTAGGTAAATCTGTTACCTTTCCAAACTGTAAAATTGAATTCTTACATATGCAGAACTACTAAGAAAAATTGGATCTCAGCTGAAGGTTTGCACCCCCTCACCTCTCAGGAATTCGGAGGTTTCCTCTTGCTTGCTGCTACTTTAGGGGATAAATGGCTTTAATAACTTTCAGTGCCCTGGGAAGACCCCCAGTAAAAAGTCTCCTGGTCCCTTAGCCCTGCAGAGCAAAGGGATTGGGATGGGGACACGGGATGGGAGCCCAAGGGTCCAAGTCTCTGCTGAGGTGGCTCCAAGCTGTACCCAGGAGGGGGTGCATTCACCCTCTATCTGTTAGGTCCCTTCTTTTGTACTTTGTCCTCTGTAGTGCCATTCTACCCTGAGCCCGTTCTAATGACATTTAGATACTTCACATTAGTGTGAAATTTTGTGGTAAACTTTTGGAGATCTTTTTATATTAAAGTACAGGTTTAGCTTAGTTCCACTTTCTTTTAAATTATTACCAAATTTACTGAACATTATTCTGGTTTGGACAATTTATGTATCTTTTGAAATTAAGATGATAAAATGCTTCTGTTACAGTATTGGTTATATTAACTTTTTAGAGAATTGAATAAAAGTTAATGTGAGAATTTATCAAACACATAGCAAGATAAAAAACAAGAGCTCTTTTGTACAAAGGCCTTTGAAAATATGGCAGTATAAATTGAGGAATAGGAAAATTTCACTGAAAGAAAACAAAAATCTTTATTGAGAAGCATAAAAGAAAACTAAACCAGTGCGAAGGTTGCTCTGTGGCCTGGACCGGCAGTGGTGTGTTCCCTGAATCATTGCCCTTGCACACTTGTGCGTGAGCACAGCTCCCTGTCCTCCTGTCTGCCCCCCGTCCTGCAGCATAGCCTGCTGAGAGCCTGGCTGAGTTTGTTCAGGAATCAGGGACAGAAAAGTCGCTTGGAAGTCCGGCACCTCCCTTGGCCCTTGCCTCATCCTGGGCTCAGGGCTCCTGACCTCCAGGACACGGCACTGACAGGCTTTATGGTTTGGGGATTTTTTTGGTTGTTTGTTACTTGTTTATTTCCCAAAGTGTGAGGTTCCCTTGGTGCAGCAGGTGCTAAGAGGTGACATGCGACCTTGTCCCTACAGGAGGAAGAAGGGGAGGATGGCGATGTGTCCTCTGCTCCCCCGGGGGCCAGTCATAAGCTGCCTTTGGCCCCAGCCTGGCACAGCTTCCCACCCCGCTACACGGACGTAGGCTGCACAGGGCTGCGGGATGCACATGAGGAGAACCCCGAGAGCATCCTGGATGAGCATGTGCAGCGGGTTATGAGGACTCCAGGCTGCCAGTCACCCGGACCTGGCCACCGCTCCCCTGACAGTGGACACATGCCCAAGATGTCGGGAGTGCTGGGGGGTACAACCTTGGGGCACAGTAAGCACGTGCCCAAATTGGGGGCAAAGCTAGAAGCGGCTGGCCTGCATCTCCATAGGCACAGCCACCACCACAGCCACCATGGTGTGGCCAGGCCCAAGGAGCAGGCTGAGGCCGAGGCCATCCGCCGGGTCCAGAGCAGCTTTGCATGGGGCCCGGAGCTGCACAGTCACACAGCCAAGACCCGAAGCCACTTAGAGAGTGTGGGCACCACCCCCAATGCCAACGACAGCCTGGCCTACAGGTGAGTGTCTGGGGTGGCCAGAGCCATGCTTTAGATTGGGGCCTTGGATTCTTTGTCCTTGGGCTTCCCAGGGAGAAAGGGGTTGCAGTGAAAGACTGTGGCTCTTGTGGATTCTGTTCTGATTTTCTAGACTAGACTTCTCCTTTAAAAGTCTTTAAACCAAGGTGAGCTGCAGAGACTTGCAGGCGTGTCATGGCCAAGAGCTCAGGTGCCAGTAGAGGTAGACACCATGCTCTGCCTGGGGTGTTGGTCCAGCCAAGGCTCCAGCTGTGAAGTGTGGTTAGATAAAGATCCATTTTAGAGTGAGGTGTCTGGATGAGGAGGAGGGGCCGGGCCCTAGATGTCTGCACCAGGCAGGTGACCTGGGCTGGGAGGACACAGGCAAGTGCTATAGCTGATATTTGGCTCCAGCTCTCCCAGCCGATGCTGCCTTCCTTCACTTCTCGCCATGGAGTCACCTGAAACAAACCCCAGTAACCCCACAGAGCTGGGGCAGAGGCTGCTAGAACATGCCACTTTGTTGAGGCCTCTGTGTTCAGGGAGCCATACCGGGTTGGAGCAGAGGTAAGTAAACTCAGTGGGTGACTCCCAGGTCTTGCTTTTGCAGTGGGAAGGCCGGCACAACCTCCAAAAGAAATGCCAAGAAGACTGAGTCAGGGAAGAGTGCCAGTACTGAGGTGCCAGGCCCTTCAGAGGACGCAGAGAAGAACCAGAAGATCATGCAGTGGATCATTGAGGGGGAGAAGGAGATCAGCAGGCACAGGAAGGCTGGCCATGGGTAAGCAGCACCTTGTGTCCTGGGGGTGTGGGCACAGAAATGCAAACTGGCTGGTAACCTCCAGAGCTGCTTTACCAGTGTCCAGAGTGGCATAGTCCCACCCACTGTCTTACTGCAAAACATGTACAATGGAAGCGGTTATTCAAAGGGATCCGGTTCGAGCTGTCACAGCACAAACGCATTGACGTCTGCCCTGTGTACCTGTGATGGGATGGTGTCCCGGATGCAGCTTCAGTGTCCTAGGCAGGAGTGCCCACTGGTGAGGTGAGGTCAGTCAAGTCACCATGCCTCTCGCTGCTGCCCCACACTAAGGAGGGGGCCTGCTGTCACATAGCTGCTCTCACACATGACATCTCCACATGAGAATGACCTAGGCATCGGGGCAGTGAGGCAGGTACCTGACCCTTACTCCAGCCGGGGCTTCAGCAGAAGCCTCAGTGTTTACACCTGATCATACCCTCAGCAGTGGGTGGGAGAAGGTTCTTGTTTAGTGTGCACCCCTCTGAGCTCTAGATTATCCCACTGGGCTAGTCCACCCTAAGGTGCACAGGGCTGGCTTAGATGGGCCTAGGCCAGAGGTGGGTGATGCCCAGGGGCCCTGGGCCTGGAGCTGACAGCATCTGTCCTTCAGTGGGTGGGCCATCCCCTCGTTCCTCAATCTCAGATTTCCCTGACCTTCAGCATTTTTTGGCCATCGTTAGGGAGGACTGAATATACATGTGAGGCAGGTGAGCCTGACCTTGGGAATGAGCCCCCCCCACCAGTGTCCAGACCCCGTTACAGCCACAAAGCCTGTCCTAGTGAGGGGGCCTCTCCAGGAGCCTCTCTCCTGCTCTGGTTGAAGAGGGTTCGATTCTCAGCTTCTCTGAATTTCTCTCTTATGGGTCTGTCCCGGCCAGTCCTCCCACCCCAAAAGAAGGATTTCTGTGGCTGAAGAGTTAAGAGGTACATCTAGAAATAGCCTCCCAGGTTGCAGAGGCTCCTGCCGTCAGTCAGAGGGGCTATTTTAAATCATGGCCTTCAGTGTCCCCACCAGGCCCTCTCCGGCCTCCCAGGAGTCCGGGGACCATGAGGCCTCTGTCTTCATTGTTGTTACATAAGGCAGGTGGGCTGGGGGCATGGGGGGCAAGGAAAGGAAGGGGTAGGAGATGGGATGAGGGGTAGGGAGTTAAAAGGGTTGAGAAGATGGGGTGTGGGAGGTTGGGAAGTGGAGAGTGGTGAGGGGGAGAGGGGGGCAGAGGTCTCCCTGTGGCCAGCCTTGTGGGGGTTTTAGGAGGAGCCCACCTCCCCGGGGTATCTTTCTTTGGGCAGTTCTGGTGTCATGAGAGCATTGGGCCAGCCCACTTCAAAGGGGGCCATCTTGGGTTCCGTCATCTTTGCTCCTGGAGGTCCCCCTTTCGAGCTGTAGCTGCAAGAAGCTGATGTTTTCACTGGAATCCCATCAGGTGGTAGAGCGATGGTGTGTTGCACAGGTGCAAAGCACATTCTCCATGTTAAACAACAAAGAGAAGGCATGATACCACATCGAGAGAAAAAATTATGTTTAGAATTATGCCAAGTGTGTTCAGTATTTTTTAATTGGGAAGGAAATAGATCAATATTCTGAGTGGCTATTTCTAAATTATGGATTATTAGTATTTTTTTCTTTGACTTTCCTACGTATTTCAGGTTTTTCACAAAGAACATTAAATACCAAAACATCTTTTATAAAAAGTCTTTGTATAGGATTGATTTATGTATTCAATAAAGGTATTAAAAATGAGTTACAAAAAAAGAAGTGTGCAAGAAAGGAATGTTTGTGTCGTGTAGTATAGGAGGAAATTGCTTCACCTGGCTTCCATGACCAGTGTCACAGGGGGATTCCTGACCCAGGCATCCCGGGATCATTGCTAAGCTCGGCCTATCCTGCTGGCTCCTGCCCAGCTCCAGATGCCTGTCTAGGGCCCAAAGTTTCACGTTCTGCCCCATCTGTTCTCTCACTCTCAAAGGTCTTCTGGGGCGAAGAAGCAGCAGATTCACGAGAGCTCCAGGCCCTTGTCCATTGAGCGTCCTGGGGCTGTGCACCCTTGGGTCAGCGCTCAGCTTCGGAACTCTGTCCAGCCCTCTCATCTCTTCATTCAAGACCCCACAATGCCACCCAACCCGGCCCCCAACCCCCTGACCCAGCTGGAGGAGGCCCGCAGGCGTCTGGAGGAAGAAGAGAAGAGAGCCAGCAAGTTGCCCTCAAAGCAGAGGTACAGGGCCATCAAGGAGAGCAGGGCTTGAACCTTTCAGGGCCCCTCCAGGTGCCGTGGCTATGCTTTGGGGTGGAGCTCCCTGAGGCCTGGGGTCCATACATAGAGCCACACTGGGTGCCCACCAGCAGTACTGGGTTTTTCCTTTCAATTTCTTCCACACGGCCCTGCTGGAGGCAGATGGTCATTGCACTGTCCTGGGGAGGAGAGGCTGTCCCCTGATCACGCCTCCTGTGCTTGCACTCACCCTGGGACTTGTGGGAGGCCATAGGGGTCCCCTTAGTGGCATGGAACTGCTGGAGATCACACAGGTCACCACTGGCTGTATGCATGCTCAAGCTCAGGGGTGTTGGTCCCAGTGGGTCCTGGCTGCCTCTATTCAGGAGCCTTCACCATGCCATTTGCAGGTAGAGCAGTAAACAGTGCTAAAATCTGTGCCAGTATAAATCTCTTCTAGAGAGACCCCAGGCCCCACAGCCACTCCTCACTGTGCCCTCTTGGCTTTCAGGGCAGAGTGGCTCAACCTGCTGCCTCTATGGCCTTAGGCTAGGCCCTGTGCTCTCTTCCAGGAGAAGGGAACCACCCCTTCTGGGTGACGAATCTCTCCAGGCAGGAGTGTGGCTTCCCTGCCCTTTTCAGCTGGGCCTTGAGGTCACTTTTCGCAGACATGCTGGCTCATTGGCATCTCTAGGCGATAATGGTTCCTGAGGTGCCTGGAATCTGTAGCTTTCACCAGGGCCTGGCATCACAGCCACTGTTTCCTCAGATGTGACTGGTTCCCCTTGCCATCCGGTTCCTGACTGCCTCCCACG
>NW_006292691.1:299886-308641 GCF_000327345.1 Myotis davidii | reverse complement strand
GGGGGGGGGGGGGGGGCTATGATGCTCTGGGGAAGCTGGTGTTGGGTGCAAACTCTCCCTAGCGTCCATCTCATCAGGCACAGATGGAAGGTGTCCCCGGGTGGTTGAAGGTGACCATGTTTTTTACAGCCAACTGTTTTACTCTGTGATCTTGTTCAGTCAACATAGAGCCAGCTGGCTCTGTGCGGGACCCCTGTGACCTGGAGGCAGACAGAGCAACAGAGGGCAGCCTAGGGAGAGGCTGGGGCGGGAGGGCTCGAATTCCTCCTGTTGCTGGGGGCTTCCTCGGACATCATTTCTGCTGCGATCTCCAGGAGGCAGGGCTCTCGTCCCCTCTTTCTACCAGCACCTAGCCAGCTCCTCAGAACACCATGGTCTTTCTGTAGCTAGTGGAACCATTCTGTGATTCGTGTTTTGGGGGGTGAGCCGCCTGCGGGGTTTCAGCCAGTGGCTCTGGCATCTCCAGGTGTCTTTGGTCCAGGGCATGTGAGCCTTTTGTAAATGCCACAGAGCAGAGGTCTGGATGTGGCAGTGGGGTTCTAGGCCTTCCTCAGCTCCTCGTGCGGTGACCCCCACCCAGATCAGTCAGAGCAGAAATTACTGTTAGGGTTGCACAGCACATGCCTAGGGTGGATGGCCACTTGGAGAGGAGCTGCTGGCCAGTGAGACCCAGAACAGGATTCTGGCTGCTTCGGATGGAGCAGTGACCATGCTCCAGGACACAGGCCCATGTCAGGGGGCCAAGTAGGAAGAACTGCGCCCTCAGGAAAGAGGCCAGAGGCAGGTCTTCTCAGTGTGGATGAAATGACAGGCTCCTAGCACCTCAGATGAGGGGTTCCCCAAAGTATATTCCAGGGAGCCCAAGCGCTCTGACCACAAATGAGGAATGTGGGAAATCTGAATGATGAAGGCAGCATCTGTTTCTTGACTGATCCTGACAGCTTCACCACCCAGGAAGGGGTTTGCCTGACTCAAGTGGTGGAAGCCTTGCATGGTGGTAATTGAACCTCTTGGGGAGCACATGCTCCGCCTGCTGTCTGTCACCCTGTTGTCACCGCGGAGTGTGGAGGCCCTGCCCCAGGCCTATGTGGCTCACTGACGCGGTTGTTCCCTAGGTATGTGCAGGAGGTCATCCAGCGGGGGCGCTCTTGCGTCAGGCCGGTGTGCACGCCCGTGCTGAGCGTGGTGCCAGCAGTGTCCGACACGGAGCTCTCCGAGACAGAGTACGTGCGTCCCCTGCGGGTCCTCTTGTACTGCTCACCCAGCCTGTGCTGTGGGCCAGGGGCTGTGGAGCAGCAGCTGTTTCCCAGGGCGGGAGCCCGGGCACTGCACTGGAAGAGCTGGGGCTGCAAGCTGCTCACAGGCCTTTCCTTCCTGTCTCTGTCAAACGGAACACTGCCCATCCACGTGGTGACAAATGACCAACTGGTTAGAGAGGAGGTCCCATATGTCACCCACTCAGGACTTAGGGTCAGGGTTGCACCTGTGGTGCATGTCCAGGTGCTGTGTGCACAGCGAGCCTGGGTTCTCACGTGGGATGTATCTGCTCCCCAGGTATGCATAGAGTAGGGTGGGTGCTAGGAAGCTGCAGGCCACATGCAGACAGTGCTGGCTGCCCCATCCTTGCACTTTTGCTCAAGATAGAGCAGAAGGAAGTCCTCCACCAAAGTCCTCACCAAGCTTACCCCAGACCGTGCCAGCTCTGATTGGCCCCCCCAGGTCACTCCTCAGGGGTGGCCCCTGGAGGAGCAGGAACCTGTCTCCTTTCTGTAGAGAATGGGTCCACACAAGACCCCGAGGCAGGCTTCCAGAACAGGCTGGGTTTGAGGTTTCAGGACTATGGGAAGGAAAGCAGGCGCCATGGAGTGTGGCTCGAGTGGTGGATAACCACACAGATGAAGTGACTCCATGGTGTGTGCCCAGGAGCACCAGGGAAGGGAGGGTCCCCATGGAGAGAAGAGCCCACTGTGAGTTAAGGTGGCCTTCCTGGCATGACACTGGTTCAGGAGGCTTCTTATCACGCCTAGCTGGCAAGAGCCAAGAACTGTGCCCATGTGTACCTGGGCAACTGCAGAGCAGTCACAAGGACAAGGGGTGCTGGGGGACAGAGGAAGTGCTACCTGTCCCAAACACAGAATGGCTGCTCAGGACCCATCAGGGTGAGGGCCTTACCCCAGCCTGAGTGGGAGATGGTGCTGGCCTCACATACCCCTCTGGAAATCTGGCTGGCTACTGCCTCTGGTCTTTGGACAAGCTCTCTGCCATGGAACAGGTCCATTTCAAGACCCAAAACAATTGTTTGTCCAATTCCTGGCCTTCAGATGTTTTTTCATTTGGGAGCAGTAGGCTTTATCTGGGGTACAAGCCGTGTAGTCCAGCCTAGAGGTAGGGGCTACATTGGTTCTAGTGGGCTGGCCACCTTAAGAAGCAGGTAGAAGGATCTACTGTGGGCTCTAGCCCTGGGAAGCCTGCTGACCCATTTCATGTGGTCTGTGTCAGGGGTGCTGCCTAGTAGCCAGTCCAGGCCACAGTGAGGCCAGGAGCTTCCCAGTGGTGGAGGAGGGTGGCAAGTGAGCTGAGGCAATATGGAGATGTGGGGCAGGCAGGGAGGGGGGGATGAGCTGGATTCCACGCTATCTCTTTGTGCATAGGGTTGGGGCTGGATGCAACTGTATGGGTGGGGTGAGCATTGGGGCCTCTGGCTGCATGACGTTTCTGAGTGTGTGGCAGCTCACTCCTGCAGGCCTTGCCCCATCGTTTCCTGGGGAGCGTGGGGCCTGTTGGGGAGATGACCTATGGGACTCTGAGCTTGGCAGTAACCACTGTGTTTCTGCCTCCAGGACGAAACCGCAGAAGAAGGCAGGAGGTGGGAGTGCCCAGTTGTGTGACAGCATCGTGGTGGCCTACTACTTCTGTGGAGAACCCATCCCCTACCGGACCCTCGTGCGGGGCCGTGCAGTCACCCTGGGCCAGTTCAAGGAGCTGCTGACCAAGAAAGGCAACTACAGGTGAAAGTTAAGGGCTGTGGTCTGTGGTAAACAGGTACCCTGTCCAGGAGAGTGTGTGCTGGGTGCCCTATTCCCACCCTGTTCTTATCCCATCTGGTCCTTGTTTCCCTCTTACCTGCTTAACCAGCCCTGAGCTGTTGGCAGGAGCACCTTGATGTGTGAGCTGTTGATGGCCTCAAGGCTCCCAGCCCCAACTCCCAGCCTTAGGTGACTGAGGCCTCCAGGTCAACCGAGGGGTCTGGACAGTCCTTGCCTTAAAAGCAGGGAAGCAGGCCCAAGCACAGTGGTCTGCCTGTCCCCATGTCGGTCTCAATCTGGGTCAGCCTTTCTCCAGCCTTCTGACTCAACCCATTTCCACTAGACACAGAATCCAGGACCCCCTTTCCAGGGTCTGCCGTGGGCTGCTCTGCCCTGCCGGCCTCAGACTAGCCTCTGAAGGCTCCTGAGTGAGCACCGTAGGAGGAAGGGCCACAAGGGGTCAGCTCACTGCGGCCTGGGGTGGGTGGTTTCCTCTATCCAGTGATGGCGAACCTTTTGAGCTCGGCGTGTCAGCATTTTGAAAAACCCTAACTTAACTCTGGTGCCGTGTCACATATAGAAATTTTTTTGATATTTGCAACCATAGTAAAACAAAGATTTATATTTTTGATATTTTATATATTTAAATGCCATTTAACAAAAATCAAACACAAAAATGAATTAGCGTGTCACCTCTGACACGAGTGTCATAGGTTCGCCATCACTGCTCTATCTACTGGGTGGTGAGAAAGTGCCTTTTGGAGGTAGAGGGTGTGACCACTAGAGGAGGGCCCAAGCTCTGCCGGCCTCTGCACATCACCCTGATGGAGACGGGAGATGACAGGCTCAGACCTTAGGAAACAGAAACCCAAACCTGTCTTTGTCTCCCCCATAGCATCCTAGAGGCCAGGGCAGAGGACCCCACAAGTGGTCACTGTACTGTTGACTGTTAACTCTGGCAAATGGGCATCAGGCAGAATCAGCTTGCATGCCCTGCACGATGTATTTGGAATGTGGCCACCAAGTGCTGTGCATGTGTGGAACCATGAGGCCACCACGCCAGGAAGTCGGGAGGCCCCTAGAGTGTGGGGGTGTGGGCAGGGGAGGAGTGGACAGGCCCTCATCTCCTCTCACCCCCGTCCCCCAGATATTACTTCAAGAAAGTGAGTGACGAGTTTGACTGTGGAGTGGTGTTTGAAGAGGTTCGGGAAGACGAGGCCATCTTACCTGTCTTTGAGGAGAAGATCATTGGCAAAGTGGAGAAGATGGACTGACCCGCAGGCCAGGCCTCTGTGCCAGGCAGGGCCCTCCTCAGGCGGGGCAGGGTTGGCTACACTGAGAGCCCAGAGAGGCTGTGCCATGGCAGGTGCGCTCATGTGTATGCAAACACGCGGCTTCTCGTGTGAGGCCAGGGACTGCCTGCCCTATAGCACCCACCCCTTTGGCCCATCTGTGTCCAGGGGAGCAGGGGTCCCGTTGAGTGGTCCCACAGGTGTCTGTCCTGCTGCCAACAAGGAGGAAGGCCCCGTCCACTCCTCCTCAGCACTACTCTGAAAGTCCGCCCAAGCACGCAGGGAGCAGCCCCCTGTGGGGCCGCCTTGCTGACCCTCCCCAGCGGAACCCCGCTGCTAACCACGGGCCAACCTTCTGGCGCCTCCCCCCAGGGCTCTGCTTCTCCCTCCAGAAATTGCCCACCATGCCCTATTCTGGTCAGGGCCAGCTCAGGCCTGGGGTTCAGGGGCTTCTTGGGGGTCTCTAAATTGTACATGTCACCGAGTGCCTTCAACACAGCTTGTCTCTTGCCTGCCACTATGTGGATCCGGTGATGGGGCACCTCAGTGCTCCCTCTCCACCCTCAGTTTCCACAGCGCCGGCTCAGCGGGTCCCGGCTCTTCCTTCGTAAGGGCCCATGTAAATATGTACATTCTCAGGCTAGGGCTAGCGGGGGCTGCCCCGAGCCCATTTTTCATGCGCTGACTTGTACAATGATCTTTTAAAGGTACTTGGATAATAATGAAATAAAACCAGTTTTTGAACCTTCCCTGGCTATAGAGCGCATGGATCTTCTGTCAGTGGGGTCTGGTGAGCGGGTGCCTCATCCTCAGCCCAGTTTCCGGCCCATGTGACCCGTCTCCTCTATCCTGGCCTGGTTATGCGCAGCCCATATCAGGCCTCAGCAACAGGTCACACTGGCACCAAGGGTCTTGGGAGTAGGGTGTCTTATGGAGCCAAAGTTGGCAGCAACACCGTGTGGGGATCTAGAAGCACCTAAGCCAGGGATCCACGAGGAGGTCTGGGGGCAAGGGCTAGGCCCCATCCCACATGGAACCCCAGGAGGCTGAGATGTGGCCAGAGTCAAATGGGGGCCAGCCATGCTCAGGAACCACACACAGTCCAGGGCCAAAACTCTTTATTCAATGCCCACAATTTCCCAGGCACCGAGGAGATGGCTCCCCTGCACCGATGGGTGGCTACAGCTCCTCCTTGAGATCCACGGTGGAGTTGGCTAATGTATCCTGGAAAGGTCACAGAGGCCCAGCTGGAAGCTGTGCCCTTAGCCCAGCCTTGCCCAGTCAGCCCCATAGCCACCCATCCGAGGGCATGTTCGAGGCCTGGAGCCTTGGAATATACGCACTCACCGGGAAGGGAGCTGAGGGCTCCTCTGCGGCCTCCTCTTCGGGTAACTTGCCCCCGTTGTCCAGGAACTTGGAGAAGGTCTCCAGGTCTCTGGCACTTTTGTATTCAATCACCTGAGGAGGGTCAGGAGGGTTTGGAGGATACACCATGTCCTCCCAGATCATGCCCTGCCCAGACCACACCCACTCTAGACTCCACTGGCTAAGGCCCCACCCTACCAAGACCCTTTCCTGCCCCCAGGCCACACCCTATACTAGCTAGGCCCTGCGCTCTAAGACCACAACCCCTCCCAGAGCGCACCTACTAAGGCCACACGCTCTAAGACAGCGGTTCGGAAAATTGAACATACTTAAAGCATAGTGATTAATCACAAAAACAATATGTAATTATATGTGTGTTTTCTGATGGTCCTAGGCGATCCCTGTGAAAGGGTCATTCAACCCCCAAAGGGGTCGCGTTAGGAAGGTTGAGAACCACTGTTCTAAGGCCTTGCCCCATCTCCATCTAAGGACTCAGACATCAGACCAAGGAAGATTGGGTCCAGCCTCACCTTCCGACCCTGCCCTGCTGGGAAATACTTGAGGGTGGGAAAGCCGTGCACAGCAAAGCCCTCCAGTTCATTGGCCGTGGCATCTAGCTCGGCAATGATGATGTCTTCGTGGTCCCTGTACTTTTCGGCCAGTGCCTCCCAGGTTGGTGCCATCTCCTTGCAGTGGGTACACCACGGGGCATCTAGGACAGGGGGATGTTTGCACAGCCAGCAGGACCCCATACTGCCCACCTATCCACTGTCTCCTGCCCTCCACACTCACAGAACTTGATGAACACATTCTTGGTTTCGTCAAAAGCCACCTGCTCGAAATTCTTGCCCACAAGAGTCTTGACAGGATGCTGGTCCCAGTCAGGGGGGACCTCTTGACTCAGAAGATAGGGCTGGGGGGAACCGGGCCATGTGCTTTGTTGGGGATCTCTCCTGAGAGCTGCTGCTGCTCCCACCCCCACACCCTAGGTGGGCCATCCAGCACAGACCTTGACCTTGCCGCTGAGGACTGAGTGGCAGAAGGTGGTGACCCAGGCTGCAGTGACCGGCCCCCCGTCTGCAGGCTTGTACTTCTTGGTGGTCTCCATGTTGATGAAGCGCAGGGTGGGGGCCTCCTCTGCGCTGAGCCCGAAGTACTGTAGCACGTGGTTGTTGTTGGCACTCACGTCCACCACCACGAACAGCACCTGCCGACAGGGAGTATGCACTGGGCACTGGCCTCCCCCGCACCCGCCCCTCAGCCCACCCAGCCAGTACCTGCCCCCGGAATGGGGGAGCTGCCTCCTTAAAGCCTGCCAGCAGCTCCTGGTGCGGGGCCAGCGTCTGGTTGATGAACAGCAGCAAATGGTTGAGGATCCTGGCCGCAAAGATCTTGGGGGACGTCTGCAGGGGTAGGCGGGGCTCATTGGAGCTGGCCCTGTGGTCCCGCTCCCACTCCACCCAGTGCCCATTCCTGTACCTGCAGCCCAGCTCACCTGGCTGTTGAACTCCGTGACCAGGTGCATGCTGTGCGTGAGGAGGAAGCTGGACAGATCGCCCTGGTCCAGGCCCAGGTCCTCATCCACAGGGAAGTCTGCCCGCCCCTCGTCAAACTGGACAACACCCAGTGGGTCAGTAGGAGCCATAGTCCTGTCCCTAACCCCCGCCTTGGCCCAGACCCACCTTCTTGAAAAGGACCACGGTGTCCTTGGTGAGGCCAAACTTTTGAAAAAGCTGCGGACGATCAGTGAGGCCGAAGGTCATGTCCAGAGCATCCTGGGCCAGAGCCAGGAAGGTGGCCACGTCCTCATCCTGCAGGTCCTAAGGGGTCCGCGTCTATGAGGCCATTTGGAGCCACAGGCCCCGCGCCCAAGGCCTGGCCCCTGTGCCACTAGCTCACCTGGAAGAAGCCGATGACCACTACATCATGGGCATCGATCAATGCTTGGGCGCCCTCTTCGTCCTCCAGGCGTGTGGTGCCGGACCCCACCCGCCGCCGCAGCCACTCAGCAATGCCCTCGGCTTCCCGGGGGCCTGTGGAGAGTCCCCTCAGCCTGGGCCCTGCCCCTGGCCCACACCACCGCACACAGGCCTGCCCCTGTACCAGTATACTCCTCCGGGTTCGTGCGGTTCCCATCGCGGAAGAACATGAGTGTGGGGTACTCGGTCACAGCAAACTCCTTGGTCAGCTCTGGCTCTGAAGGCCCATCCACCTTGGCCAGCCTGGTTTTGGCTGACTCTGCTGCCAGCAGGGCAGCTGCCTTGATGTACTCAGGGGCCAGCGCCTTGCAGTGCCCACACCACGGGGCATCTGGGGGACAGGGCCATGAGTGTCCCTGGCCTCCATGGCCCTGGTCACAGCCCCTGCTCCCGCCTGGCCAGAACTGGCAAACTTGGGGTCCGTCAGCTCCAGCACGGAGCATGTCCTGTGTACCTCCCTCCTGACTCAGCCACACTAAACCCAAGCACCAGAGGCCAGACCACTCAAAGCTCCCAGATCAGGAGTGCAGTGGCCAGCACCTTCCGGACAGTGAGGTGGAGAAGAATTCCGTCGCTGCTCCCTGCGGCCGTGCTCCCTGCCATATGCCGCTGACTGAGGCCTGCCAGCTCAAGGGCTTTCACGTGTAAAGGGTTGTAAGGAAGCCACAGGAGAATAGGCGAGGTGTGAGCTTTATCTGGCTCTTCACAGTCTAACTGAGGGTCTCCCTTATACCTGGCCTCCCCTCCCACCTGCTCAGGTTGGACCCCCAGACCAGCTCAGCCCCAAGGCTCTGCCTCAGATGGAGCCAAGTGCATAGGCCCCGCGTGGCAGGGGGCTGAGCACACGGGGTGACACCGGCGGGTCCCCCAGCCCTGCTGACCCTGTGCACTCACAAAACTCCACCAGCAAGGCAGGGTGCTCCTGCAGGGCCCGGCCCAGGGTGCGGTGGCTCAGCACCAGGATCCCATCCTCCTCAGGAACCTCCTCCTCCTTCCCGGGCTCCTCTGAGGGACCCCCTGGCTCCGGCCCCTGGTCCCCCAGGCTCCAGGCCCCGAGCAACAGCAGCAGCAGCACAGACAGGAGCGGGCCGTC
>NW_006292691.1:299319-299672 GCF_000327345.1 Myotis davidii | reverse complement strand
GGCAGAGGGCATGAGGGGTCTGGCCACTGACTGAGGGGGCTGGACAATGCGTGGGGGTCCCTGTGCAGTGACTGACAGAGGCAGAGGGAACAAAGACCCGAGTGGGGAGACAGGTCCTGGGGCAGGGTGGGGGTTTGGGGGGGTGGGCGCTCAGCTCTTCCAGTCTTGGCAGATGTGGAGGCCCCACTCCCAGGAAAGGTGGTCTGCCCTGTCGTCGTCAGTGAAGAAGGATGTGACCACGTAGGCGCCCCTCACCAGGGCGCCTCTGGGGGCCTCCTCCACCGGAGTTACAAACTCATACTCCTGGGCTCTTGGGCCATAACTGCCCACCATGTACACAGCCTTGTCCACTG
>NW_006292691.1:279428-279709 GCF_000327345.1 Myotis davidii | reverse complement strand
GCCAAGCAGCGGTGGCCACGTGGCGCCCGGTCCTGGTCGCAGGAAAGATAAGGCCCAAGGCCCCCCCACCCCCGGGGGAGGGGAAGCAGACAGAGGCAACGCTGGGCACTGAGACAGGTGGAGTTTAATAGGGCTGTTCAGGGCACGGCGCCAGGCCCAGGAGGGGGTGTCCCGAGACGGCAGAGGGCATGAGGGGTCTGGCCACTGACTGAGGGGGCTGGACAATGCGTGGGGGTCCCTGTGCAGTGACTGACAGAGGCAGAGGGAACAACCGAGTGGGG
>NW_006292691.1:277364-279294 GCF_000327345.1 Myotis davidii | reverse complement strand
CCCTTCACAGGCCCTCACCTCGCAGGCCCCTGCGGTAGGTGTGATGCAGACACTTGAGGCCACTGACAATTTCCTTGTTGACCTGAGGGACAAAGAGTGTTAAGGGGTCCCTCTGGGAAGCCGATCCGTGGGTGGCTGGCATCGCCCATGACAGCTGCCCTCACCTTAAAGGTGATCTTCACTTTGTAATCAACACCCTCCTTCAGGACGAACACCTGATTTTTCAGTGCAGCCAGCTCCCCTGTCAGGGAAAGTGCAGCTAAGGAACAACCTCTATGGATGGCAGAGACCCTGCCCCAGGAGCCCCCTAGGGGGCAGTATCTGTAAAGTCGACATCAGCGGTTCTCAACCTGTGGGTCGCGACCCCTTTGGGGGATCAAACCACCCTTTCACAGGGGTTCGCCTAAATACATCCTGCATATCAGGTATTTACATTACGGATTCATAATAGTAGCAACATTACAGCTATGAAGTAGAAACGAAAATAATTTTATGGTTGGGGGTCACCACAGCATGAGGAACTGTATGAAAGGGTCGCGGCGTTAGGAAGGTTGAGAACCACTGGTCTACGTGATGGGTCTGAGGAGCAGGGTTTGGGCACAGGGTTCTAAGCAGTCTCTACCCCAAAGATCAGTCCGTGGTTTGCAGCAGGCGCTTACCTGTGAGGTCCATGGTCATGGGCCCGGGAGCCTGCTCAGACATCAGAGTCAGCCTGGTCACCTGCACGTTGGGCAGGCTTGGGTCTGAGGAGAAACTGGAAGTCTGCTGGATGCACCCCCCAGCCCCCACCCCGCCCCTCTCACACCCATGGCCCGAGCGTACCCACGGCCGGCAGCAGGGGACCCAGAAGCACCCGCTTGTACTTGGCCAGGCTCTCATCGTCTGGGTCCAGCTGCTGGATCTCCAGGAGGCTCTTCCTCCCCGGGGCCCGGTACCCTGGCACAGCCTCGTCCAGCACCTCATCTGGCAGCAGCTGCCCCCCTTCCTTTTCTGTCAGAAGGACTGGGGTCAGGGAGGTGAGTGAGCAACTGCTGCCAGCCACCCTGGCATTCACTTGTCAAATGGGAGTCTCCCATCCCATCAGGTGGACCTCCCCCTGCCCGAAGAAACTTAAGAGGAAGCCAGCAGGGGCTCAGGGAGGGAGGGAGCGTGGGATTAGGGAAGCAGGTGTGAGCTCGGAGAGGGAGGTGCACGGGGCTCAGGGACAGGGGGGGGCTCTGGTTGACAAAGGCTCACAAGAGGGAGGCATCAGCCGCCTTCTCCCGGCCCAGCCCTTCATCTAGGGACTCTGGGGCCAAAGGTGGGGGCAATGAAGACCCCAATGGGGGGCAGCTCCAAGGACTAGAGGCCCCACCATTGAGTGTGACCTCCAAGGTCTCTCCTGGAGCAGGGGCTCTGCCCTCACAGTCCTGAGTCCCCAGTGCTCGGGGGCCTCCGCCCGTGTTCCCACCGTGCTCCCAGGAGCCTCTGGCCCGCCCCTATCCGCCTGCTCAGCCAGAGACCGGGGCCTCTGAGGGCCTCCCCCAGTCCTAGGAGTTCCTTCCACCGTGTTCCTGTGGGGGAGGGGGGAGAGGGCTCTCTAAACCCTCCAGCTTATGCTGGGGCCACCTCCCAGCGTCTCCCAGAGCCCCTTCCTCAGCGGCCTGGAGCAGGGGTCTCTAAGCCCTTCCCCTAGTGTCTTGGGACAGCGTTTGTGTGAGTCCCTGCACACTGCGCTCCTGGCTTCTCAGGAACCGCCACACGCCCTGAAGGAGCCAGCCCCACCCAAGGGAGTAGGCTCTGTGGGGTAGGTTCCCGGGAGGGGGGGTCCCCCATCATCCAGGCTTCACAAGCAGACCCGCCCACTCTTGGCTCCCTTACCCGAGTGTTTAGCCCGAAGGAAGCCCCCCACCCTCGCCAGAGCGCTGCCAGGAGGACCACATCACAAGGT
>NW_006292691.1:276194-276973 GCF_000327345.1 Myotis davidii | reverse complement strand
GTGCGTCCCCCTCCCCATGTCCCCGGGCTCTCATTAGCAGTAAGCAGTGCAGGCTGCACCTGGGGCCCAACAGCCCCCCTACTCCCCATCCTCGGAGCTTCTGTCTGGGCCGAGGGGACTCCCAGAACCGCCTGGCCTTGGGGGCTGGGGGACACTATGTGTGTCTGCACAGCCTCCTGGCCCTGCACCCCGGAGGTTACAGTCATCAGCCACAGAGCAACCCGAGTACACATGCACAGGGCCGGGCCCCACCCACAGCCATTTCTCAGTGTCTATTGACTGGTCTGTGTGGGGTGGTGGGGTGGGGTGGGGGTCTCTATGCTTTGGGGACCCAAGATTCGGAAGACCCTCCTTGTCCTAGGGGAGAAGAGGACACTGATCCGAAACAGAACTGGGTGGTGGAGTGTTGGGGGGTGGGGGGGCAGAGAAGGGGCTTCTGGTCTGACACCTAAACAAACCCTGGGGTGAGTAATGGGAGTCAGCCCCGGGGGGACAGGGCTAAGCTGGACTTCAGGCCGGGACAGCTGGACAAAGGCCTAGGTGTGAGTGGAGCAGGAGGAGGTGGAACAGCCTGTGTCCCCTTCTTTCTAGACCCCCTGTGCCCCCCTCTGGCCCCTCCTATTTCTGAGGACACCCAGGGGTTGGACCCAGTCTTGCCCAAAGGAGCCCCAATGTGAGCAGGAGGCCAACAGGCCCTGGGGACTAGGGGGCACTTGGGCTTGGGAGGGACTGTCCTCTCCCAGCCCCGCCTACCCCCCCCCCCCTTCCCGGCAGGACTG
>NW_006292691.1:275442-276047 GCF_000327345.1 Myotis davidii | reverse complement strand
TCAGGGAAGATACTTGTCCCCACGTTGGGGACAGCTCTGGCCTCCCATGGCCTTCAGCCTTGGCAAATGCCCACTCATCCAGAGAGGACAGCCAGGCCTGGGTCCGGCCTGACCTCACCTGTGTGGGTGGGGCTGGGTGGGAGGCGTTCACTGGCATCTAAGGCAGGGTGGTAACCTGGCTGGGCTAGGAGCTCCCTCCAGTCCCCCCACCCCAGCTCTTGCTGGGCCTGTCCTCACCAGCACTGGGAATGGATTCAGATCACAGGTGGAAGGCTGCTGGCCAAAGGCTGCCCCATCCTGCCCTGCCCCCAAGCCCCTGAGGGGAGAGGGAAGGAGGGGTGTGCCACGCCAGCAGGACCAAGGGTGATCCTGAGGGGGGGGGTGTGTGAAAGGGAATAATAGCTGGGTCTCAGTGGGACACTGCTCCCTGATGAGGAGACAATGCCAGCGCCCACAAGCCGTGTCTTAATTTTATAGCAGATGCCACGAGGCAAAGTAGGGGCGTGATCACGTTGTTTACAGCATTCTCATGAGTCTCAACCCTACCCAACTACATGCACCTAAACAATATCACAAGGCACGTGGACTACGTGTTCGGACCACAG
>NW_006292691.1:274103-275308 GCF_000327345.1 Myotis davidii | reverse complement strand
GCAAGATTTTACAGAAGACTGACAGTTCACCAATGTTGGCACAACTTCCACTTGCTTTCTTAACATTTGCTTGGCCTCAGTCGCCATCTTCTTCAGCTGACTCCATGCTGATATCTCGGTCACTAGCGTAGTAAGATGGCACCGATGCAAAGATGTCGTTGATGCAAAACCAGTCCCCTGGACCAGGCTGTTTGGGCGGTTGACCTCGGTACTGAGTCCACACCAGTCCCAGTCAAATCAGCCCTGTCGACGCCGGTGGAAGTTTGGTCCCTTTACAGCTTCTTTATCCGCGGCTGCATGGAAACGAGCAGCCCTCGGTCCTGCAGAACTGGCGTCTCACACGGACCCAAAGTCCCAGGGAGCTATCTGGTCACACAAGGAAAGATAACCAAAGCCTAGAAACAATGCAACTGCTGCAAGAGCTTACAATCCAGGCCTAAAATAAAAATTACTTCCTTAAACAACATCGGCCACAGCCATTTTTTACTTTACAGTGGCTTAAACAAAACCTAGGAGATTTCCACCTTATTTTATATTTCCTAATTACTTCTTATTTTCTACCGCTTATTTTCTACTTATTTCTCTATTTCTACAGCTTAGTTCTACCGCTTATTTCTCTATATCTATAGCTTATTTCCTGCCATTTATTTTTACAGCTTATTTCTTACCACTTATTTTTTACAGCTTATTTCCTGAATTTCCCGAGTTTTACCCCGAGCTAATATTACCACACTTCGGCTCCTTACCTTACTTTTGCTTTTAGCCTTACTTTCTGCGCACGCGCCTCCTTTCACCTGACCACTTTTAATTTCCCCCTGAACTCAGGCCCTGGTCCTAGAACTCAGTCCCAGGTCCCCTGGTTGGGCGCCATATGTGGGGAGCCGGCACGGCCATGGCATACTCAGCCCCAGGTGCCTTACGTGCCATGCCAGCTCAGCCTGGTTCAGTGACCCTGAGTGGGGGTGGTGAAAGGCTTAGAAAAGTTAGACATGAGAATGAAAGCTGGGTCTCGGTGGGACGCTTCCCCTCTGATGGACAGTGCCAGCGCCCATAAGCCGTGTCTTCATTTTATAGCAGATGCCATGAGGCAAAGTAAGGGCGTGATCAAGATGTTTACAACATTCTCGTGGGTTTCAGTCCCACTCAATTACATGCACCTGAACTCTATCACTCAGGCATGTGGGGCCACATGTTCAGACCACAGG
>NW_006292691.1:268180-272274 GCF_000327345.1 Myotis davidii | reverse complement strand
GCAATGCAGCTGCATTTTTTTGTAGCTCCAATTTTGTCAAATGGGGTGAAGACAGATTCTAAGTAGATTCTTGTTTAGGAATCATCCATGCTTCCAACTTCTATAGTTGTTACAGCCAAAGGGGCCTGCTTGGGCACCACTTGTTATGGCCAAAGGTGATCCTGAGTGGGGGGTGAAAGGATTGAGAAAAGACAGACAAGAGAATGAAAGCTGGGTCTCGGTGGGACACTGCTCCCTGATGAGGAGACAGTGCCAGTGCCCACAAGCCATGTTTTTATTTTATAGCAGATGCCACGAGGCAAATTAGGGGCGTGATCAAGTTTACAGCATTCTTGTGAGTTTCAACCCCACTCAATACATGCACCCGAACTCTATCACAAGGCACGTGGGGCCACGTGTTCTGACCATGGGTTCAAGCTTACAACCACAGCCGTTGGCTATAATTGTGCTGGGAGGGCCCTGCCCTCCAGCTGGGACTCGCACGTGGCCATGAGAGGACCCTGTCCTTTCATCAGTCCGAGGCTTGAACCTGGCCACAACGCCGTACCTGCGCCCCAGAGGGGGCCTCTTGTTTCCAAAAAGCAGAAAGGCGCCTGTTTGTAGCCCTTAAAATGGCCCCAGCAAAGGAGGTCTGGGGTGGGGATGGCCAAGGAGTTGGAGGAGGGAAAGGGCTGGAACTGGCCAGTGTGTGTGTGTGTGTGTGTGTGTGTGTGTGATCCTTCCTTCCCAATAGAGGGGTCTCTGCCAGTTCCCTACCTGGCTCCACCCAGGTCCTGTGCAGCGGATGGGAAGTGAGCCCCCTCCCCTTCTCTGACCTCTCATCCTCTCCCTGAGTCCTCACCCCGTCTCTGAGCTCCCCTTCCTCTTCCTGAGCCTCTACCTTCTCACAAGACCATCCTCTAAGCCCACATCTTCGGGTCCCACCTCAAGGCACCTTCCCCAGTCACGCAGCTCCTAGCAAGTCCTCCCCACAGGGGCCTCGGTTTCTCCCTATGGTAGGGAGAGGCTCCTTGGGGTGGCTGGCCCCTTCCCGGACCCCAATGGGACCAGGGACCAACTCCAGACCAGGGAGGGTTAACTCGGATGTGGGGCGGGGCAGGGCGGGGCGGGGCAGGGCATCTCACATGCCAATACCCCCCAAGGCTTCACCCCTAGCCATGGCTGCTGGCCCCGCGTCCCATGGTGGGTGCCCCCGTGCGCAGATGCCTCACCTAAGCAAGGTGGGTGCTGGGTGGGGGTCCTGCTGTCCCCAGGATTTCTGGCATCAAGGCCGGGAGGGCAGGAGAGGAGTGGGTGCAGGTGGGTGAGCGCAAGTGTAGACTTGGACCTGGGGGCGTTGGCCTTTTGTGGGGCGGGGTGAGGCAGCAGAGACCCCAAGCGCTGGGGGGTTAAGGGAGCGGCCCCTCGCCGTCGCCCCGCCCCCACCCATCGCCAGCCAGGCCTGAGATCCCACCATCTGTGTGTGTTAATCTCTGGGCGCACTGATCCGGGCAAACAGGTCGGTGGAGTCAGGGGGTGGATGGGGGAGGCTGGCTGGGGCGACCCCGCACGTGTCCCCTTTGCCCAGATGGAGCGGGTGGTCGTGCGGATGCAGGACCCCGACCAGGGCGTGAAGATGCGGAGCCAGCGGCTGCTCATCACAGTCATTCCACACGCTGTGACCGGTGAGGCTGGGGTGTGGGGGTGGGGGGCTGCCGGCCCTGCCTTGGCCTCCGCCACACAAGCCACACAATCTCTGCTACGCAGGCAGCGACGTCGTGGAGTGGCTGATCCAAAAGTACTGCATCTCAGAGGAGGGTAAGGGGGTCAGCTCACTGCCCATCCTGGCCCCCAGCCCACCCTGGGGTCCCAGGGCTCATAGGGCGGGGCCTTCTGGGGCTGGGCAGTCTTAGGGCCAAGCCAGCTGTGCTGGGGAAGGGAACTCATCCCCAGAGACCCTGCTCAACTCTCCCGGATGAGGGTTTGCCGCCTGCCTTAACCTCCCAACCCCACCCAGAGGCCCTGCACCTGGGCGTCCTCCTGGTTCGGCACGGCTACCTGTACGCGCTGCGCGAGCCCCGCAGCCCTGGGCTGCAGCTTGACGAAACGCTCTACAGGTTCCAGGTCAGGCTCAACTGGGGGCAGGTGGGAATCCAGCAGCCCAACTAGAGGGAACTTCTGGAAGGGGCGGGGCTGTCCCCTCCCCGAAAGGCCTGCGCTGGAAGCTTCCTGTGGTGGAAGGATCCCGTTCAGGGGAGGGGCCTCCCCTGGTCCCTCGGCTCCCACTCCAAGGAGGAGGCATGTGGGGCCTGAGGACAGGGTCCCTGCACCTCAGCGTGTCTGTGCCTCAGCCAGGATGGCGCTCCCTGCCTGCCCTTCCCTCCAGCACAGACTGCCACTAGATCTGGGGCTTGGGAAGGCCCCACCCACCCCTCCCTGGAGTGAAGGCCCCTGGAGCTCAGGGTCAGGGCCCCCAGGGGTGAATGGAGCTCAGTTCCAGGCGGGAGAATGGCCGGTGGTCAGCCGAGCCCCCAGGCCATGGGCAGGCAGGCAGCTTCTCAGGCTCCCATCCCCAGCCAGCCCAGTCTCTTCCCAAGGGAGCTGGGAGGGTGGGGACAACTCCCGGGGCGGGGAAGGCTCAGGAGGTCCCCGATACCCCTTGTTCCCGCCTGGCACCAGACACCCTATTTCTGGACGAGCACTCTGTGGCCAGCTGCGGAGCTTGACTATGGTGAGTGAGGAAGGGCGGGCCAGCCTGGGACAGCTCCCGGGACGGTGGCTCTGGGGGTGCACAGGGAAGGGGGGGCAGGTGCTCCTCTGCAACCTGCTCCTGTCCTTCCAGCCATCTACCTGGCCAAGAAGAATATCCGAAAGCAGGGGGCCCTGGTCGGCCATGAGAAGGTGGGACCCCCACCCCAGGCTGAGTCCAGCCAGAGGAGCCCACGCCCCACTCATGTCCCCAGGGCCTCAGTTTGACTCAGCACACAGCCCAGGCCCCGGATAATGCAGGCGCACAAACAGGCCATCCCCTGTAGTGGCTCAGTGGGGAGGAGGGAGGGCCCATGCCCACCCCTGAGCTTGGCATGGAAGGGGCTTAGCCACTGGAGACCTGACCACCACCCCCAGGAGCACTATGACCAGCTGCACAGGAAGATCAACCACACGTGGGACCTGGTAGTGATGCAGGCGAGAGAACAGCTGCGGTGAGAGCCCCCCCCACTCCGCCCTGCCCAGCGGGCACTGAGCCCAGATTGCCCAGGAAGCCCAGAGGCACTTAGCCGGGCACTGGTAGCCATGGGTCCAGAAACAGTGCCAGGCAGGCTTGGCTGCCTGCCCAGGCCCTGGTCGGAGGGTGGGTGTGGGAGGTGCTGTGGTGGGGGCCTGTCCCCCAACTCTGCCTTTCGCTCCCCAGGGCTGCTAAGCAGCGCAGGAAGGGGGACAGGCTGGTCATTGCGTGCCAGGAGCAGACGTACTGGCTGGTGAACAGGCCTCCGGTGAGCCCTGGTGTGGGGAGGTCCCACCGGAGTCAGTGTGTGCGCCTCAAATGGTGCCCTGGGTGACAGGAGGGTGTAGTTCTGTGGCTCATCAGAACCTAGAGAGCACGAGGCCAGGACTAAGGCTGCCCCCACTCACAGACCACGGGGCAAAACGCTTCTCTCTCTAGGTCTAAGGGAGAGGCCTGCCGAAGCTGTGGGGGGACCTCAGGACCCTAGCGATGAGGCAAATGGGGGCGAGGCTTAGCTGCAGCTTCTGGGGGTGCTGGTCAGGAGTCAGGCCTTGCCCAGAGCCGCAGTCCTGGCAGGTGGTTTGAGGTCCCCTGACTGTGTGGGGCCGTGGAGAGATGTCTGGGTCCACGTGGCAGTCACAGCAAACCATGAACGGAAGCTACTCCTGTGGGGAAAAAAACCCCAAGGAAATAGATTCTGGGAGGCACCCACAGGCCTGAAGACCTCATCAAGTGTGTTTGGGGCTATCTCCGGGAAAATGACTCAATCTTCCATCTGGGGACCAGGCGGCGGGCCGTGGGAGGAAGGTGGAGTGGGCATGGCTCCACGGCTATGTGCATGAGCTGAGGCCGAGGCCCAGGAGTGGCCAGGCCAGCGATTGGGTGAGTG
>NW_006292691.1:256147-267506 GCF_000327345.1 Myotis davidii | reverse complement strand
GATGTGGGTGAGTGGTGGGTGTGGAGGGGCCAGGAGTGGCAGCTGGAGCCTCTGGGCAAGTGGACATGAGGGTTCTGACTTGGGCGGAGGGAGGGAGAGGCCCAAGGGAGGGACAGACCCGCATGTGTGTGTGAGGACAGGTGGCAGGACGAGTGGGTTTGGGTGAGTGGAACTGTCTTAGGTGCTTAGGTCTCTGGCTTGAGCAGTCAGGTCTGTGGAGGTGAGCTTGGCCTGGGGAGGAAGAGTGGGGAGGTTTGGGGAGAAAAGTCAAGGATTTCGCTCTAGTGGCAAAGCCATGCTGGGACGACACATGGATGGGGAATTCAGGAGCTCTGAGCTGGGTGAGGGGCTGGAGAGAAGACCCAGAGTGGCTCTGAGAGGGTGGTCACTTGGGGTGGGAAGGGGCAGAGAGGAGACTCAGGTTTCTGGGTTCCTCTGAGTGTCAGTGTCCAGGTCAAAGGGTGACATGTGGGCTCAGAGCTTCAGTATATGGGAGTGAGTGGGGGGCAGGAACGTAGCTCTAGGGTGGGGTCGCAGCAGCCCCTCTGAGCTCCCCGCCTCATCTGCTCTGCCCTCTGCAGCCTGGGGTGCCGAGTGTGCTGGAGCAGGGTCCAGAGCGGGGCTCCTGCATGGCCAGGCGAGTGCAGATGGTAAGACCCTGCAGGCAGGCACGCCCCACCCATTCCCCACGCCTACACTCATGCCCCACCTCTCACCCCTGCACCCAGGCCTCCTGCCATCCCCATCCCCATCACCCCCGTGCACACACCCCTCCCCGCCCCCACCCACCACTCTGGGACTACCTGGGGGCTCCCCCATCTGTGCAACCATCTGTCCATCCAGATGGCACTTGACGCAGCCACTCCCTGTGCCCTGTCCCACTCCTGGCCTCATCCTCCCCTCACCCTAGCCCCCTGCCCAGCCCCCCTGCTAACTCTTGTCTTCCCTCACTTCCCACCTGCTGCTCTGGGTGAAAGTAAGTGCGATGGGCCCTGGGGAGGGCGGGGGAGGGGTGGTGCTCTCTCCCAGGCCAGGCCAGCCACCTCTCCAAGGCCTCTGCTGGCCTCGGGAACCCACTGCACCAGGACAGACGTGGCCACGCTGTGTCGCAGCAGAGCCCCCTGTTCAAACCCTATGATGCCCCACACAGAACAGATGCATTTAGTACCTCCCTGACGGAGCTTCTTCCTGAGTCCAGAACCGTAAGCTCAGGTCACAGGTTTATAATTTCCCACTTTCAGGTCAGCCCAGGAGGCTGACACAGACCTTGGGAATCACAGGCCCTGAGGGTGCCCCGTGCCTCCGCTCGCTGACCAGTGAGGGGTGTGCAGCGTTCGGAAGGGCCGGCCGGTCCCATGGCCACGCGCCCCCACTGGCCCACGAGGAGGTGGCAGGCGGGTTCCCAATTCTGAACACGATGAGCCTGGAGCACAGTCAACAGCCTGGGTTCCTGGCGTGGCTCGTCGTCGTATTTCTCACCTGTGTGTTGTTTTTAAAAAGTAATGTAAGCACATTTGGAAGTATGGGGTAGTGACCGTTGGGGCGCCTCAAGGCAACTTTGAGAACGTTCTGGAAACCTCCAACCTAGTGCTCCCTGAAAGCTTCCTGGGTAGCCAGACCCTGCCATCCGAGGAGGGCGAGACAGGGGCCTGGGCCGTGGTGGCATGTCGGTCCCCAGGGGTCTGCCTTCTAACTGTAGCGTCCCCTGGCCCTTCCAGACCAAGAACACGGATTTCTACAAGCAGGAGGTAGGTCCTGGGGCCGGAACGGGGGGCGGGCTGGCCGACGCCCCGCCCTGGCCCTGCTCACAGGTTCCATCTCGCAGATCGAGTGCTGCACGAAGGCCCTGGGCAGGATCCGGGTGAAGTCCTCCGTCTGCCTTGAGGCGTGAGTGGGATGGGGGTGGCAGCTGGAGACCCCAAGCCCAGAGCCCAGACCCTTCCTCTAGTGCCCTTGACCCATAACCCCTCCCTGCACTGGCCCCTGGCACCATCCCCCCCACCCCCCAGGTACCTGAAGTTCAGCAGTCAGCACGGCCCGCATGACCCCATCATGTCGGGGTGCCTGCCCAGCAACCCCTGGATCACAGATGATGACACCTACTGGGCCATGAACGCACCCAAGTGAGCTCAGGGTGGGAGAGGAGGTCTTCAGCTGCTCTTCCCAGCTGTGCCACCCACCCCACAGTCCTCGTGCTCCTGATACCCCCCTGCTCCCCGCAGTGTGGCTGCACCCACGAAGCTCCGCGTGGAGCGATGGGGCTTCAGCTTCCGGGAACTCCTGGAGGACCCTGTGGGCCGGGCCCACTTCATGGACTTCCTCAGGAAAGAGTTCAGCGGTGAGATGCCCCCACCTCCTGTCTGAGGCCCCGGTGAGGGAGGTTTTTGCCTGGGACTCCCCCCCACCCCCATCCAGGTTTCAGTCAGCCCTGGCTGCAGCTCAGGGTGGGCCTGACCTGGCGCTTGGACCCCCAGCCGAGAACCTCAGCTTCTGGGAGGCGTGTGAGGAGCTGCGCCATGGAGGGCAGGCCCAGATCCCCACCCTGGTGGACTCCGTGTACCAGTGAGTGCGAGAGGTGGGCCTGGCAGGCCACAGGGCAGGCCTGTGGAGCCTGGGCCCACCGGGGCTGTCCCCCGTCCCCGCGCACAGGCAGTTCTTGGCCCCTGGCGCTGCCCGCTGGGTCAACATCGACAGCCAGACGATGGAGCGGACCCTGGAGGGCCTGCGCCAGCCCCACCGCTACGTGCTGGATGAGGCCCAGCTGCACATCTACATGCTGATGAAGAAGGTGAGCACTTCCTCCCGTGACTGTAAAGCCATTTCCACACTTCCTGTGTGTAGATATTCCAGGAAGTTCCTCTACAGGACATGGACCCCCTCCTGCCTTTCAGCCGGGCTGCAGACGCCAGCAGCACACACGGAACACACAGCTCACTCCGTGTCCTCAGATAGCCAGTCAGGGTCCACACCTGCCCACTGGGCCTCTTAGGTTAGTCTCCTGTCACTGCTGTAGAAAATGCCATAACTTGGTGGCTTAGGTGAGCACACGTTTATCCTTTGGAGGCCAGAGACCGAGACGGGTATTTCTGGGCTAAAGTCAGGGTGTCCACGAGGCTGGTTCCTTCTGGAGGCTTCAGGGGAGAGTCCATGTCACGGCCCCACCTTCCTAGATCCTGCACCCCATCCCTGGCTCATGGCCTGTCCTCCATCTTCAAAGACAGCAGCGTGTCATCTTTTTTTTTTAATTAAGAAAAAATTTTAATTGATTTGAGAAACATCAATCTGTTGCTCCACCCATCCATGCATGCCTTGGTTGCTTCCTGTATGTGCCCTGACCAGAGATCAAACCAGTCCGCCAGCTTGGCACTTTGGGATGATGCTCCAACCAACTGCACTACGTGGCCAGGGCTTTTTCTTTTTTTAATTAAAATTTATTTTTCAATTATAGTTGAGATAGATTCTAATATTATATTAGTCTCAGGTGTAGCAGCAGTGTATCACCTTTTTTTAAAAAATATATATTTTTATTGAGTTTTTACAGAAAGGGAGAGGGATAGAGAGTTAGAAACATTGATGAGAGAGAATCATCCATCAGCTGCCTCCTGCACATCTCCTACTGGGGATGTGCCCGCAACCAAGGTACATGCCCTTGACCAGAATCGAACCTGGGACCCTTCAGTCCACAGGCTGACGCTCTACCCACTGAGCCAAACCAGGCAGAGCAGTGTATCACCTTTAAATCTCTCTCTCTCTCTCATCCCCTTGCCTCCCTCTTTCACTTCTAAAGATCCCGTGCTTACATTGAGCCCGCCCGGAAAATCCAGGCAGTCTCCCCATCGAAACATCATCACTTTAATCACATCTGCAGAGTCCCTTTGCCACAGGAGGGGACAGATTCATAGGGCCTAGGGATTAGGATGTGGACATCTCTGGGCAGCTTTATTCTGTATACCACAGCCTACAAATATTTATCTGATTTTTTTTCAATTTGCTTGACTTTGGATCCAAACAGGTTCCATATATTGGTTAATGGCTCTTAAATCTCTTTTTAGAGTACCGTGTAGGTTTCCTCTCCGTCTTGTAAAACATTTTTCTGTTTTGTTTGGAAGGAACTGGGTCCTTCGTGCTCTGACACTTCTCCACAGTCTAGATTTTGCCGAGTCCCTGCGGTATCTTTGATGTGTTTCTCTGCCCCCAAATTGGTAGTTACCGTTTAAGTCTTGATCAGAAGTCATTCTCAGTTTTGTTGCTGCTTATTTGTTCAGTGTTGTCAAGAATATTTTCTTCGGTTTGGTATGTTCTTCCATCAGGAGGTACATGGGATTGGCTGCCTCCACTCACAGTCAAGTTCTGATCCCATCACCACCTCCATTTATGAGCTGAAGCCTCCCTCCCTGCTCTTCGCTGGCCAGTGGTACCCATATAGGAAAGGCAGATCAATGCTCGATTCCTTCTTTTGTTCTTGTTAATCCTCACCCAAGGATATTTTTTCCATGGATTTTTAGATAGTGGAAGGGAGGGAGAGAGAAAAAGAGAGAAACAGATGCGAGAGAGACACACTGGTTACTTCTCACACATGCCCTAACCAGGGCTGGAGATCGAGCCTGCAACCAAGATAACACGTCCTTGACCGGAATCAATCCCAGGACCCTTCAGTCCACGGGCCAATGCTCTATCCACTGAGCCAAACAGCTAGGGCCGATTCTTTCTTTTAATTACCACTTATCAAAATAATGAGTTTGACCCTGATATCCACCGAGGGAGGCCATGAGGTTTCAGTGTTTTTAATACCATCATAAATTCACATTTTCACTGGATTTAATGGGTTTCAATCCATGTCAGTTCTTTTTTTTATGTTTTTATTGATTTCAGAGCGAGAGAGAGAGAGAGAGAGAGAGAGAGAGGGAGAAACATCAATGATGAGAAAGAATCATTGACTGGCTGCCTCCTACATGCCCCCAACTGAGGAGTGATCCCGCAACCCGGGCACATGCCTCTGACCGGAATGGAACCTGGGACCCTTCAGTCCGCAGTCCGACGCTCTATCCACTGAGCCAAACCAGCTGGGGCCCATGTCAGTTCTTACTCTTACGTGATATTCAGAGGTCTCTGAAGTGTCCCACAGTCTGTGGTGACTTCCTTGCTTCCTGGTGTGACACTGGCAGTTCATCCTGCTCCAGACCTGGGCCATTTCCGTCAGCCCTGGCCCTTTCTCAGGGGTGGTGGTCAGAAACCTTGACCTACACACCAGGTATGCTCGTGCCCCTGGGGTGGCCATCATTTCCCGCCTTTCAGTGGACAGAATTAGGAAATATGTGTTTAAAAGCATGTATTGGAGCTTCATACTGACACTTGTACTTCAGGTTCAGGATTAGCCTTTCTCTACCCCCCTGATCTAGTTAGTCGGCTGTGTCCTCGCCCTCGCTCTACGGGGCAGACAGCTGCTCTGCGTTCCCTCGGGGGGGGGGGGCAGGCACCCCGGTTCACTCCTCCCGCGTGGGTGCCGGCTCTTGCTCATCTTTGGCTGTTACATGGCCCACCTGGAAGGGAGCCCAGGTCGCTCTGAGTCAGCTGACCTGGTCAGGGCAGGTCTTGGGTGGCCGCCTCCGGCACTGTCCACTGGGGGCTCCGAGGGTCAGAGCAGGGGCCGGCTGCAGTGGGGGAGCTGAGAGGGAGGAGGCGGAGGGGCTGACCACCATTTCTTACAGGACTCCTACCCGAGGTTCCTGAAGTCGGACATGTACAAAGGCTTGTTGGCAGAGGCCATGGTACTCCCGGAGACAAAGCGTCGGTGAGCCTCGGTGGTGCCGCGCCCAGGAGCTGGGAGGCGGGACTCGAGGCCGCCCTGCTCTGAGGCCCCTTCTCGCCTACAGAGTGTTCCCACTCATGTGGAAGCCCCGGCATCCGAGCCTGAGCCCTGCTCTCCCTCCTGCTCCTGCTTCAGTGGAGCCTGCGGCTGCTGCAGGTGGCCCTGGGGGTGCTGATGGGGAGGCCTAGGTGGGCCTGCGCCTGGAGGAGGTTCCACTCCTCGCCTCTCACCACCCTCTTCTCACCCAGGGTCCTGGCAGCTGCCAAGACCCCCAGCATGGGCATCCCCTAGTGCACAAAGGGTGGGGCACACAAGTCAGACTTCCCAGAAGGGACTGGGTCCGGTGCTGACTCCCGGGGAGGGGGTGTCAGTGGCCGAGCTTGGGTCGCCTGGAGATAGGTGGGACGAGATGGGCAAACCGGAGCAAGGCCACGCTCCTGGCAGGCGGCAGTCTCCGGCTCCTGTGCCCACCCCGCATCTCCAGACCACTACATTAGCAGGCAAGTACCTGGGAGCCAGAGCTAGCCAGCAGGAGCACTTGTCACATGGTGAGGAAATGCAAGCTTCGAAGCTAACTTACCCGCTCCACTTCCTCAGGGTGACCCCCTGGGGACTCTGCAGAGCTCCCTGGATTTCACTGGGGCTGAGCTCAGCTTTCCAATGAGTACAGAGCTGTCTCCACAGGTACTGCCCCGTCACTGCCACTGTACATGTCCCAGGCCTGTCTGAAGGTACACCTCCGTTGTGAAGGACACCGCTCCTTTGGGGGTACAGCTCTGACGGGCTCAGCTGAGGCAGCGCCCCACCTCACAGAGCTAGGGCTCCTGCCCATTCTTGGCACAGAAATAAAAGACCCTCGGTCCAAGGTAGCTAGTTGGTTAGTGTCCTGATACACCGAGGTCGTAGGTTTGACCCCTGGTCAGGGCACATCTAAGAATGAACCAACGAATACATAAGTAAGTGGAACAACAAACTGATGTCTCTCTCTAAAATCAATAAAGAAAAAAGAAAAGAAAGGCCGTTGGCCCCCACTCTGTGCTCACATGCTGTGGTCCAAATCGTGGTGTGTGCACCTGTCGTGTCTGTGTGCACGAAGCATGCAGCGGCGAGGGCGGTGGTGAAAGACAACGTGGGGAGTTCAGGTGTCATGGGAGGCCCCGTGTGTCCACAGAAGAGGAGACCAGCCCCAGGCTGAACTCGGGTTGCACACTTGTGGGTGCTTGGTCTTTGGCCACAGCCAGGAACACTGTCTGCTCTGAGGGACGAGGATGTCCAGGCTCCTGGGACGGAGCCCATCGTCTCCTGGGCAGGTCGTGTCCTAAGGCTGGGGAGTTCCAGGTAGGGCGGCATGGAACCCATGGGCCAACTGCTTTACTTACAAGTCCAGGGTGCGGGAGGCCCACTGATGAGGGCACCCCCTGGGCGCGGCCCCCTAACTGCTGCTCAGTCCCGGGACCCAAACTGGGTGGCCCCTCCCCACAGCCAGCTCCTCTGTCCAGGGCTGTGAACCCCAACCTGGACCCCCAGAGGCCTTGGGCTCCAGGTGATTTTCACTTGCAGACCTGTCACAACAGGACCATTTTTGGGGGGCGGGGACTTTGGGGTTACAGCGAGTTTTCATATTTAAATGTCCACAGGAAATGCCTACAGGATTCTCTAAATCGTCTCCCTCATCACTTTGGTACCCAAAGCCGCATCTCACTGAAGCCTCCCACCTGGCCCCTCCTGGGCAGCTGCCAGAACCCACCTCCAACCCCTCCCTGGCCAGCCCTTGGAAGACACCGGGGTGCGGGGGGAACCCTGCACTGAGTCCCAGGTGGGAGACACTCATGCCCGTGGGCTGGATTCCTGGCTGCTGTGGGTGACCAGGGAGGGTCCTCACACCTGAGATGCACGTGGAGGCCATGCTGGAAAGGCCTCTGGGCCCTTGGCTTCTCATCTGGCAGGAGTGCGGGAGACACTACGAGAACACGGGGGTCCCGCACCTCCTCAGCCATCTCTCCCATCCCGGCCCATTTCACCCCGAAGCAGACAGACAGGAGGCGCACACGTGCCCGCCGGGCTTTCTCAGCGAGTGCAAACGTTTATTCTGGTTTCTTCTGCGCTACCCAGAGTCGGCAGGCTGCGTCGTGCCTGGGCCACCTGAGCTGCACAGTGCACTGCAGCCCCGGGCACAGCAAGGCACAGAGGTGAGTCCTGCGTCAGGGACACCAACGCTGGCCGACGTCCCAGCACCAGGAAGGAGGGGAGCTGGCTAACGCCTAAGGGTACAGGGACTCCAGGGGGACAAGGCTCCAGTGTGTGTCAGGAGGGTGCAAAATGCCCCCAGTGTGCGTCCTAAGGCAGTTCCTCGGGAAAGTCACAGCACAAGCAGCCAGCACAGGTATAAACTCCCCTCAGGGCGTCCGTGAGCAGTGCACCCATCGTGGCCTACAAGCCCCCCTCTCCATGAGCCGGTCAGAGGAGCTCCGCTCCCAGGGCAAGCCCCCACCAGCCACGCTCATCTTCCCTCCCTGCTCTGGGAAGGGCCGGGGTCCGGTACTGCTGCCCTGAGACCACTCAGGGTCCACCCCCCTCTGAGCTCCAGGACCCCAGGGGGACAGTGCAGAGAGGACGAGCTCAGGTGGGAAGTGGGGAGGGGACTTCTGCAGGTCGGGCCTGGGCTCTTCCCAGAGGGAGGCCACCGTGAAGGCAGCTGGCCTTCAGCATGTGACCCCAGTGGGCAGAGGAGGACCTGTGTAAGGACACAGAGTGCTGGGCAGGACAGAGGCCTGGGTGTCCCTCTCCCACCCGTGTCCCTGGGTCCATAGGAGACCCTGTGGAGTGTGGCCAGGCTCAGGAGTGGGAGGCAGTGTACAGAGCAAATGAACGAAGGGCCAACTTCCCAGGATGTTTAATGTCAGCAGCTGGAGCCGCTCGTGCTCTGGCCGCTGTGTGTCTAGGCCTCGCTCCGGTACCGCAGGCGGGAGAGCCGGTCCCTGATGTCCTGGTCGCTGTCAGCACCGCCCTCGGTCAGGCGAACCACCCTGCTGCTCAGGATGAGGTCCTGTACCTTGTGCTTGGCCATGGAGACCAGGCCGGGTGCATCTGGGCTGGCCGGGCCCGTGAGGAGGATGCAGGCGGCATGGCGGCCTGGCTCCAGCAGGGCCACTGTGGAGGACAGAGCCGTCAGGTGTCTTGGGACCAGACACAGGGTAAGTGGGCGGGGCTCAGGTCCACACCGAGGCCGCACTCACCTTGGAAGGCGACGATGTTGGCAGAGACGTTGGCCAGCTCCAGCAGGACGCCGGGCAGAGTGGGGTGAAACAGGTAGAGGCTGTGCTGGGTGTCTCCCGGCTCCTAAAATGAGAACCAGCGATGGGGCAGGAGGCTGACCAGGCTGCAGCCGCCTCCGCATCTGGGCCGAGAAACCAAGGGTACACACTGCTCTGAGCCTGGCAGCTGGACAATGCTCATCACTTATGGGACACTCGACACACTGACCACAGCCAGAGCTGTGTCCACTGGGCTCCCCCAAACGCCAATCTGAACCCTGCATCTACCTTCTCTACCCTTCTTCCGCCAACCTGACCCCGATCCTCCTCAGCACCCTCCACCTGGAACTCGGCCGCCTCCCCCAGTACACTCCACTTCTTTCCAGATTCCCCTATCCGTCCCCAAGGCAGACCACGCCCTGGCCTCCCCTGCGGCCAGAGCACTGCCCCATCCCACCCCTCTCCCAGGCTTCTATTTATTTGTACATGTCCAGTCACCCAATTAGCTCCCTAAGACGGGGCCTGAGACCGGCCCCTGGTCTCCGGCCCTGGCTTCTGGCACGGGCATCCCCCGATTGTGTACTCTGCCCATACCATCTGGTTGGCACCGACCAGCTCGTGGAGGCCCCAGAAGAAGAAGGCGGAGCGGTGGTCTGCGGTCAGCAGGCTGGCAGACGGAGGGGACCCAGGGAGGCCTGGAAGGGCCAGAATCCAAAGGACCGCCCCAGTGCTGAGGTCCAGGAGCCGGATCTGGGAGGAAGGGACAGCACGGGGCAGATGGGGTGGGATTTGCACAGGCACGTGGGCCAGCCCTGAACCAACTGCTCCCTGGGGTCAACGAGACTGTCTCCCTGAGGCCCTTTGTCCCAGCTCAGCCATCAGGCCCAGCCCTGTCTGCTGTTCAGACTCGTTTTCCTCAGCTACAAGCCAAGGCGGGACCACAAAAGGAAGTGCAGCCAACCTGTCTGTCAATGCCGGTTCCATTTTCAACGACCACGGCTAAGGTGTCGGGTTTGTAGTGACCGAGGATGGGTTTTCTAGGGAAGAAGCCACGAGGGGTCTCTGTGAGGAGACACCTGGGGGCAGGTTTGCCACCCTCTTCTCCCCGGCTAGGCAGGCCCAGGACGGGAAGCAAAGGGGCTTCACCAGCCTCCCCCCCTCCCCCGCCCCGGGCAGGGAGGTACCAGGGGGCAGGCAAGAGGCCGCTGGCAGAAGCACACTGGCCGTCTCGCCCACCTCCACGGGGCTGCCAGGGGATGGGCTGGCGGGGCCTGGTTTGCAACAACTGCACAGGCTCCTGGGGAAGCCGGTACCTGAGGACCTGGGGCGCGCTGAAGGTCCACCGGGGGGCCAGCTCCTGGCCCTCCAGCAGCACACAGGAGTCCGAGCTCACGAGGAGGAGGTCCTCGCCGCCTTTCCCGGGAACGTTCATCAGATAGTGGATGGCTCCAGAGCTAGAGGAGGCAGCAGCCAGGACACAGGCTGGATGGGGGGACCCTCCCCCAAGGACTGTCCACCAGGCCCCCACCTGCAGCCCCTCATCCTTAGATCTCTAATCTGAGAATGTAAACCAGACCCTCGCTGTGCTTGGAGAGAGGGTGAGCCCACTGCTGGAACCTTTTCCCTCCGTGTCTGAGCCCAGCATGGCCTCACAGTACCAGCAGCCAGGCCCGCAGCCCCTCCATGCTGAGCACGGAGCACCAGGCCCTGGCCCGTGTGACACCGCCCACACCCACCTGTGCACAAGCAGCCTGTGGTTGGTGGCATTGAGCACGTCCTCCCAGCTGGGGTCTCTCCTCAGTGGGCTGTCTCTCCCGGTCACTGTTTCGTAGACGCCCTTCACGGAGTGGCCACAGAGGGAACTTGCTACTCAAAACACAGAAGAGCCTCAAGTCACCAGGGGCTGCTGGGGGACCAGGACTCGCGCCCATCAGCCCTGCCTGCAGGAACACGCGGTGCCCTCCCTGAGCGGGGAGGGGATGAGACCCTCTTGGCTTTCACTGCTTGTCAGCGATTACACTTTGAATCCCTAGAAGAAAAGCAGGAGCCATGCAGCCTCACGGCAGCTGCAGTTCTCATCTGAGACCAGCATGGCCTCTGCAAGTGAGGCCGTTTGGGGCCCAGCAGGCACAACATACCGCAGGGGAGAAGGATGTAGTGGGCGCCCGCCCTGGTGACATAAAGGAGGGAGCCACTGGTCCCATCCACACCGAGGCTGCCTCGGTGGCCAATCTGGTGCCCGGTGCTGCCCGAATAGATGTAGCTGTTAACCTGTAACACATGGGAAGAAAAATGG
>NW_006292691.1:239978-256087 GCF_000327345.1 Myotis davidii | reverse complement strand
GAAAGATTACTTTAAGTGTCTGATATCAGGCGTGTGTGCGGGGACTGCCTGGGAGAAGAGCGTGGTCTCCCACACTAGAGTCCCTCAGGCTCCTCAGGTCCCCACCCACACCCCAGTGGCACAAACGAAAGGGCACTCCCATTCCTGGGGAGGCCCAGGAGCTACGGACAGGGACAGAGCTGCCCAGCGTGCTGGGTCTGCAGGTGCCAGGGCACAGGGCCTTGGGCAAGTCCCCCGACAGGTGATCAGACCCAGAATCTGCCTGGGAAGTGGAAGGACCAGGGAGCAGAGAGGCTCCGGGGCCATGGGCTGCAGGACTCGGGGTTGGGGGGGGGGCTGTACCTCCTTGTCCTCTTGGGTGAGAACCAGCAGATCTGGGGCCCCGTCGGCATCCAGGTCAGGCACCTGGATTAACGGGTTTAGGATGGAAGCGTTCCTTCTGAAGCTGCTGGGATGGTTCCACAGGGTCTCCCCTAAAACCAAGCACACGTCAGTGGGCGCTGGCCCCAGGTCCCCTTCCACCGCAGCCTGGCAGATGCACAGACCCTCCCACTCGCAAATGGAAACACCTACCAGCGGGAGCTGAGGGCAGGTGCAGGTGAGCACGACTGTTGAACACACTGAAGGGCACATATGCGAAAAGACCAGGGGCTTACACACCAGTGTTCAAGTCTCACTTCTGGGAACTGCAGACCTCCCCACCCCTACTCCTTTTTTGTTGACCCATCTATCTATATAAAAGGCTAATATGTTAAGTGTCTGACCACCTGGGTAATGACGTCACATAGCAACGTCTGGCTTCCTCTTCCTAGCAACAACTAGCCTCCTTGCGTTTCTTCAGCCCAGGAACACGACTTGCTTTATAACCAGGTGGAAACAGTTTACAGTTTAACCAAATGTCTGTGAAGCATTTTCCCGTGCCTCATCTCATTTGATCCTCACGGAAGTCCTGGAGTAGGTAGATAGGAGACTCGGTGGAATTCTATTTTCTTTTCATTAGCCAGAAAAGGGAGACTTAGAAAGCTTAGAAACTTGACCTGGCTGAAAAGAAGTAAGAAATGGTGAACCTTGAAAATGACTTCAGGTTTTCTCACTGCACAGAATATAGTCAAACGCTGCTGCAGTTAAATATTTTACCCTTTGTTCTCCCTGCGTGATCTACAGAAGAATAATCTGCTTTGTATTGATATTTACTGCTGTGTTGCTGACAATTACCTGAAAGAGAAGTTGGGGTGCTTCACTGGGCTGGAAAAAGTTTAGCTACATCAGAAAGCAGGTCTAATTAAGCAAATCTGTTCTATATCTATAAAAGGCTAAGTTGACTTGGCAATACATGTAAAGCTCTCAAAGCTGGCGCCAATTGCACGCATGTGTTTCGATCTGTCATTGTCGATCGTGAATTTGGTTGTTTTTGTTGACATTTTGAAGCGAAAGAAAGCGGCGGCGTCATTGCATGAAAGTAACAGCAGCAATTAAATATGATATAATAGTGATCTGGGTAGATATAATTATCCCCGTGTAACCGAAGTTGCCATCATATTCAGAAACAAAGATGGAGAACCTCCTTTTGAAAGGGACTTGCTCATTCATTGTAAACCAGATCCCAATAAACCGAATACCACTAAAATGAAACAAATCAGTATCCTGTTTCCTACATTAGATGCAATGACATATCCTATTCTTTTCCCACATGGTGAGAAAGGCTGAGGAACGGATATTGCATGAAGACTCAGAGACAATCCTAGACAGTTTGGCTCAGTGGATAGAGCGTCGACCTGCGGACTAAAGGATCCCAGGTTTGATTCAGGTCAAGGGCACGTGCCAGGGTTGCAGGCTCGATCCTGGCTCAATCCCCAGTGGGGGCCATGCAGAAGGCAGCCAATCAATGATTCTCTCTCATCATTGATGTTTGTTTCTCTCTCTCTCTCCCTCTTCCTTCCTCTCTGACATTAATAAAGCTCTATTAAAAAATAAAAACTTGAGAGTACTAATCACTTAAAAAAAAAAAAAGACTCAGGGACAACAGTGTAATCGACAGTAATACTAGATTCAACGGATGATGCCGAAAAGGAAAATTTTCCCATTTAATTTCTTAAAAGTATTACTCCTTTGGTAATGCCATGTCATAAATTAAAATTGAAAGTAGGTGCAATCATCATGCTACTGTAAACCATCAGGGTTGGTGAGGGACCACAGAAGGGCTCCAGGGCATGTATGGCCCCATCTTGCCCAGTCCCACTTGGGGCCAATTGGGGCCAGCTGGCCAGGGAGGGACATGGGAGGTTGGGCAGCCAGGGAGGGATTGTGGGAGGGCCCCAGGGCATGTTTAGACCATCTTGCTCAGTTCTGATTGGACAGACCCCAGCAGCAAGCTAACCTACCAGTAGAGTGTCTGTCCCCTGGTGGTCAGTTTACATCATAGAGAGCGGTTGAGAGGCCTTAGCATATCATTAGCATATTACACTTTGATTGGTTAAATGGCTGACCAGTTGACCGACGCTTAGCATATTAGGCTTTTATTATATAGGATTTTCATATACATTTTACTAATTTTCTTTCATCTCTGACACTTTTATTATAGGGAATTGGCGAATAGCAATATTAAAATATTTCTTCTAAATAATTTCCTTTCAATGTGCAGGAATCCGTGCGCCAGGCCACTAGTTTTCTAATACTTGGCTCTAGAGCACCTTAGGGCCAACACTGACACTCCCCAGCGTGTCTCTAGGCCCCTGAGGACCTGTCTGCTGCTGGGCCCTCTGCCCCCACCAAGGCCCTGGTTGAGTGGCCTGTGCCCTTTACACAGGGGAGAATGAAGGTCTCAGGGTTATGCCTGGGGGCTGCAGGTCCTGAGGTAACAGCTTCTGACCCAGACATAATCTTGTCCTTTCTTAAGACTGATTCCTCCCTTCTTTTTTTTAAATGTATTTTATTGATTTTTTACAGAGAGGAAGAGAGAGGGGATAGAGAGTTAGAAACATCGATCAGTTGCCTCTTGTACACCTCCTACTGGGGATGTGCCTGCAACCAAGGTACATGCTCTTGACCGGAATCGAACCTGGGACCCTTCAGTCCACAGGCCAAAGCTCTATCCACTGAGCCAAACCGGTTAGGGCGGATTCCTCTCTTCTTAAAATACTTCCTACCTGCTCTTTATTTTCCTCCGTAGTCTCAAAACCACAAGCTGTCAGGGAAATGTCAGAACCCACCAAATCTAGTGTTAAGTCACAGAATTCCTCAACAACTCGGTGCCTAAGCGGTGACAGGAAGGCCCCGGGGGCACCCTCATGTAAGCACTGACAGGCCCAGGTCTGCTTCCCACGCCCTGCCCGGCCTGTGCTCGCCCCGGGCCCTGCAAAAGAAGGCTGCGGCCACTTTCTCCCCACAACAGGCAGCAGCCAGTTCCTCCTCATCTCTGCCTCCCCACAATGTTATCCCACAGCAAGATTTATACAGGAGGCAACAAGGCACAACACGTGTGACATGTCAGAGGAGCTGTGGTGTTGACTGCTAAGTGGCCGTGTCCTCATGTGGGGGTTCCCTTCCACTCTGTAACCATCCTTCCATCCAATCACACGCCCCAGAGCACAGGCTGACCCTCCCCAGAGCGAGCTGGCATCGTCCTCCGTCTGAGAGGCCCAGGTGGAGTGCAGAGGGAACCAGCCTACCTGTGAATAAGTCGACTGCGATGAAAGAACCAGATCTGCCCACAAGGACGCAGGCGGAAGATGCCCCACTGTCCCTCGGGTGGGGGATCCCGCACAGCACGAGAGCCCCATCCTGGGCTGCGGGCCTCTCCCACAGGATGCTGCCGTTGGCCCCTGACACAGCAGCCACAAAGGAACAGGGGAAGGAGAAGCCTGCAGGGGACAGACCAGCCCTGAGGGGCCGTGCACGCAGGCCGCGCACCGCCAGTCCTCCCTCAGCCCTACCACCAGGCCCATTCCCTTTATACCTGGGCCCCTAACCCACCCCATCCCCTGGGGGCCCCAGTGTTGACCCCGTGAGGGTCAGTAGCCAAACAGGGTGGGTGCTGAGAATGGCCTTGTCTCTTTCGAGTCCTGCTACAAAGCAAAGACAATGCAATTCCAGAAATCCCACCAATGGCTTCCCCAAATATGGGAGGAGCCAGGATTCCTCCTCGTATAGGGAGCTCCTCTTTCTTACCTTCATCGGCGCAGGACTGGCTGAAATTGTTGCTGCTGTTGGTGTTTTTATAAAGAAAGATAACATCTTGGACCCTGTCCCTGTTTATGTCTTTTGTGGCCAGAAAGTCGTAGGTGACTGCAAAAGAAAACCAGACGATATTCTCCAGGCCCTGCTGGTTCAAAGGCCAGTCCATGTCTGACATGACCTCTCCTCTGCTCCTTAGGGTTTGGTGCCAGTCAGGACCTGCCACTGTGAGGGCATCACAGGGACGAGCCATTCCCCACAGCGCGTCAGAGCACCAGCAGTTCCTCACGCACTTGATGGGTGACAGTGTCAGAGGTCAACCTGCAGGAAGGAGCAAGCAGGACAGCGGGGTACCACAAACGGATGTCTGAGCACCTTCTATTCGGGAATGAATTCCTTCTTACGTCAGTTTGGAATCGAGAGAAATCACACACACTTCCATAGTCATAAGGGTCTAACCCTTCCCTTCATTCGAAGACTCCAAAGATAAACTAGCCCTGGCTGGTGGTTCAGTGGTTAGAGCACAACCTGTGGACTGAAGGGTTGCGGGTTCGAAACCCGGTCGAGGGCACAAGCCTGGGTTGGAGGGTCAATCCCTGGCCAGGGTCGAGTGCGTGCAGGAGGCAACCGATCAATGTGTGTCTGTCTCTCCACCTCCTTCGTCCCTTCCCTTCCACCCTCTCTAAAAATCAACGGGAAAAATATCCTTGGGTGAGGCTTTAACAAAAAACCCACGGAAAAAACTAAAACTATATATTTTAAAATCAAACACCAAAAGAATGAATGGGCCCTTACCTTACACCATATATAAAAATGCACTCAAAATGGATCAAAGAGCCTGCTGGTGTGGCTCAGTGGATTGAACATCCACCCATGAACCAAGAGGTCACCAGTTCGATTCCCGGTCGGAGCATGTGCCTGGGTTGCGAACTCGATCCCCAGCTCTTCAGAGCACCAGCAATTCCTCATGCACATGATGGGTGTGCAGGAGGTAGCTGATTGATGTTTCTCTCTCTCAAGGATGTTTCTACCTCTCTACCCCTCTCCCTTCTTCTCTGAAATCAATAAAAATATATTCAAAAAAGAGGGGGAGTATCCAGAGAGAGGCTGATTCCGTTGCTTTTCATAAAGGCCAAGATGTTCCTGGCTGCCAATCTTTTTTTTTTTAAGGAAGGCTTTTTTTCTTTTCTTTTTTTGGTTAATCCTCACCCGAGGATATTTTTCCATTGACTTTTAGAGAGAGTAGGAGGGGGAGAGAGAAAGAGAGAGAGAGAAAGAAACATCTTATGTGATACAGACACATTGATTGGTTGCCTTCCACATGGGCCGACCAGGGCTGGGGATCAAGCCCAAAACTGAGGTACATGCCTTTGACTGAAATAGAACCCGGGACCCTTCAGTCCGCTTAGGCGATGCTCTATTCACTGAGCCAAACCAGCCGGGACAAGGCAGGCTTTTTAAAAATTGTTTTTGTGAGTCCTCACTGAGGATAATTCTTCCATTGATTTTTAGAGGGATGGGCAGAGAGGGATAATGAGAGGGTGAGAGAGGGAAAGGGAGATGGAGGGAGAGAAACATTGATGTGAGAGAGGCATATCGATTGGTTGCCTCCCATACGTGCCCTGACCCAGCCGGGGATCAAACCTTCAACCCAGGTATGTGCCCGACTGGGAATCAAACCCAGGACCCTTTGGTGCGCAGGCCAACGCTCTAACCACCGAGAACACCAGCTAGGGCCTGACTGCCAATTTTATGAGACAAAGGAAAGTGTGCTTTGCTCTAGCTGATCCAACTAGAATGCCAGCCACAGCCCTTCAGGAAGACTGGACTACAGAATCAACGACATATCTGCCACATTTCGGAACAGCCTTCTCTACACCTCTTCTGCCGGTTACTGTTTTATTAGCTTTTTAATTCTGAAAAGTAATTGAAAGGGCCACTTTCCTTTCCTGACCCAGCCCATCCGCCTTCAAATGGGGGAGCAGGCCGCTACGAGCCCCCCGCAGTCCTTCCAGTGTTCCTGAGAGGTTGCTCTTGCAGTTCACCCCGAATTCCAGGAAAACCATGGACACAGACTCGGCAGCCACTTAGGGTTGACTCACTGTCAAAGATGACCTCCAGGCCCCAGGACCATCAGCCTGGCTTGTGGCTGAGCAGAGGCCCCCCCCCCCCCCCCCCCCCGGGAGAGAATGGCCCCGTGGGGAGAGGAGCGCACCTGCTGTGTTGTAATCGACCCTCCACATCCCCTCTGACACCGGCCTGTCCGGACACGGGATGATGAAGGAAATCACAAACACCACCAGAAGGCAGCCGAACAGCGAGAGGAACAACGCCACCGTCCGGCATCGGGAGAGGCGGGACTGCGGGGACGCACTGTTCAGGTTCTCTTCCTTTTTCAGTGGGTCCCCCAGATTCTCCTGCAATTTCACATCTTCGTTCTTCAAGGGGTGGATTTCAGCTTCTAAGTCCTTGCTGTCCATCGTGCGCACATCCCACAGGGTACCTTCTGATCACTGTGTCAACAAAACACAAGGCAGTCAGGAGAGGCAGCGCCACCTGACCTCCAAGGCCCTGCCCCTGTCAGCGCTGGGGGACATGGTTGCAGTGGTGACTGTGGGCAACAGCTCAAGAAATAAAAGCTGAGTAAAAGTTTAGGGTGTCACAGATTCCACTTAAGAAGGTCTTTTTAAACATATTTTTTTAATTGACTTTTAGAGAGAGGAAGGGAAAGGGATAGATAGAAGTGCCGATGAGAGAAAAAAAAATCACTGATTGGCTGCCTCCTGCACGCCCCCCACTGAGGACTGAGCCCACAACCCAGGCATGTGCCCTGCCCGGGAATTGAGCCGGTGACCTCTTGGTTCCTGGGCTGACCCTCAACCACGGAGCCACACCGGCCAGGCAAGAAGGTCCTTAATTCCGAAAGGCAAATTGGTTGTACAGAGCCAGTACAGGCATCTTTTCATCCTTCATGCACTGACATGTCTTGTTCATTGACCGGGGATAAGCAGGGCAGTGCTGGGTCAGGGCTGATAACAAGCCCGTACACTAAACATTAACTAAGCCCAGCCAGCTCACAGCTGGGACCGCGGGGCAGCCTCTGCCAGCCTGAAGTACAGATGGCACAACCTGGTGGGATCCAGACCCCAAGTTAAAAGCGCTGTGGGTGAAGGTGGGCGCTGGAGCCTCAGCCTCGCCCCTCACGCGCTCTGTGACCTGGGCAGTTCCTAGATTGGACCTGGGTTCCTCATCTGTAAACGGGAAACAGTATCTACTTTAGAAGACTGTGTTAAAGGTTAAATGAGTAAGTGAAGAGAAAGCATTTAGAACAGAATCTGACGCATATAAAGCACTCAAACACTAGCTAATTATTACTAATAAGATAAAATGTGCTACAAGTCACATGGAGGAGAGTGGACAGCTACGTGGAGGGCACGGGCTGTGCACAACTTCCGAGCCTTTACGGCGGAGAACAAGCTCTCCCTCCCCTGCTCCCCTCCCGGTGGCTGGGCCGTGGGTGGGTGTGGTGAGCAAACCTTGAGTGGCCACCTTGGAAAGTAAGATGGAAAAGAGTTTTGAAGACGGTGAAGCCACAGAAAGAGCATGGGTCCCTGATAGCTGGAAACCACCACCATCAATCCTTGAGTTCTCTATACTCTTTTACATAAGAAAGAAACACCTTTTCCTCCCTGGCTGCTTGAAGGTCAGCCTTCATCATGAATGACGCGGTAGCTATCCGGACCAGGAAGTACATGACCAACAGACGACTTCAGCGGAAGCAAGTGGTCATTGATGTCCTTCACCCTGGGAAGGCAACAGGACCCAACACAGAAATCCGGGGAAAACTAGCCAAAATGTGTAAGACCACACCCGATGTCATCTTTGTGTTTGGATACAGAACCCACTCTGGTGGTGGCAAGACCACCGGCTTCGGCATGATTTATGAGTCCTTGGATTACGCAGAGAAAAAGGAACCCAAACACAGACTTGCCAGACATGGCCTGTACGAGAAGAAGACGTCCAGAAAACAGAGAAAGGAACGCAAGAACAGAATGAAGGAAGTCAGGGGGGCTGCAAAGGCCAACGTTCGTGCAAAAAGGGAGCTGGAGATTGAACAGAAGGAGTAAAGATTCTTCGGTGACGGCTGTGCAGATTTTTCATTAGAGAATTAGTAAACTATAAACTTAAAAAAAAAAGAAGCCCTAGCCGGTCTGGCTCAGCGGATAGAATGTCGGCCTTTGGACTGAAGGGTCCCGAGTCCGATTCTGGTCAAGGGCACGTGCCCGGGTCGCAGGCTGGATCCCCAGTAGGGGGCGTACAGGAGGCAGCCAATCAATGGTTCTCTCTCATCATTGATGTTTCTATCTCTCTCTCTCTCTCCCTTCCTCTCTGAAATCAATAAAACTATATTTTTTAAAAAAAGAAACAAACTTCTATCTGTGTAAGGCAAGATGTTTGTTGTTTTGATGCTTTTTATGCAGTCAAACCAGTGTCCTAACACAAATTATACTGAGAGAATGGAAGGGATCCTATGGGCCAGAGTGAGCTGTAATCGTCACCTAAAGGAAGTCAATGACTCAAAATGGGTAAATGAGAATATGCCAGCGGTTAAATGGAGGTGAAACCCAGAAAAACAACAGACACCGTCTCCCTGTAGCAATGGGCGAAGGGAGGGTGGAAGGAGACAAGATGTTGTTTTTTGGTATAAACTTTTCACTTTCTGACTTTAATGGTTTCTCTCCATTTAGTAAAAACAATGAATTTTAAAACCTGCTTATACACCCACTAGGGTAGCATTAGTTAAAAAAAATAAAAAGTGACAAGTGTTGGTGAGGATGTGGGGAAACTGGGACCCTGGTACCCTGCTGGTGGGAATGGAAAATGGTGCAGTTGCTGTGGAGAACAATTTGGTGGTTCCTCAAAAAGTTAAACATAGAATTACCACTTGATCCAGCGAGTCCAATTCTAACCCAAAAGGAATGAAAATAGACTCACACAAAAACCTGTGAACAGCTCTAGCCGGTTTGGCTCAGTGGATAGAGTGCTGGACTGCAGACTGAAGGGTCCCAAGTTTGATTCCAGTCAAGGGCACAGGCCTGGGTTGTGGGCTCAGTCCCCAGTAGAAAGCATGCAGGAGGCAGCCGATCAATGATTCTCTCTCATCATTGATGTTTCTCTCTCTCTCTCCCTCTCCCTTCCCCTCTGAAATCAATAAAAATATATTTAAAAAGAAAACCTGCAAATAAATAGTCATAGCTTCTTTATTCACAACAACCCAAATGTCCATCAACGGATAAATGGATAAGCACAATGTGCTAATTCTGTACAACGGAATGCTACCTGGCCATAAGAGGGATAAAGCAATCCTACACCACAGCATGGATGAAGCTGGAAACATTTGTGCTCAGAGAAATAATCCCGACAGGAAAGGCCACATATTGCATGATTCCATTTATCTGAACCGTCCGGAACGGGCAAATCCAGAGGCGGAAAGTAGATGAGTGGTTGCCAGGGGCTGCGGGAAATGGAGAGTGACTGATAATGGGTGCAGGGTTTCCTTTGGGGTGATAAAAATGGTCGTGGTGGTGGTGGCAGTAAAACCAAATGTCACTAATGATAAATTTTATGTCATGTGTATTTTACCACAATTTAAAAAGAAAACCAAACAAACCTGTGTGCGTTCTCCTGAGTGCTGAGACATGTTTAAACATCGACGTTAGAAAAGGGGTATCTGTCAAAGGTAGTAAGTTCAACACACGAAATGACCAGGGACCTCACCAAACCCAAACACCTGCCTTGGGTGTGGGGGAGGCGGGGCAGCGTGTCTGTAGGGTAACTAGGGAAAAAGCAAGCAACAGAACCTGGGACCAGGCCCGACCAACAGGAGGGGTGCTTGCTCAGCAAATCTGGTCACTTTGTCCCCACGAGGGGACGCTTGAAATCACTAAAACACAACTTCATTTGGCAAAGGAAAGAAAACTGAATGAGGAATCAGGATTCTGAAATCCTTGATTTTAAAAGCTCTAATTTTAAAGTTAGAGCCTTAAAATGTTGGGGAAGAAACTGAAGCTCTCAGCTCTAACCGGTTTGGCTCAGTGGATAGAGCATCGGCCTGCAGACTCAAGGGTCCCAGGTTCGATTCCAGTCAAGGGCATGTACCTTGGTTGGGGGCACATCCCCAGTAGTAGGTGTACAGGAGACAGTTCATCAATGTTTCTCTCTCATCAGTGTTTCTAACTCTCTATGCCTCTCCCTTCCTCTCTGTAAAAAAATCAATAAAAATTTATTTTTTTAAAAAAAAGAAAGAAACTCAAGCTCTCAGAGCTAGAGCTGCCCTCATCTGTCAGCAGACGGAGCACCCACCAGGAGACAGCAGGAACTCGCCCTCAGAATATCTATGCAAGGACGAGGGGCACCTGTTCAAAATGACACAACTATTCACATTCCGTCTCTGACCCTGGTTTCCCATGCCTACCTCTGCAGGAGCACCTGGGAGCCGCGTTCAACATTGGCTTCTGGACCGCCACTGGTGCATCAGGTGGTCGGGTCTGGACAGGTGGATCTAGGGATCAGAAAGCTGGTGGTGAAATGCGCCTCAAGGCAGACTGTGGATGGGTCCTGTGAAGGAGGTAGGTCCTCCCGGAGCCAGGATTCCCCGCCTTCCCTTGTCGGGTCAGCCCATTTCGCCATCAGACGATGACTAGTTTTCTCCTGCCCCTGGCCGAGTGGAGACTCGAGTCCCACGGCCAGGCAGCAGGAAAGCAAAGCCAGGGGAGGACAGCCTCTTCCAGCAATCAAGCCGTCCGCGGCTGCTTTTGGGGGTGTTGTTTTCCTTGGAATTGTCCGTAAGCTTAGGCAAGTAAATCCCAATGCAGAGCCCAATCTGGTTAAACTCCTCCTTTTCCTCACCAGTCTTAGGATCCCTAAACATGCGGGTCCCTAAAGCTAAGGACAAAGGAAAGTGCAAAACACATAGTACTGATGTCCTAAGCCAGGGATTGTGGGTTCGGGTCCCACCTGGGTATCAAATAAAAAAAAAAATAAAAGAAAACAGAAAAGAACATAGTACTAATGATTTGGGATTTTTTTTTTAGGTCATCAATATACATAATACATCTGAAAGGTATACAAGTATAAATCTCCCTCCCTCTTGTGGCCCCCAAACTCAAGAGGGGAAACATGTGAGCAGTTTCTTACACTAGAAAGCTCTCTGCACTGACATGCATAAAGTGTTTTGTTTTTTTTTTAATGTGACCAGAGCCTTAGCTGGTTTGGCTAGTGGGTAGAGCATCAGCCTTTGGATTTAAGGGTCCTGGGTTCAATTCCAGTCAAGGGCACGTGCCCCGGCTGCAGGCTCGATCCCCAGTGGGGGCATGCAGGAGACAGCCAATTGATGATTCTCTCTCATCACTGACGTTTCGATCTCTCTACCCCTCTCTCTTCCTCTCTCTAAACAATAAAGACATATTAAAACAAAAACAAAAAAACTAGGTTTCAGGTGCACCCTCCTTGGGGCATGCACATTCCAATCTCCTTTTCAAATGAATTTTCTTGCTCCTAAAGCAGCGGTTCTCAACCTGTGGGTCGCGACCCCTTTGGCGGACGACCGACCCTTTCACAGGGGTCGCCTAAGACCATCCTGCATATCAGATATTCACATTACGATTCATAACAGTAGCAACATTACAGTTATGAAGTAGCAACGAAAATAATTTTATGGTTGGGTCACAACATGAGGAACTGTATTTAAAGGGCCAGAAGGTTGAGAACCACTGTCCTAAAGTCTAAGGGTTCCCACAAGACTTTCAACCAGGGGAGGAATGGGCCAGGTAGCTCGTCCCAAGGTCACCCCCTGACCCTGTCTCCACGGCCCCCTTTCCTCTGACTTCCCAGTGAAACAAAGCAGCCCTGCCTCGTCCCCCTCCTGCTGCTTTTTTTATCCTAAGTCCTTTCTTGACTCACTGTCCCAGCTTTAATAAACCTATTCCCCAAAATAAAAATAAAAATAAACTAAAAAACTCAGGGTTGCCCTGGCTGGGTGGCTTGGGAGAGCATTGTCCTGTACACTGAAAGGTTGTGGGTTCGATCCATGGTTGAGGCACGTACAGGAGGCAACCGATCAATGTTTCTCTTTCATATCCATATTTCTCCCCTCCCAAAAAAATCAATAAAAAACATATCCTCGAGTGAGGATTAAAAAACAAAAAAGCCCTCAGAGTTTGATAGGTTCTTTTCTTTTGGCACTTGACAAATGTTATGCCACTTCCTTCTGGCCTTCAAGGTTTCTGACAATAATTCTACTGTCGCTTGAACTGGTTTTCCCCATTAAGTAACATGTCAATTCTTTTTTGTCTTTAGTTTTCAGAAGTTTAATTATAATGTGTTGGCATGGATTCCTTTGGGTCTACCCTGTTAAAGGTCTGCTTAGCTTCCCGAACCTGTAAGTTTACATCTTACGCAAAGTTACGAAGACTGCCAGCCATCATTTTTGTTCCTGAGCGGCAGCAGCGCCTGTGGGAGGTGTGGGGGTGGGAGAGCTGCAGGCCCTCCCATGGGACCTGCTCTGAGCAGACTCAAACATAAAGTACGAGAGGTTTCTTTCTAAACGAATTTGTAAGTCTGTAAACTCAGAGCTTTTTTTTTGTTTGTTTCAAATGGCAGCTGCTAAATTTCAGGTAAAGATGGAATAAGATAAACTTCAAGGTATTTTGCTTCTAATATCACAATGAAGAATCTCAAACCACACATCTGTTTCTATGGAAAATAATACCGTAATCAATAAATAGTAATACAAAAATAAATTCCGTTTCTCTTACTCACAACTGGAAACCTACTTTCGCCCCACCCTGTATATGAAATTAAATTAATGCTGTCCGGATACCAAAAAGAAACTCAGCAGTTTTCATCTATAATGAAAGCTGTGAAGATATAACAGATGAAGAAAAAAGAACAAAGGAAAAAGATCATGAGGCGAAGAGATTTGCATCTTTCCCTCATTTGCACCCAGTATACTTTCCTTGCACTTCTCACAAGCTAGTATTCTTGAGAAGAAAAACGTGAGGGATGAGAAAGAAAATGTATCATCAATATGATACACATTAAGGTTAAATATGTGACTCTAAGGAAAACCTGAAGTGAGATGAAAACATCCCTGTGTATAGGTTTTCAACTAGATTATTCCCCCCCATCCCCCCACTAAGGAACTATGAGGAAGCAGACACACCCCGAAACAGTGGGTGTGTCTGCTTATTAAGGCCACTGTAGCTGCCACTCCTGTCCTCCTGAGGCTGGCCAGTAGGTCAGGCCAAGTGGAACAGGGAAACTGAGACAGATATTTAAACAAACTGGCAGCAATTGACAGCAGATGCAGAGGCCTCCTCCCCAGAAATGGCACCTAGGCCTCAACTGTAGTCCAGCTCCAGACCCAGGAAAGCGGCAGAACCGGGTGGGCGGCACCAGGACCAGCTGTGATGACTGACCCATCGGTGGAGACCACAGGCCTGGAGGAGCACCCCTAGACACTGATGAATGTTCTGCTGAAACGCTCCCCTGTGACCTCCCCTACTCTCAGGTGTGCATCTCCTAAACTCTAATGGTTCCCAAAGGACTTACAACCAGGGGAGCAATGGGCAGCAGCAGCTTGTCCCGGGCCCCGTTTCCTCTGACTTCCCCCGAGCGAGGGCAGCCCAGCCTGGGCTCTCCTGTTGCTTCTACGCTAAGCCCTGTGTCTCACTGTCCCCACTTTAATAAGTGTCCCCCACAGTCACCTAGACTCGTGTTGTGAAATGTTTCCTGCACAAAGTCAGGAACCCACGCACCACCAGCCGTCCTGGGCAGACCCACCAAGGGCCAGGCCCCCTTTCCAGTAACATTCCCAGGGGAGTTACGCCATCCAGGGTGGAGACTCTAATTATGAGGAAAAACAATAAAACAAAACAACAGCTTATGTAACTCATTAGCTTTCAAGGGCAGGAAGGCTATAGTACACACAGGAAGGAAATAAAGGGTGTCTCCTTTTTCCCCAAGAGTTCTTTCTCTAGGAAGAGAGAACGGAGTCAGAGAGAACATAAAATTAAAAAAAAAAAAAAGGCTCACTCTAATTGTTTTTTTTTAAATAGATAAAAAAAGAAAGCATAAAAATTCTAACAAGAGCAAAAGGAAAACTGCCAGAACAAATAACTGGCAGTTCTACAGATATTATGAAAGTAGGGGATCTAATTTTTTAAACTAAAATTTGATGTTTTTCTGAGAAAAAGGTCATCTCAAGGTACTTTAATAAAAACCCTTCCCCACCCTAGCCAGTTTGGTTCAGTGGACAGAGCATCAGCCTGAGGACTGAAGGGTCCCAGGATCGATCCCTCATCATTTTTTTTTAAACACACCATATTTTTATTGATTTTAGAGAGGAAGGGACAGGGAGAGAGAGAGATAGAAACATCAATGATGAGAGAGAATCATTGATTGACTGCCTCCTGTACACCCCCTAATGGGGATCGAGCCCACAACCCAGGCATGTGCCCCTGACTGGAATCAAACCAGGGACCCTTCAGTTCATAGGCTGACGCTCCACCCACTGAGCTAAATCAGCTAGGGCTCCCTCTCACCACTGATGTTTCTATCTCTCTCTCCCCTCCTCTTTGAAATCAATACAAATATGTATTTTTTAAAAACCTTCCCCCTCCACCAATTTTTAAATTTTGAATTTTACAGCATTTTTTAAAGGAACTTTCAGACAATGAGCCAAAGAGATCAGATTTTAAAATTAAATACTTTAACCTAAAAGGTAGTTTGCATATTTAAAAACTGATTTAAATTTTTAAAAAAGATTTAAACTGCATGTCTTAAAGTCATAACTTTGGTTTCATCTGAGAATTTTGAGAACCTGGTACTACAGTTTGATCTCTGTGAGGGAATAATGAAGAAGGCTCACTTCTGTGCACCCAGAAATTCTAGCACAGCCAACTGAATGCTTCCCACCACTCAAAGACTGCCTACTTCTTGCATTCCTCAACCACAATTTTACAATGTAGACACTATTTAAATCAAGGCCTCTTCAAATTTAAATAAATAAAGCAAGAGGGGGGAAAGTGTACCAGCAAATTAAAAAACACAGAGAAAAAAATGCATTCATATAAGCAGAGGAGTTACTTGGAGGAAACAGTAGATGAGTTTTATTTTAATGGAGAAAATATAGAAGGAATACTTAGGGAAAAGCTCTGATTACAGATTAACTTTACTATCTAGCTTCACCAACTAGTAACAGAAACTGAAAGGATCCTGTTAATGGCTTGAAAAAAATCACTTTACCACTCTACCACTATGCATTGATGAGGTCAAAGGTCATTCTTAAGGTCTGGGTGAAAGAAGAGATTTCTTTGGGGAACTCTTACCTCTAATTTATACCCAGTTGGACTATTTTCTGAAAAATAGGAATTGTACAGAATAGCATACACTGCCTCTTGTCATGTAGAGTAGTCCCCCTTACCTGTGGTTTCCGTGACTCATGGTCAACCATGGTCTGAAAATATTAAATGGCAAGTGATTCCCACATAACTATTACAGTATAGTGTTGTAAATGTCTTATTTTATTATTAGTTATTACTGTTTTTCTCTGTCTGTGCCTAATTTATAAATTAAACTTTACCATAGGTACATAAATATAAAGGGAAAAACAGTATTCACAGTTTGATACTGTGGTTTTAGGTATCCCCTGGAGTCTTGGAATATGTTCCCCATGAGTAAGGGGGAGTTGAGGGGGGACTACTGTATTCATTGGGCATTTGTGTGGTTTTTTAAAATATATATATATATTTTTTTAAATATATATTTTATTGATTTTTTACAGAGAGTAAGGGAGAGGGATAGAGAGTTAGAAACATCAATGAGAGAGAAACGTCGATCAGCTGCCTCCTGCACAGCCCCTACTGGATGTGCAC
>NW_006292691.1:234043-239921 GCF_000327345.1 Myotis davidii | reverse complement strand
ATATGTGTGTGTGTGTGTGTGTGTGTGTGTGTGTGTGTGTGTGTGTTTAAATTATTTTTATTGACTTCAGAGAGGAAGGGAGAGACAGAAACATCAATGATGACAGAGAATCATCTGTGGGCTGTCCCCTTCACATCCCCCCTGGGGACTGAGCCCGAAACCCAGGCATGTGCCCTGACCAGGAATTGAACCGTGATCTCCTGGTTCATAGGTCAGCGCTCAACCAGTGAGTCATGCCGGCGGGCTCTGTTGTTTTATTAAATTGCCTTTAGCTTGTGCTATGACTTGACCAGTCAGGAATATTGATTTTCAACACTTTCCATACGCTGGTCCTCCTGCCTGGAAAGTCCCCTCTCAGTCCTCCAAGCCTCCGCTGGAGCAGCATCGAGCCTGTGTGAGCACTGCTGCCCGGGGTTGGCCACCTTCTACCCCAGAGAACTTGGCCTTGTTCTTTCAGAGCGCTCCCGGCGTCCCTCCTACAGCTGACCGAGAGCTATTTAAGGGCGGGAGGACTCTGTTGCATCCCCTGTGCCAAACATGTGGCCGACACTCAGTAAATGTCAGTTAAATGGAGGGGAGAGAGCTTTATGGAGCCCTGGACAAGAGGACAAGTACAATAAATACAAAAAATAAACCACAATCCGTCTCTTCACTCCAGGGCCAGTCTTCTTGCAGACTTCACGATCTGTGATGTCTAACTGACCTTATAGCACGGGTGCTCAAATGCTTGCCCCTAAAGCTCGCAGTTATACATAAGAATGGGTTAAGAATGTTTTTTACACTAATAACAAGGAGGCCCACGTCAAGGCCAAGAGAGGCCCAAGTATTCTGATAGTTCCACCTGCGTATTTGGAAGACACCCACAATATCCAACTAGACAGCGCTGCATTTTCCGCTGAGCAAAGCAAGAGTCAGACAATGACTGCTACTGTTCAATTGTTTACAGCTGAACAATAATTTCCTCTCTTCACCAAGCAAATAAACCCAAGACAAAGACTAGGCCCTTAGTCATATTTCAACTGAGAGCAAATTTTAAGGTGACAGTGCCCAGATAAAGGCAAATGCACTACAGCATATGCGGGCAGCAGCACTAACACACCTCAACACCCAGTTCCTTTCCTTTACACAAGTGCAAAAGGTTTAAATTAACTGAGGGTGGCTCACAGTACCTCCTAAAAAAATAAGTTAAGGAGGAATATGTACCTGCATTTCAGACAAATAGCTATTACATGGAATCAGTTGTGTAGGTTTGTCCAGAAAATAACAGAGTAAACCTTATCTCTGAATTCTAAAGCAGATTTTATTTTCTTTGACTCTCCTAGGAATCAGTGATACATTAAGGGCGGGGGGGGGTGGGGGGGGGCGACGACAAAAACTTTTCTTGTTTTCTTGTATGTGCCCTGATCAGGGATGGAGCCCGCACCTTGGTGTATGAGGACCACACCTAACCTACTGAGCTACCTGGCAGGGCTTCATTCTCCTCCTTTTTGACACCACATCCAGGCAACCTAAGCTCCACGAAGGATTTTACAAAGTGAAAGTGGGAACAAAATCCACTAGATTCGTGGGCTTTATATAAAGACCAAGTTTGAGTGAGAGATATACAGTATGTTTTAAAACGTCCAACTAATTCTGTAGATTCTAACTTACCTATCTGTTCAATTTAACTCCTCCTTCCAACGGCCACTACTTTAGGTCATCCTATCCTAGCCTATGTAATAAATGGCTAATATGCAAATTGACCAAATGGCAGAATGACCGGTCGCTATGACGTGCACTGACCACCAGGCTGCAAACGCTCAACACAGGAGCTGCCCCCGCCCCCCGGCCCAGTGCACAAATTTTCATGCACCAGGCCTCTAGTATTTCTATAACTTACTTGGATTTCTGCAGCCCTCTCAAGTCTCCTTTCCTTGAAGTTTCAAAAGACAGCATTCTAAGATATCTCCTGATCATGTCATTTGCCTGCTTAAAATTTCTTGAAAGACCCCTCCCCATTTTAGAAAAAAGCTCAGAAACGCCCGTTTGGCTCCAGGTCTTTCACCACCTGGCTCTTGCCTACTTCTAGTACCATCTCTCCCCAAACCCTATGCCCAACATTTGTTCCCCTAGTCACACTGCTAATCTTTGGTACACACTGTTCCTCTGCCTGTCTTCACCTAGTAACTCCCACTATGCCTGCCAAGCACACTCAAACCTGACTTCCTCCTTCACACTGCTCCACACTCACTGAGCTATAGGTGATAAAACCATAATCGCCTAAGTCACTCCTGAATGCCTGACTCACAGAAACTGTGAAATAATACGTGTTTGAATTTGTGGATGAAAAAAGGTAATAAATCATAAATTCCTATGTTTCTATCTCTATCCCTCTCCCTCTCTGGAATCAATAAAAAAAAATATATATATTTTTTTTTTTAATCAATGATGAAAGAATCTTCGATGCACTGCCGCTTGCATGGCCCCAACTGGGAACGGAGACGCAACTGGGGCATGTGCCCCGATTAGAAATCGAACCAGCGATCTCCTGGTACACGGGACAACACTCAAACAACTGAGCCACACCAGTTGGGCCAGCTTACACTAGTTTTAATGGTTCTTGACACTTGAAGCCTGCAACAAGAACCCAGAAAACTGGTAAAATGCCCTAATAAATGTCCACTCGATATCAGGGTAATTTCCTTTATTTCATCCTTCCCTCCTCTGTATTTCCTCTTTAGCATGCTCCAGATTTTGCTTATTTGTCTTCTTTGTTATCTGTATCCTCCTATAGATTTAAAGTTCGCCGAGGACGGGAATTTTGTGTTTTGTTGAGTGCTGTATCCTCAGCACCTAGAACTATGCCTGGCACTAAGGAGACATTCAGAATTTGATGAGCTCCTCTAAGCTGCTGTATGGTCACTGAGACATTGCAACGGAAAAAGAAAAAAGTGGCACAATCTGGAGATGGCATTAGAAAAACATTAGTAGCCAGTACTTGGAGATGAGCACGAAGCACAAGCGCCTCGGCTGAAATCACGGGTTTCTTAAAGAAAAGCAAGGAATGGCACTCGCCTATCCTGATAACGTACTCTTTTCAAGGGCGAACTCTCTCCTTGTTAGCTCTCCGCCAATCAGTTCCTGGAGGAGCTAGAAACTCTTTCACTGTGTTCTTCCCCCCCCCCCCCCCCCTTTTTAAACTCTGCCTGGCTTTTGCTCAGTTAGCCAGGCTATCTCTGAGGGATCTTCCCCACAGAGGAGTAAATACCGGCTGAGCTTCGGGTTACTTTGCCAGTTGGTTTAACAATGTCCTGACAGGACGACATGACTACCTGACCCTTGTGAGACTTCGCACGGACATTCCGTTTTCGCAGTGGATGTTTTTCGCTAGGCAACACCCTCAAGAGTATCCGTAGCCATGCCTGGCTTACCTACTGGCGCAGGCAACACGGAGTGGGAAGTTTCCTACCTGGGATTTAAATCCCGCCTTTGAGGCAAACGGGCTCCAAGTCAACGCAACTAAGTCCAGGCTGCGGAAACCGGAGCTGAGGACCCCCCGGGGCTGGAAGAGCCGGCAGCGCTGGCCGGCCTCAGCTTCTGCGGCAGCCTTTCCACCCACACCGCCGTCCCCGACACGCGTGGACTCCAATGCCCAGGGGAGGTGGGCGCTGGCACGGGCGGCGTCCCTCGGGGCTGGGGTCGCCGAGGCGGAGAGACCGGGCACAGAGTGAGAGGTGGGGCCCCGTGTGATGCACACGGGAGGAGGAGGACGCGCACACTTCCACTCACCTGCCGCCGAGCCTTCCCGTCCTCAAAGCCAGCGCCGCCCCGCTCTCCTCAGCACCGCCCCCAAGCTTCACTTCCGGTATACCGGGGCGGGGCGGAAGCGCGCCGGAATTGGCCTCATCCCGCGGCTGGCCTCGGTTGCTAAGCAACACTGGCTTTGGCCACGCCTTCCCGGGGCAAGACGCTTGAGCCCTCGCGGATCCGGAGCCGCCCCACGGGCGTGTGCGTGGGAGTCCAGCGCCGCGGGAGCGCGCGGGCATCGCCAGCCAGAGCTGGCTTGTCAGTCCGATGGGTTTGAAGTTGAGCTGCTTGTGGCTTTACCCTCATTCCACGATTATTGCCGCATCTTCCCTCCTGTTCGTTGGCCAAGACTTTCTCTTCTCTGGTCCAATTTTCTGTTAAATGGTTTGTCTTTTTCTTATTGTTTCTTAGCGCTCTTTTTTAGATATTCCATTTTTATCAGTGATTTGTGTTGAAAGTACCTCAGTTTGCATTTTGTCTTTTCACTTTGTGGTGAACAGTTTTTACTTTAATATAGAAAAATGTATCTTTTATGCTTAGTATTTTTGTGTGTTTTGTTAAAGAATCCTGTCCTACCCCAAGTTCCTCTTCCACATTTTTTTCTAATGGCTTAAAAGTTTTTATTTTAATAGTGAAGTCCTCAGTTCAGTCAACGAGAGCAATGATGAAGATGTCAGTACTGCTTCCCACCCTTAATTCCAAAGCCTCTGTATTTTAGCTATTGGGGACTGCGGTCAGTGGTCTCAAAAAATTACTATTGGAAACTCTTCACACCTTTGTACACACAAGCTGTTCCTGAAATCAAAAGGTAGCATTAATTTCCCCTCCCCTTGAATCTGCATTGGCCTTTCAACTTCCTTTGACTGATAATGTTGGGAGTAAAGTTCTGGGGTTTGAGCCTAGGCCTTAAAAGAACCGATAGTTTCCACTTCCTCCCTGAGGGCAGCCAGCTGCCATATATGAAGCAGCTTGGACTAGCCTGCTGAATGGCATGATCTCATGTACATGTACAGAGAGAGGCCACATGGAGGACCACAGAGGGGCCCGTCATGTGAGTGAAGCCTTCTTCCACCTACACTCAGCCCAGTTTTATACAAGCAATTTTGTGAACTCAGTCAACACCACCTAGAGTTGAAGAGCCCTGGGCCCAGCTAAGCCCTGGATGAATCCCACAGAATTATGAGAAATAATGCATGTTTTTATGTCACACTATTGCGTTTCTAAGTGGCTTGCTACACAGAAATAAATATTCGACCTGCTGTACCATGAAATGGATCTCTTGATATGAGGCAGTGCTGTGCAGGATTCCACGTCAGTGACTCAGAATTTTGCAAGCCTTTGGATGTGTGGGCGGAAGTGGAGGTGCTTGTAAAGTTCGTGACGCAGGAAAACAATTCGCGCCAAGGGGGTGGGGGGGGGGGGCCTCCTTTTTATACAGGGGTTTAATGAGGGGCGGGAAGAAGCCTTGCCGAGCACATGGCTGCTAGGGTAAGATGGAGGGCATAGCCCTCGCCCTTTCAAAATATATTTAAGAAAAAAAAGTCAGCCCTGTATTCCTTTAGCAAAAAGGATTCATTCAGGAAAGAAGAAAGGATTGCAATTCCATATGTGCAGCCATGGCAAGCAGGCTAAACAAAGGAGAGGAAGTTCTACACAGGAGAAGAAATTGGGGGATGGAGGCTTTTAAAACCATAGAGTTCTTTGGTTTTACAATTTCTAGATGTTTGCCCCTAACAGGGGAGGACCAGATTTGCACAAGTACGCTCCAGCAAGTTGCAGAAATAGCAGTGGGTGGGGAGGGCACTCCCATGTTGTTGTTGTTTTTATAAAGAAAAATAAAATAAAATAGTACATTCACATTAAAGCCACTGAAGATGGGTGAGTTATCCTGCGGGCTGTCTCAACTGACATAGGGCATGAAAACACCTACAGGGATTCCTTTTTTTTAATGATATATTTTATGTATTTTCCTTTTTTTTTATCCTCACCCTAGTTACTAGGGCCAGTATATGTTTTTATTTTTTAAAATATATTTTTAGTGACTTCAGAGAGGAAGGAGAGGGAGAGAGAGATAGAAGTGTTGAAATAAGTC
>NW_006292691.1:230996-233842 GCF_000327345.1 Myotis davidii | reverse complement strand
CATATCTGCAAGACGAAGACCCCAGAAGGTTATAAAAAGTGAAGCCCTCTGCGTGTTTCTTCACTCTGATTTGGAAATTATTCCCAGAATCCACTAGTGTTAATAAACGGGTCCCTCCCTTTCTCTAGGAAGCTTGCCTGGTATTTCTTTGGTCTTCTGCAACAAGGTGAGCCCCAAAATCAGGGGTCCTGGAAGGTATCTTTACTCCTGCGGGACAGTCCCAGAACCAGGATAAGAGACATTGCTCTACTACAGTGGTGTTTTTATGCAGGGCATTCTGCGGTGTCTGTGGGTTGTGTGCACCTGTAAATATTTTATATAAGAGTGTTTCTGTTGATGTTTTGTGTCTCTTTGTTGTTTGGCTTAATTTGTTAAACAAATTAAAAGATGGGGCATGTCCCACTTTTGGGGGAGCCCAGCTATTTGTGGCAAGACTGAACACGTGGCAGAGATTGCAGGAACATCCCAGCTTGGGGACTCCTCCTGCTTTCCCTCTCAGGGCGTCAGCTGCCAGAAACTCTTAGCTAGTGAGATTTGTTGTCTGTGTGTCTGTAATGTAATTTTGGTTACTGATTCACTTTGCTTGATTTCTATATTTTGGGGGACTTAGTTTGACATGGGGAAGTAGGGAATGCAGGCATGGGGAAGTGGGCAGTAAGGGCTGGGCGGGACTCCTTTGTTTGGGCATTAAAGTTAATGTTTCCATGATGGTGGGCAGTTCTTGAATGAGAATCCACAGTTGACTCCCAGGTCCCTCGGGCATACAATTTCCAGATGTTTGCCCCTAACAGGGGAGGACCAGATTTGCACAAGTACCCTCCAGCAAGTTGCAGAAATAGCAGTGGGTGGGGAGGGCACTCCCATGTTGTTGTTGTTTTTATAAAGAAAAGTAAAATAAAATAGTACATTCACATTAAAGCCACTGAAGGCGGGTGAGTTATCCCTGTTACAACATTGCCAATAAAATGCCTTGGGTAATAATGATGAGCTTGAAAATCACAAAGTTGTTGAAACTTAAAACTTTTAGTTTACTGGGTTCAATGGTAAAAATTATTAAATATCTAGGTATTTTGAAATAACAGGATACTGAAATATTAATCTGAGTATGCCTCATATGGAGAATGTAGAGGATGGATTTGAATCTGTGCTAGGGTGAGGGACTGCGGCATGAAAGGGTTACGGAATGTGGGAGGGGGAGGGACTCCGGCCTGGAAAAGGTTACCGATTGTGTCAGGGCCAGGAACCATGGCAGAGAAAAATTGCTAGATTGTCTTAGAAAAACAATGTGTTATGATATGCTCCAGCCAGGTGTGACTCCGTTTACCTCCCCTTTGTACTTATGAACTTTCTGTGAACTTCTAAGGAACAGCTAATGAAATGCTTTGTATTTTTTTAACACTGTTTTGCTATAAAGGATCATACTGCACCCTTGACCTCTGCCACATGCTCCAAAGCTCCCAGAGGGGGAGATAGGCGCTGTGGTCAGCTGGCCAGCTTAATAAAGGCTCTTAAATTTAAATTCTGAGTCGGTGGTCTATCTCGTTGAGCCAACCCATAACAAATCTGTTAATAAATAAGTCTTGTATTTTATTTAAAATATCTCTTAAAAATGTGAATATATTGCTAATCTGAGGAATGCTAATTATTTACATGTTACCTAAAAATTAAGGTTTCTATGGGATAAGAATTCTAATTGGAAAGAAATTAAGGTTTTGGTGCCATTTTGAAGGGAAAAGAAGTGGGTTCTGAAAGTTGCAAGGTTTGTGAGGAAGGGCAATGTTTGTTTTTTTAATTAATTTATTTATTTTCTTTGGAAGAAGGATAATGTTTATAAAGAGAAATGTTGAAAGTAAGTTACATAAAAGACACATGCCAGTAAGCCAGGATAAATAGAATAGGGAAACTGAGATGGTTAAACAGCAACTTGGCGCTGTCTAGTAAATCCCATCTTTCCTAAACCAAGGACACTTGAGAGTGTTATGCCCAGATTTCAAGATCCCCAAGAAAACCACACCAGGGAGCCAGTCCGATGCAAAAGCAGAAGGTCCTTTATTGAGCTAGCTAACTCGACCCCGTCCTCCGGTCGGCACAGCGATCGGAGGCAGAGTCCACCCTTGAGAAAATCAGGGCCTTTAATAGGGGGGTGGAGTGAGGGGAGGGGAGCTGACTGTGGACCTGCCGATTGGCCAGGCGCAAGTCGGGTCTCGTTACACAGGATGTGGTCATCTCTATGGCGCGCATGTTCCTTGATTGTCATTGGTTAGTTTAAAGAAATCCCGGCTTCCGGGAAGAAGGTACTTTCCTGAGCACATGGTGACTGCTCCAACATGGTGGATCCAGGGTAAGACGGAGGGCATAGCCCTCGCCCTTTCAGAGAGTAAATGATTTGCATTTCCCCTCCCTAACCAGAGGGCAAATTGCTTCTATCAAGATATTCAGGGAGACAGCAGAAATCCAATTACCGTATTTGCCGGCGTATAAGAGGACAGGGCGTATAAGACGACCCCCTAACATTTCCACGCAAAATACAGAGTTTGTTATATACTCGCCGTATAAGACTACCCCCTCTTCCGCACACCTTCCACACACCAAATAAAAGGTAAAACAATATCAGATTTGATTTTAACATTTTAATTTATATTCAAATGCTTATGACATACAGGAAAACTGTCACAAGGCTGTATGTAATCAAACATATACATAAAACAGTGCAAGTTTATTACCGGTAAACATACAGGTAATTCACTAAAGAAAACACACTCTATAGACTGGTACCGTAGATGCTTCTCAGGAACACAGGCAAGCAGCCCACAACCTAGAGGGACTGTCAATGATAGAAGAAAGAT
>NW_006292691.1:224094-230633 GCF_000327345.1 Myotis davidii | reverse complement strand
TACGTGGAATGAAGTGGGCGGGCATCGGGAGGCCACTATGGCACGGGGCAAGCACTATGGGCAGTCTATCTGAAGTGTACCTGGCGTATAAGACGACCCCCCACTTGGAGGCATATTTTTCAGGGTCAAAAAATCGTCTTATACGCCGGCAAATACGGTAGTGTCATTTACTGGCGGTAAACTTTCTCTTGACTTAGAATTGGCTTTAGGTCATTCTAAAAGGCCCTGGAATGCCTCAAGATCTTCCTACAATGGAAAATAGGGACAAATTTCTTTTCTTTCTTTTTTTTTTTGACAAATTTCTTAAGAACTATGTACTAGTATCTCTTTGACTTTAATCTCTCTCAGGTTAGAAGGCTTCCTGACCCAAGGCCCTCCTCTTGAATTCCTGGCTCATTACCATCGTCTGGGAAACTACATTCTGGTCAAGCCACAGAGTGAAATAGGTTGGAACCCTCCTGGAAAGCACACTATCTTGTCTTGCTTACCACTGAGACTGCTGTTCGGACTGCAGAACAAAATTGGGCTATAAATATTTCTCTCTGTTCCGCATCCAGCTAGGCTAGAGAGGGGTCCAGTTCCTGAGTAGGGGCGCCTGGGGATTGAGAAAATGAAAGAAAGAGACAGGCACAGAAGGAAAAAGCTGGGGGCAGGTGGGACAGCTGTCCTCTGATGGAAAGACAGTGACCCAGAGCCTATACAGCCTGTTTATTTTATACTAGTAGCCCGGTGCACAAAAATTTGTGCCTTCGGGGGTGAGGGTAAGGGGTGGGGCCAGACCCCTCAGCCCGACCTGCACCCTCTGTCATGTTCCTGGACCCCGGCCACTCCTGGCCTAGGCACAGGCCTACAGGCTTGGGGTGGCCTGGCTCCCGAGGCCCCATTTTATCAAGAGAACAAAGTCGGGGTTAGTTACAGCCCTCACCGAACCCAGTACAGTACATCTGTGCATACAACTGCCTCGTTCATGTGCCTGCTTCGCCCTACTGAATTACTAACATCTTGAGGACACAGCTCTGTCTTATCCTGCTTCACCTTCAGTGCCTGGCCTGGTGCCTGGGACCTGAGAGGGTTTGCTGAGTGAGTGAATGAGTGAATGAATGAGCAAGTAAGTGAATGAGCAAGCAGCTACCGGTCGGGATAGTTCGCACTCCGCTCTGGGCTGCCTGACGCAAACCCTGGGCAGTTCCCCCCCTGCTCCCAGCGGCCCCACTCCCTTCCCCCAGCTGCAAAGTACATTGCAGGCAAAGGCGGCCCGGGTGTGCGTGTTGGCAGATCTGTGCATTAGCACCCGCTAGCCCAGGATCCCCGCGGGAGGGCCGTTTGCGGGTGCAGCTGGTGGCTGATCGGTGCATTACCACCTGCCAGCCATGGATTCCCGTGGAGGGCCGTTTGTGGGCACAGCTGGTGGCTGATCGGTGCATTAGCACCCGCCAACCTGGGATCCCCACGGGAAGGCCATTTGTGGGCGCAGCCGGTGGCTGATTGGTGCATTAGCACCTGCCAGCCACGGATCCTCGAGGGAGGGCCGTTTGTGGGCATGGCCATTGGCGGATTGGTGCATTAGCACCCGCCAACCCGGGATACCCCCCTGGGAGAGCCGTTTGTGGGAGTGTCTGGTGGCGGATCACTGTGGACCCATACGGGCTGCCTGCTGTCCGGGTCGCAGATAGCAGGCCCGGATGGCAGCGGGGCAGGCGGGATGGCGCTGTCCCGCCCTGCCTGTAGTATGCAAATTAGCCGCCATCTTGGTTGGCAGATAATTTGCATATCACCCTGATTAGCCCATGGGAAGCGTGTCGGAGGTACGGTTAATTACCATGTTTGTCTATTATTAGATAGGACTAGAGGCCTGGTGCACAAAAATTTGTGCACTGGTGGGGGGGAGTCCCTCAGCCTGGCCTGTGCCCTCTCGCAGTCTGGGACCCCGTGGGAGATAACGACCTGCTGGCTGAGGCCTGCTCCCGGGTGGCAGAGGGCAGGCCCAATCCCTAGGTGCATGCCCTGGTCGGGCTCAGAGCAGGGCAATTGGGGAGTTGGGGCGCCGCCCCCTGTCATGCACAGAGCAGGGCGATCAGGAGGTTGTGATGCCACCCTCAGTCCCACTCAGGGTAGGGCCGATTGGGGGGTTGGGGCACCGCCCCCTGTCAAACTCAAGGCAGGGTCGATGGGGAGGTTGCAGCGCCACCCCCTGTCACGCATAGAGCAGGGCCGATCAGGGGGTTGGGGCGCTGCCACTCTCACACTCAGGGCAGGGCCGCTGGGGAGATTATGGCTCTACCCTGTCATACATAGAGCAGGGCGCGGGGGGGAGGGGTTGGGGCGCCACAGCCTGTCACACACAGAGCCACAGGGCGATCAGGGCGTTGGGGTGCTGCCCCCGTCACGCTGATCCCGGTGCTGGGAGGCATATTACCCTTTTACTATATAGGATAGAAGCCTGGTGCATGGGCAGGGCTGGCTGGTTTGCCCTCAAGGGTGGCTTGGGTCCGGGGGGGGGTCCCCACTGGGGTGCCTGGCCAGCCTGGGGGAGGGGATGATGGCTGTTTGCAGCTGGTCATACACCCTTCAGGGTGGGGGCCCCTACTGGGGTGCATGGCCAGTCTGAGTGAGGGGCTGAGGGCTGTTTTCAGGCGGGGGGGGGACTGAAGCTCCCAACTGCTCCTTTTTTTCTTTTTCTTTTTTTATTCTGGGCCAGCTTTAGCTCTGGCTCCAGCTCTGAGGCCTCTGCTGCTGAAAGCAGGTATCTGGTTTGTTTGTGTTCTATAATCGAAATAATGTATAACTCCAGCTCTGAGATCCCGGCTGGCTGAAAGCAGGTTTCTGGGGTTTTGTTTAGCTTCTATATTTGTTACAATGTTTCAAACTGCAAGCTCAAAGGCCGGCAAGGCAGGCGGGGGACGTTGGAGTCCTCCGTCACTGAAGCAAGCAAGCCTCATGTTCGCTTCCAGCTGCCTGGCTGCCGGCCACCATCCTGGCTGGCAGGTAATTTGTATATCTCCCTGACTAGCCAATGGGAAGGGTAGCGGTCGTACACCAATTACCATGTTTCTCTTTTATTAGATAGGATAACAAAATACCATGAAGTTTTACTAAAGCCCAAGACAAAGGAGATTATGTGCATTCTTGTGGCTTCTTTGTAAATGTCACTTCTTAGTAGGCCCAGGTAATCATGTTTGTTCCTGGTGCTTTGCTGGATTTAGATAATGAAACCCACCCTCTGGCGCCTGAGATGAAGGTCAGGCTGACAACACACCTGCCTCTGGGAAGGTATGTTTCCAGGGCATGGCTCTGCCGGGTTGACACGCGTGTCATAGGTTCGCCATCACTGTCCTAGGCCCTGGGGACTCAGCAGTTTACAAAGCAGACAGAAGTCCCTGTCCTCCCGGAGCCTACATTCCAGCCAATTTCAGGAAGATGCTGGAGGAGGAGGAGGAGAAGGAGGAGGAGGAGGAGGAGGAGGAGGAGAAAGGCCAACAATAACAACAAGGTTGGACCCATCACACACGGATTAAGGGTGGACCACTAGCTTCTCTGGGTGGAGACATCTCAACTTGGACAGCCATACCAGGACACAAACCCTTGAAATTAATGCTAAAGAAACTGTAGACTCTATTTGCTTTAGGGATCTGGCAAATTGCAGGGACTTACAGTGTGGGCTGGGGAAATGTATACAATCCAGACCATGCTTACCCAGTTACGTTATTGATTATAGATAACTTGAATGACTTGAATATTTCAGACTTTAGGCCAAAAGGTTGGCTAGGACTAGATTTAGGAGTAGATGTCACAGGACAAGATGCCATAGGCCACTGCAAATAGAAGTAGGATATAAGGAAATGAATGCCCAGGTGGAATGGACTAACTATTCTGTACATGCTCTAAATAAAAGCAACTGTTAAGGTTGTGCAGCAGGAAGGCTAGAAGCCCAAGTGGTCCCATTTCCATTTGGATGGACCTCAGACAGTAATGGGATGGAATGTATGCTTGCCCTGTATCAGGAGGACACTGCCTGGGAAATGCTTCCTGTAAGACTCCCTGTTGTTTTCATCCAACAGAGGTAAAGAGCAAGGTTCCCCCAAAACAATCCGGCCCCCATCTTCTGATGTAAACTATACCTCCTGCCTCTCAAGGTGAGGGAACAGTACTCAGAGTTTATGGGAAATTTACCTGAAATGGCCAAGTATCCTCATAAGTCAATCATTCTGCCCTGTCAATACCCCATGCTGATGTCTGGTGGTGTTGTGGGGGATCATTACTTGTGGCCTTGCCCAGAAAATGGAGCAGAACTGTGCTCTTATACAATTGGCTATCCCTTTCACTTTGGCATATAGTAAACCTTTTTCAAGGGACAAACAGACTAGGAAGAGGAGAGAGAGTCCAGGGGGCTCCTTTGACACCCCTATTTACATAGATAACATTGGGGCTCCAGGAGGGAGTGACAAATGAGTTTAAGGCTAGAAATCAGATTGCTGCAGGATTTGAATCTGTCCTGTTCTGGTGGTCTACTGTAAACAAGAATGTGGGTTGTATTAATTGTCTATATACTATAGGCCCAGTGCACAAATTCGTGTACCATTGGGGTCCCTTGGCCTGGCCTGCGGGATGGGGCCGAAACCAGCTCTCCAAAATTCCGAGGGGTCCCGGATTGCAAGAGGGTGCAGGCCAGCCCAAGGGACCCCACCGGTGAACGATCGGAGTTGGGGAGGGACACGGGAGGTTGGCCATCTGGGGAGGGACTGTGAGAGGTAATAAAAGGCTAATATGCAAATCAACTGAACAACGAAATGACCAATTGCTATGATGTGCACTGACCACCAGGGGGCAGACATTCAATGCAGGAGCTGCCGCCTGGTGGTCAGTTTGTTCCCACATGGGGAGCGCCACTTAGTCAGAAGCCCTGAGCCGGTGGCAGCACTAAGGATGCCCAGGGGAGCGGGCCTAAGCTGTCATTTGGACATCCCCTGAGGGCTACTGGACTGTAAGAGGGTGCAGGTGAGGCTGAGGGACACCCGCCCCCACACACATTTGAGTGCACGAATTTCGTGCACCAGGCTTCTAGTATAGGATATAAAAGCCTAGGTGACCAGCCGAACATTTGACCATTTGACTGGTAGCTATGATGTGCACTGACCACAAGGTACATGAATCTGTGTATGATTCCGAGCAGCCCCAGAGCCCACCACCTTGGCACTGGGGCTGCTGAGGGCAGGATCAGAGACACAAGCCCTGTGAGCCCTGCACAGGACGGGTGCTCTGCTCCAGGTGAAGTGCTTTCCCTCCAACCCAGCTCTCCCTGGGAGTCCGGCGTGGAGGGCGCTCTCCCTGGGAACCCGGAAATCCGCCTCTGGGGCGACTGTGCAGCAGCCATGCCTGGCGAGCCACGGAGAGGGTGATGTACCCATGAGGATGTGTACACTGGCAATGCCATGCAGCTGCCATAGTTGAAGTCGTCCTTGATGTAGGAGGGGGGTAGTGGGGATCAGAGTCGGCCAGGTTGATAATGGAACCCCAGCTCCCCACCGAATGACGAGCGCGCCAGTCCCCGCCGAAAGACTAGAGCCCATGGACTTCAATGGTCCTCGGTCACTTGCTGAGCAGCAGTCAGCCTGGACCAGGAATCAAACCTAAAACCTGACAGAATGGAACCCAAGCCTTTGCTGTAGCAGAGGAGCTCCGACCCACAGCAGGGGTCAGGGCAGGTGGCGAGTGCAGCGATGGTGGCAGGAGCCTTTGCGGCAGCACTAAGGAGCAGCAAGTGGAGTGGTAGGAAGCAGCAAGCAGCTGGGTGGTAAGGAGGGAGGGGTCCTGGACTGTGAGAGGGCACAGGCTGGGCTAAGAGACCCTCCCACCCATCCCCAGTGCACGAATTTCATGCGCCAGGCCTCTAGTATTTACTATAATCAACAAAGGTTTGTTAACTATACATGAGATGAACAGGTATAGGTATAGCTGAACAAGTAGATGCTACCAGCAGAATAACATGGGAGAATAGATTGGCCTTGGATATGATTCTGGCAGAAAGAGGAGGAATATGTGTAATGTTGGGAGGCCCGTGTTGTACATTCATCCCTGACAACACAGCTCCATTACTAAGGCACTGCAGGGATTAACAATTTTAGGCTGAGAATCCTGGAATTGAGGATCCTTTCTCCAATCTACTAGAGCAATGGTTCAGAAAATGGAAGGGATGATGGTATCCATATTCACCTCTTTGGTAATGGTGTTAGGAGTTACAGAAGTGGGATGTTGTATCATCCCATGTATGAGGAGCCTTATCCAAAGGTTAATTGAAACTGCATTGGCCAAACAGCAAAATAATCTCCTCCTTGTAGACACTGCAGAGCATGAAAGTCAATGAATGTTAGCCAAGTTTGAAGAAAAGACTTAATAGGAAAAGGGGAGCCCTTGCCAGTTTTGCTCAGTGGATAGAGCATCAGCCTGTGCACTGAAGGGTCCCAGGTTCGATTCCCATCAAGGGCACATGCCCCTGTGTGGGCTCAACCCCCGTGGGGGGCATGCAGGAGGCAGCCGACCAG
>NW_006292691.1:214279-219922 GCF_000327345.1 Myotis davidii | reverse complement strand
GGCTGGGCGAGCCACGGAGAGGGTGATGTACCCATGAGGATGTGTACACTGGCAATGCCATGCAGCTGCCATAGTTGAAGTCGTCCTTGATGTAGGAGGGGGGTAGTGGGGATCAGAGTCGGCCAGGTTGATAATGGAACCCCAGCTCCCCACCGAATGACGAGCGCGCGGTCCTCAGTCACTTCCTGAGCAGCAGTCAGCCCCGACCAGGGATCAGCCTGAAACCTAAGTAGGTGCCCTGGCAGAATGGAACCCAAACCTTTGCTGTAGCAGAGGAGCTCCGACCCACAGCAGGGGTCAGGGCAGGTGGCGAGTGCAGCGATGGTGGCAGGAGCCTTTGCGGCAGCACTAAGGAGCAGCAAGTGGAGTGGTAGGAAGCAGCAAGCAGCTGGGTGGTAAGGAGGGAGGGGTCCTGGACTGTGAGAGGGCACAGGCTGGGCTAAGAGACCCTCCCACCCATCCCCAGTGCACGAATTTCATGCGCCAGGCCTCTAGTATTTACTATAATCAACAAAGGTTTGTTAACTATACATGAGATGAACAGGTATAGGTATAGCTGAACAAGTAGATGCTACCAGCAGAATAACATGGGAGAATAGATTGGCCTTGGATATGATTCTGGCAGAAAGAGGAGGAATATGTGTAATGTTGGGAGGCCCGTGTTGTACATTCATCCCTGACAACACAGCTCCATTACTAAGGCACTGCAGGGATTAACAATTTTAGGCTGAGAATCCTGGAATTGAGGATCCTTTCTCCAATCTACTAGAGCAATGGTTCAGAAAATGGAAGGGATGATGGTATCCATATTCACCTCTTTGGTAATGGTGTTAGGAGTTACAGAAGTGGGATGTTGTATCATCCCATGTATGAGGAGCCTTATCCAAAGGTTAATTGAAACTGCATTGGCCAAACAGCAAAATAATCTCCTCCTTGTAGACACTGCAGAGCATGAAAGTCAATGAATGTTAGCCAAGTTTGAAGAAAAGACTTAATAGGAAAAGGGGAGCCCTTGCCAGTTTTGCTCAGTGGATAGAGCATCAGCCTGTGCACTGAAGGGTCTCAGCTTCCATTCCCATCAAGGGCACATGCCTGGGTTGCAGGCTCGATCCCCAGTAGGGGGCGTGTGGGAGGCAGCTGATCAATGATTCTCTCTCATCATTGATGTTTCTATCTCTCTCCCTCTCCCTTCCTCCCTGAAGTCAATTAAAATATAAACAAAGAAAAGAAAAGGGTGGGGATTGTGGGAATAAACACATAATCTTTTCTGTCAAAGAAGGGAGTTTAGGCAGCCACCATTTTGGCTCTTGTGACTTGCAGCTCCCCTGGGCTCTGCCATTTTGAAATGGCAAAAGTCAACCCTTCCTTTTTCCTTTAAATTAGCCAATCGTGCAAGACTGTGAGCCTAAGCTCTGGTTTTGGTGCTCTCCTTCTTTCTAACAGAAGCATCAATGATGAGAGAGAATCATTGATCAGCTGCCTCCTGCACGCCCACCACTGGGGATCAAGCCCAAAACCCGGCATGTGCCCTTGACTGGAATCAAACCGTGATCTCCTAGTTCATAGGTCAATGCTCAACCACTGAACCATGCTGGTCAGGTTAGGATATACTTTTTTAAAATATATTTTATTGATTTTTTTTAAATATATTTTATTCATTTTCCACAGAGAGGAAGGGAGAGAGATAGAGAGCCAGAAACATCGATGAGAGAGAGACATCGATCAGCCGCCTCCTGCACATCCCCCACTGGGGATGCACCCGCAACCCAGGTACATGCCCTTGACCGGAATCGAACCCGGGACCTTTCAGTCCGCAGGCCGACGCTCTATCCACTGAGCCAAACCGGTTTCGGCAGGATATTTTTTTTTTAATTGATTTTTTAGAGAGAGGGAAACATCGGTCAGTAGCCTCCTGTATCCCTGAACTGGGACTGAACCTGCATCTTAGGTATCTTCCTTTGGCGGGGAATCAAACCCTAATCCTTTTGGTATACCAGAAGGTGTACCGGACGAAGCTCCAGCCAACCAAGGCTCCTAAAAGGATTCTTTTTTATTTTTTTATATATTTTATTGGCTTTTTACAGAGAGGAAGAGGAGGGATAGAGAGTTAGAAACATTGACCAGCCGCCTCCTGCACACTCCACACTGGGGATGTGCCCACAACCAAGGTACATGCCCTTTTCCGAAATCGAACCCAGGACCCTACAGTCCACAGGCTGACACTCTATCCACTGAGCCAAACCGCTTAGGGCCTAAAAGGATTCTTATCTTGCTTTAAACTTTTATTAATTTTGACATTTCCCCCTTGTAGGGAGTGGCTATAGGGTCAAGCCTAGGACTTATGTGTGGCAGAGCCACATTCAAGTCCCAGCTTGGAGGGCAGAGCCCTCCTAGCCACAATTAAGTTTGACCTTACAGTCCTCCTTTGTTCCTAGGTAGCTAATGGACTGTGGGAGCAGCTGATCGATTTTTCTCTCTCATCGATGTTTCTAACTCTCTATCTTTCTTCCTTCCTCTCTGTAAAAAATCAATAAAATATATTAAAAAAAAAATAAAGCTTCAGTTTACACGCTGTGTCACTGTTTCTCATCCAGGCTCAGTTATCCTACCTGGCCCCAACTGTATTCTCTTGCCTGTTTTGTTTAATCCTTCACTGCCCCTCCTCAGGCTCACCCCTGGCCATGCTGGACACGGTTCACTCCTTTTGCTGGAGATCTTTGAAGGCATAGCTGGTAAGTACTCAGGTGTTCCAAAATCAGCAGCATTTTGTCCCTTGATGCCAGGAAGGCCCTCTTTAGGGCATCCTGTTGAACATCAGAGGGAAAATGCATGGTTCAAATTGCTCGTGTCCAGGTTCAATAAGCAACAGGTGCAAAGTTTAACAACAACAAAAAAAAGGCAAAATTAAAAACATAACAAACTTAGTGTATCTGATGGTTTTAAAACAGGAGCTCAGACCTGAAAATAGAGAACTAAAGAGTCATTACATTATAAAAGTTGAGGGGGAAGTTCCCCATAATGGCCTTTTTTTTAGATATATATTTTATTGATTTTTTACAGAGAGGAAGGAAGAGAGATAGTGAGCCAGAAACATCGATGAGAAAGAAACATCGATCAGCCGCCTCCTGCACATCTCCCACTGGGGATGTGCCCGCAACCCAGGCACATGCCCCTGACCGGAATCGAACCTGGGACCCCCCAGGCCGCAGGCCGATGCTCTGTCCACTGAGCCAAACTGGTTTCGGCCCCATAATGGCCTTTGATGTTCTAAATTACTGTTCTAAAAATATATATTTTTGCCTAACCGGTTTGGCTCAATGGATAGAGCGTCGGCCTGCGGACTGAAGGGTCCCAGGTTCGATTCCGGTCAAGGGCATGTACCTTGGTTGCGGGCACATCCCCCATAAGGGGCGTGCAGGAGGCAGCTGATTGATTTCTCTCACTGATGTTTCTAGAGAGAATCATTGATTGGGTGCCTCCTGCATGTCACCTTTTAGGGATCAAGCCCAAAACCTGGGCATGTGCCCTGACTGGGAATCGAACCTGTGACCTCATGGTTCATAGGTTGTTGCTCAACCACTAAGCCATGCTGGCTGGGCTATTTTTATTGATTTTTAGAGAGAGAGAAAGGGAAAGTGAGAAACAGAAACATCAATGTGAGGGGGAAACATGGGTTGGCTGCTTCCTGCATGCCCCCTACTGGGGATGGAGCCAGCAACCTTTGGGGGAAGGGACGATGCCCAACTAACTGAGCCACACTGGCTGGGTGGGACCATGGTTTTTAAACATAAATTTGGCTAGAAGCCCTGTAGGAGGGAAATATTTAAATACCCAAGACCCCATTTTTCAGAGGCTTTTCTCTAGAGAAAGGGCCCAAACTGGCTAAACAACTCAGTTAGCTTAGGCAGCCTGCAGGCTGAAAAACAACCAGTTCCATTTAGAACAGTCAGATCCAGACCTGGCCGGGTAGTTCAGTTGGTTAAAGCATCCTCCCCTTATACCAAGATTGTGGGTTTGATCCCCAGTCAGAGCACATACAAGAATCAACCAATGAATGCATAAATAAGTGGAACAACAAATCAATGTTTATCTCTCCTTTCCACTCCTTCTAAAAATAAATAAATAAAGCCCTGCCGGGGTGACTCAGTGGTTGAGGGTCAACCTATGAACCAGGAGGTCATGGGTTCATTTCCTGGTCAGGGTACATGCCTGGGTTGCAGGCTCAAACCCCAGTAGCGGGTGTGCAGGAGGCAGCCAATCAGTGATTCTCTCTCATCATTGATGTTTCTATATCTCACTCCCTCTCCTTCCTCTATGAAATCAACAAAAATATGTTTTTTAAAAAGAGCCATTTGATCCAGAGGAGAAGGGGGTCAGGGCCCCATGCTGAAGCAGCTGATTCAGAAACCCAACTTGAGGGAGTCAGGCATAGGCTGAGAAGCAATGTAGTTCTATTAGAACAGCCTGCTTGGGAATGTATAGGGAGCGGCTCTAGCTAGGGTCAAGCCACAAACAAGTCCCAGCCTGGGGGGCAGAGCTGCCCTAGCATAATTAAGCCTGACCTTGTAGCCCTCCCTAATTCCTTCCTAAGTAGCTAATGGTCTGTGGGAGGTGCAGCAAGTTGCCAAAACAAGAACATTTGTGTACATGTTAATCTACTCTTGTGTTAATCAGACTATAAAATAAAGCATCGGTTTGCAGGCTGGGTCTTTTGTGTCCTCATCCAGGCACAGGAGATCCACCGAGCCCCAGCTGTATTCTCTTGTCTGCCTTTTCTTCAATCCTTCACCGCCCCTCCTCAGGTTCACCCTTGGCCACGCTGGTGCAGCACAGGGTCTTCTCTGGATCCCAGATGAGCCCTCACTCTGTTGACTGCAAACAAAGTCTGCCAGGTATTTCTTCAGCAAAAATAATATTTAATTGGAAATAAAGACAGGATTGCAATACAGTCATTGCCACCATAGTGAATCAGGTGCAAGTTCGTGGGTAAGCAATAGGTAGGAATTCTTTTATAGAAGGGAAGAGGAAGTGTGTGGTAGGGTTGTTATAACATAGAACTCTTCTTGTAGGGCTTTCCGTCACCACATAGGGCATTTAGAGATCCTCCAGCAGGACTTCCTGATTCCTGTCCAGGTTAAAGACTAGCATTAACTTTGAATCTGGCTAGCAAAAAAACCCCACGAGATTTATTTTGTTTTGGTTTGTCTATATTTATTTTGTTTAATTGCAGGTTAGCTTCCGGAAAGTTTATAGGTCTTGGGCTCCAGAGTAAAATCAGAGTAGAGACTGGCTCTGGCGCTTAGACAACTGGCTTGGACCACCCAACCTCAGTCTTCTCTAGAGCGGACTTCGGCTCCCATCCGCCCCAGGAACTACATTTCCCAGCAGGCCTACCGCCGGCTATGACGTACTTCCTCCCGACATCCCCCGCGAAGGGAAGGAGCCGAGTGGGCTCGAGACCGACGTGACTATCCTTCGTCGTCGCTACCGCTGCTGAATTGAGAGATCTTGTCAGGGCCGTTCCTGCCGCCCCCGCCGGCCACCATGTCCGCCCAGGCGCAGATGCGGGCCCTGCTGGACCAGCTCATGGGCACGGCCCGGGACGGTGAGTCGGGGCGGCCAGCCAGGCGAGGGGCTGGGGCG
>NW_006292691.1:210440-214133 GCF_000327345.1 Myotis davidii | reverse complement strand
GGCGCATCTTCGGCGAGCTCCTCCTCCGAGCCCGCTCCGTCAGTGGGGCTCCATTCCCCTCCCCCACGTATGGTCCTGCCATTTCCAACCGGGGAGTTGGCGAAAGGCTGGAGCCACCATGGGCTCCAGGTCGCCGGCAGCTTGGGAGAAGCTGCACCCACGGGAGCCGATGGGCCTCGAACTCCCGCCGTTCTTGTTCGGTACCATTGCAAGGGGAGCCGTAAATTGAGCTTTTCTTACGAGGGTTCCTGCCGAGTGCTTGCCCACGCCCACTTCCCGCTTAGGAGAGGCTCTGTTTAGCCAGCGCTTGTCAGGCGTTAGGTTAGGTTGTATTGTAGGGAGGAGTGCAAGACCATGATGGTTGTCTCAGGAGAAAGTGGTTGCACCTTTTGCAAAACTATTTACCTGCTGTGGTTTGTGTTTCCTTTCCTCCTGAAGGAATGAAGTTGTAAGTTCACACTGGCACATTCGCAGGGCTGTGCAAATCCTTTGCACTGTATTTCACAGGTGAAAACGTGCTTTTTAGCTTTCTTTGTGTATTGAGTTGCTTTTGAATTGCTTCCCATATTTTTATTTCATACAAACTGAACAATTGTGGCCCCTCTATTTTATTTATAAAGGTTCAGTGTATCTTTGCCTGCCTACATCAATCTGCAAGGGAGTTGCAGAAAAGCCTCATGTTCATCGAGCCGTGAGTCACAACCAATTTCTAAGCTGTTATAACAAAAAAGTGTTTGCTTTTTTTCCCACAAGTATCTTTAAAAGTGTAGTTTAGAAAGAGAGCATTTTCCATACGAAGACACTACATTAATCCTGGATGCTTGCAAATCCTAAGATAGAGTCCTCCTCTAGTATTACACAGCTCTGTGTCCTATACACAGATTAGCTTTAAAATTTGTCACGTTCCACTTTGCCTTTACTTTTATGTATCATTCCCCTGACTTCCTTACTGCAGGTTGGGCAAGAAAACTTTTCCTTTAAAACTTTTCAACAGCGGGCATAAAATTCTGCAGCTGAGGTCTTGAAGAATGCAGATGGGTACAGTATATGTTGGAATTCACAGTGTGTATTGACTAACCTAGTTCCTTTTTGCCTTCTTTTTTTTTTTAAAGTTTTTTTCTTCTTCTTTTTAGTATTGTCTTGTTAACAGTGACTCCCAGGTGCCAACTCTTCTTTTTAAAGGGTGGGGGTGAAGAGGGGATAGGAAAGACTAGGTCTAGATTATTTACTAGCGGTAGAGTTTGAAAGCTTTCTTTGTATTTTTGAGCAAAATGCTGCCTACACATTTTGTCCACAGCAAAACGATTAGATTAATAAACAGCTTTTGTTGGTGGAAACTACCAGCTATAGGTCATACGTGGTGATTCATGGCCCTCTGATTAACATGGGTTCTGGTATCATTGCCCACATGTATGTGTGGGGATAGTGGCCTTTTGGTGCTCAGCCTTTTACTTCTGACTCCTTGACTTCTTTGGCACAATGATGGAGTCAGATCTTATTAAATGTGATTCTTCATGATACATTTAGCATCAGAAAACATCTGTATTCCACTCCAGTTGTCAATATCTCTAGATCAGCTTTTCAGTGTATTTGGTAGTCTGCAAATCATCCAGGTGACTTGTACCAGATATGCTTTTGTATTTAACGTGGTATTGTCTTATTTAAAACCACAAATAAATTTCAGGAGATGAAACCAGACAGAGGGTGAAGTTTACAGATGACCGAGTCTGCAAGAGTCACCTTCTGGACTGCTGCCCTCATGACATCCTGGCTGGGACGGTAGGTGCATTTGGGGGGCGGAGGGAGACATCACAGAACACTCAGGCTGGGGTGCTGTGTAGGCAGTGTAAGTTTTCCAGGTTGAATTCTGTCTTCCTTTATCAGATAGAAATCACCTTTATTGCCCCTTCAAATTATAGGTTCTGTTAGTAAATGGAATTGTTTTTAATAAACAGTTTTTAAAAATAGGTTTTTATTGCTTTTTCAAAGAGAGAGGAAAGGAGAGAGAGCGAGATGGAAACATTGATGAGAGAGATGATGGAAACACCGGTCAGCTACCTCCTGCACACCCCTTACTGGGATCAGCCCACAAGCAGGGCATGTGCCATGACCTGGAATTACACTGTGACCTCCTGGTTCATAGGTTGATGCTTAACCACTGAGACAAACAGGCCGGGCAAAAGTTACCAGGTTTTTGTAGAGTCAAACAAGATAACATTTCTTCCCTGAATTTTGAAGTTTCCTAAAAATCAGTTGGGCATAACATTGATTTTTCTAGTTTTGTGTTATGCCACCCTTTCAAGAAAGTAACACATGATTCAATGAATATAGACCCCTAAAATTTTAAGTTCACTTCAGATGAACAAAACAGCTTAGTGCTAATTTTGTAGAATGTGTATTTATTCAAAATTAGATAGGATTTAAGAAGACTAGGAAGTGTAGGATCTATAAAGATCAGCACCATTTTAAGATTTCGCAGCCACCTCCTGGATATAAAAACTGTCTTTTCATTTTAAGGCTCAAATGTGCATGTACTAGTGAATGTTTTCTTTGTGATTAATCATTGCTTTATTAATATCATTGTGGTGGGAAACTGCTTAGGTGTATTAAATCTTCTCAAGCTGGCTCTTCAGATAGCAAATAGGAAATGAATGCCAAACTTTGTGACTCTTACCTGGGGCTTACCTGCACTTTGACCTTGTGTAGGAAAGCATTATAACTCAAATTTGCTACACATTTTTTTTGTGTACCAGAGAAAGTCAAGCAGAATTGGCAAATTCAGAGCCAAAGGAATCCATCAATATAGATGTCTGGCTTCCATTAGTTATAAACAGTTCAGCTATAGAATACTCCTGTAGGAGAAGTTTCATAACCTGGAATTGTTGATAGATCTTAGTGGGAGAAGTTTGGAGACGAGGGACATGCATCAGAGTAAAGGATTTCAACCATGTTTTTCTTTTCTTCTTTTTTAAAATATATATTTTTTTGATTTCAGAGAGGAAGGGAGAGGGAGAGAGAGAAACATCAATGATGAGAGAGAATCATTGATTGGCTGCCTTCTGCACGTCCCCCACTGGGGATTGAGCCTGCAACCTGGGCATGTGCCCTAGACTGGAATCAGTTTGCAGGCCTTTCCCATCCACACTCGTCTTGTATACTTGTTTCGTCTATCTCCTTTCCGAAAACTGACTTCTGGGCATGGGCCATGAAGTTTCAATCGCACTGTACGTGCACGCCTGCACGTGGTATTTTGTGGAAGAGCCACACTCAAGGGGCCAAAGAGCCGCATGTGGCTTGCAAGCCGTGGTTTGCTGACCACTGGGCTAGGGCCAAACCATGTTTTTCTTAATCAGATCCCTATGTAACATCAGAATGCTGGTGAGAAAAATAACCAGAATGAGGCCATTTCCTACCAATGTTTATTGTGTTAGGTATAGATTAATTCACCAAATGTTTATTGGACACCTAGTCTCTGTGCCAGGCCCTGGGGATATGGTGCCAATAAGACTAAGTCTTTGCTCTCATGTAATGGTGGAAGAGAGCATACAATAAATAATGAGTGGGTAATAGACTGTTCTAGATAGGGTGATAAGGTAAGGCCTCTTAGGGACATTGGAATAGAGACCCTATGGTGAGAAGGAAAATGTGCCTGGCTTTGGGGGTATACTGCTCTGGGTAGAGGAGAGATGAGGA
>NW_006292691.1:203687-210395 GCF_000327345.1 Myotis davidii | reverse complement strand
GGACTGGTGTGAGTTGGGGGAGGGAGGCAGAGGCTGTGGAATCATTTGAGTTATGAGAAGCCACGGACTGGAGTCACTCCTGTGTGAGGTTGGGCAGGGGCACCTCAGTAGAAGGAGTCTGAGGAGGAGCAGACTGAGGAGAAGGAGAAAACCCAGGAGACATGTTCATGTGAAGATGCAAATCTCAAGAGTTGCCGGGGATCGATTAGGACAAGGATTGGGAATTCAAATGGAGGTTGTAGTAAAGGTTGAGCCTCATTGGGTGTGGGCTACATGGAAGTGGAAGGTGAGGGGTAGAGTTGAATGATGGGTCTTATGGGGAGTTTGTGTTAAATTGGAATGATTATAATTCTTTAGAGTGGAGCTGCAAGATGAACGGGGTTATAACCGTCAGCCTGCTAAGGGCTACGCCAGGCCCACATTTTTGTTCAAAACTATATCCTGTCATTGGGGTAAGGCACAGAGGAGTGGAAGTAATAATTGTATTGGGGCCTAATGGAAAAATACAGTATTGGTTAGTAAGTTTGGGAGAGTAAATAGCTGGGGGGAAGGTAGTATAACTTGTCTCAGTGGAAGAACTTTGTTTTCCAAAGGTTCTGGAAGAAACCTTTAATGTCTTTTCCTGTTAGCAGTGTCAGAGCACTAGTGAGTACACAGGTGTTTGTGCAGTAAAAACCGTCTGACAGGCTGGATTTAACAGCCACTTGGGATATTTTGGAAAGACCTAAGGAGTGTGGTGTTTCAGTTGTTTGGTATTTAGCTGCCAGCGTAATTGGCCAGTACTTCCCTGCCTCCTTGGCAAAGCGGAAAAGATACTTCCAGAGAGTAACCATGGCACCCAGGCCTACCCTCCGCTTACTTTAGCTTGAGGGCTCTCACCCAAAGGAAGACGACGGTGAGTTTTGCTTCATTTGTGGTTCCCTAATGTAAAAACTTCCTTGGCATTTGGAAGTTTTTAGAGTGGAAATTGATTTGCACTTAAAATTCTTAGCACTTAAGGTTTTAGTGCTTCCTGTGGTAGTTACTTCATTAGCTTTTATTTTATTTTTTTTAAGAGAGTGGAAGGGAGAAAGGGAGGGACAGAAACATGGGTTGGTTGCCTCCTTTACACTCCCCGATGGGGATCTAACCTGCAGCCCAGGTACTTGCCCTTGCCTTTGACCAGGAATCGAATCCTTGATCCTTTGGTGAGTGGGCCAATGCTCTAATCCAGTGGCCGGCAAACAGCGGCTCTCGAGCTACATGCGGCTCTTTGGCCCCTCGAGTGTGGCTCTTCCACAAAATACCGACTTCTGCGCATGGGCCACGAAGCTTCAATCACACTGTACATGTGTGCTCGCACGTGGTATTTTGTGGAAGAGCCACACTCAAGGGGCCAAAAGCCGCATGTGGCTCGAGAGCCGCAGTTTGCCGACCACTGCTCTAACCACTGGCCAGGGCAAGACTTCTTTAGCTTTTAAGTATTTCTGATAGCTGCCATTAATTTTTCAGCTAAAGCACATAGTTTCATTTGTGAAATCTTATTTGGTACTTAAAAGAGTGAATGAAGCAAAGGTCAGCTTTACAGGGACAGTGATTCTAGTTGCAACTTTGGCTTCTAGAACCACTATTGCTCTACCTCTAGATCCCCTGTGTAACCAATATATATAAGCTATATATGACTTCAGAGTAAGAATAATGAAGGAGAAAGAGGTTTTAGCATTTAAATGTAAGAGTCAATCTTTGGTAGAAATGAAGATAAACTCCACACTAGGCAGCTCACTCATTATTACTGTCACTGGTGATATTGAAGGGGATATATATATTTATTTATTTTTATATACTTTTATTGATTTCATAGAGGAAGGGAGAGAGATAGAAATATAAATGATGAGAGAGAGAGAGTCATGGATCAGCTGCTTTCTGCACACGTGACATGTGCCCTTGACCGGACTCAAACCCAGGACCTTTCAGTCCACAGGCCGACGCTCTGTCCACTGAGCCAAACTGGCTAGGGCTGAAGGATATTTTGCTAGTGAGCATAGCACATACCTTCTGTGAGATAGGGCCCAAGAGCCAGGCACTGTGAGCCTCTCTAATTTTCTTAAAATGTTATGATTTTTTTAACCCGTGAAGGTTTTGATATCATTATGAACACAGTTTGAGCTCAAAGGAGTTCTGGGTCCCATCATTTTTTGTTTACTAGTTATGAGTTGTCTCATTGGATGTTGGTTTTTGTTAACTTGAACTCTATCACTTGGTAAGCATGATTCTCAGCATACGAACTTCCCTGTTGCTGTTTAGATGTCAGAGGCGGTGTTTGTGTCTGTGCAGTCTTGTACTCAGGATTTAGATAAGAACTGTGCAGGGTTAATTGTTCTACATGTGCTTAAAACACATAATAGCACACCAGGCTAATCTTACTGTAACACAGGTGATTTGTTTAGTTAAAGAGCCTTTTGTTTCTCAAAGGGACAACTGAGTGGCCCATTTATATGTCCAGGGTCATTTACCAGGTTAGGAGAATGGAGGACTCATTTGGCTATGAATCGGCCCATTCTGCTTTATTCCCTTTGGTATACTAAGTGCTACACAAAAGCCAAGTGTTAGGTTGTGTTGTAATTGCCAAAGCCTGATTTCTGTCTGCCCTTTCCTTTCCTTGTCTCTGCAATTTGAGCATCTTCAGTAGTAAAGATTGCATGAAGGAATGCCTAGAACAGGGTTGGGCAACCCCTAGCACACGTGCCAAACAGGGCATGCAGGTAACTTTTGCTGGCACGCAATCTCATAAGAGGAGTAGCCTGATGGATGAAAGTAGTAGCTCGTGCATATCTCTGAAGGTCACGAAATATAAACCTGATATAAAATCTCTGTCATCAGCTATGCAGCAGCAAAAGTCCCACTGATAATATCAAACTGAGTCATAAAGTTTTCTGTCGGACTATCAGTGTGCATGTATACATTAAAAAATAACTATTTTTCGTCATCACAAACTGTTTTTGTCACTCGAATGAATTTTATTATTTCTTCAAGGTTCTTCACATATGTACACCTTAAGAGGTATCAAGTAGGTGTAACATGTTCTCAAAAAATTAGGGTTGGCACGCAGAAGAATTTTGAGTCAGAGATTTTGCTGGTTTTGGCACGCACTCACAAAAAGGTTGCCCAGCCCTGGCCTAGAACAAGAAGCTTGTTGCTGTCAGGACACTCGGGTTTTCTTGCTTCTTTCTTGCCACCCCCATCCCCAATTCTGCTATTAAAAAAATAGACATTTTTTTCTGTGACTGATGCAAAAATAAAATTGGCAAAATTTATTAATGTAGTTTTCATTTGTCCAATTATCTCTGGGTCTAAAAGAGATATAAACCTTTACACTGTTAAATGCATCAGTTCTGAATATCATGTAGTCACCGTGGTAAAAGAAAAATAAGGCTTCTCAGCAAAATTCTATTTCTTAATTTTCTTATGATAGATTAGTATTCAAAAAAGTATTGTTTATATTGGTGACAGTTGAGACACCAGAGCATGTGCTTTCTAATGGGTAGATGTTTGTGTGTAAACTTCTGTTTGTTTCTTACAGCGCATGGATTTAGGAGAATGTACCAAAATCCACGACTTGGCCCTCCGAGCAGATTATGAAATCGCAAGTAAAGAAAGGGACCTGTTTTTTGAATTGGATGTAAGTTTTATTTGGTGTTCATTAGTCCCTATTGTGAAGAGCCAAATATTGAACTAACAGGAATAATGCAACATATGTAAGTTATGAAGCAAACAAAATAGATACTTGTTATTCCATCACTCTAGCTGAGGACTGGAACGTGGCCAATACCATTTTGTGTCTGCCTGTGTGTCTACCTCCCCAACACTATTCTATATTTTGTGTGTGTCATTTCCTTTTAAAAATATTTTTATAACATATTTTTATGATTCCTTGAAGATTATGTTTATTTTTTCTTGTTTTAGAGGCTTTATATAAATGGTTTCATAGTGTAGACAGTTGTTAATAACTTTTTTCATTCAATATTGTGTTTCTATTTACCCATTTTGGCTGGGTATTGTTTGATTTCATTGTTGATTGAGTATTGCCCAACTATCCATTCTTGATTCATACACAAAATTAGTGGGGTTTTTTGCTATTATGAAGAGTATAATGAATATTCTTGAATATCTTCTTGGTGCATGTGTACAAGGATTTTTCTAGGATATATTCTATTATCTAGGATATATTCCTAGGAGAGAGAGTTGGTAGTTTATAAGGGATGCACATGTTCATCCTTTCAAGATAATTCTTTTCTTTTTTTCTCTCTATTGTTTGATAAAGTGGCTGAATCAATTTACACCCACAATAGCAGTGTATACATCCTCACCAACATTGGTATTATCAGACTGTTAAATTTTTGCAATTTATTGGTTATAAAATGACATTTCACAACTTTTGTTTATTATTTTCTTCCAAAGAAACCTGTTTAAAACTTTTTTTTTTCTGAATTTGTCCCCTTTTTCTCTGTGATACCCTGAATATGATAATCCATGCTGCATGTCAGTTTATGTACTGTGATTCCTTCCATGCTACTACAACCATTGTAATACCTTAGATTTTCCCCCTTTAAGGCCAGTTTTTACCCCTCTCCTTTTGAGAATGCATGATTTAGAGTTGTTTTGTTTTAATTTATTTTTCCTCCTAATCCTCCAACACTATTATGAGCAGCAGTCATTAGAAGGGTTTGATGCCATTCAGTTTCCTGAGTTGAAGACTGTGAAGGAAGCCAGAGAAAAATGAAACCCAAGGAAAACATTTTTCCCCTCAAGGACATGTTAAAGGATATATTGTTACTGGAGTAAATTCTGGTTAAGCCAGTAGTCTTAAAAAGTGATTAGAATGAAGAATTTTTTTTTTTCAAATATATCCTTTAACAGCAGTGTGCTCTCAGCATTGAATCTTTGAATTAACAAAAAATGTCTAGCAAAAGCTCAACTAACAGATGGGACTTGGAAATGGTAATTTTCTATATTAGTTTTAATTCTTCAATAACCTAAAGATGATTATATAAAGAGGCTATTGCCGAGGGACATCAGGTTTTAGTAAACTGATAGCTATAGAGAGGTATAGGTTGAAATGTCAGTTTTATTTAGTTAATGTAATGTATCATTTAGTTAATGTATTAGAAACATTAGCATTTATATCAAGTCAGAAGGTCAGTGTACTTTTTAAATGGACTGATTAATGTCAGAGACTAGGTAGAAGAAATTGAGACTACAGAAAGTGATTGAAATATAAGTAGTAATTTAGTTTATTATGAAGGGTATGTGTTCAGTCAGAGTAGAGAAGATGGGTTTTTAATGAACAGTGTTGGAAACTGTGGATTAGCCAGTTGGAAAAATACCAAGTTGGAGCCCCAAAAAGTTAATTTTGTTTTTGTCATCTTCAGATGTTATAAAGCCTAGAAGCTATGAGAAAGATGGATGCATTAGTCTATATGAAAACTTAAAATACTATCTTATGAAAAATTCCCATATATAAGATAAGACAAACTGAGGCAAAATATTTGTATATGTGATGATGAGCTAGTTTCCTTTATACAGTAGGTCTTCTGTGACTTTAGTGAAATGATGTAAAAAGAAACCAATTTTGCCATAGGCTAATAGTAGATATAAGCAAGAGTAAAGTTCCTATAGCATCTCATGGATGTTGAATGAAATGATTTTATTCGAGGACCTGCTATATATATAAAATTCATCATGATTGACATTGCTCAATAGAAAACGGGCGCCGAGCATTTCCTAGCAGGCATCAAATCCTATAACAGGTGCTTACCTTCACTCAGAACTAAAGAGATGGGGAGTTAACTAATCCTGATACACCTGGATCTCAAGTATCTCAAGGTGTGAAAACACGTTCTACCAGTGCCAGTTGTGAGAACCCTTGCATATGTACTAAGATAAATTTGCTCCAGAATATTCTTATAGCATTATAACTGCAGAAAGCAGGATCCAAGAAGACTTCCCTCAGTAAGGGACTGGCTAGATTAGTGGAATGATCTATAACTGTGAAAAGAGAATTGAGGTAGTTCGGTGTATGTTGATGTGCAATTACCTCTAAGATTAAATAGAAGAGCAAAATGTGGTATGATGCTTCCATAGTGTGTTTTATACTCCGTGACATGGTCACTCTTGTCTTAGTTGGAGGGCCAGAACAGGTCAAAAGACCTTTTAGTGCTGTGTGAAAATTTACTGTAAGCGGGAATTACTTTTTCTTTTAAACCACCCCTCCCACTATCTCCTTAAAAATAATTTGACATTATAGAAATCTTATATTAAAATGTTTGATAACCAGTGCTGTGAACACATGGAAGGGAGGCCTCCTGTCCTGAAGCATGAATGGTAACTTGGAGCAGACGTCTTTGTAGAATGGCAGTCTTGTCAGGAATTGTCAGCATGTCCAGTGAACATATATTGTGTGCTCCTCCCAGAACTCTACAACTGGGAAGGTATCTTGGGGATTTGCACAGATGAGTACACAGAAAAGAGGCTTGTTGCAACTTTTTTCAGGGGGAAGAAAAGAAGCTATGATGAAACTATTAATGGGGGGTTGGTACACAAATTGTGGTCCTATCATTCTGTTTCGTGAAGTTTTAAGTAGGTATCTCTTGAGTACTAGGGAGATTTTACCTTAAAAGGTTTTTTAGTAATGGCTTTATTTTTTTAAATATATTTCTTTTTTTCAGAGAG
>NW_006292691.1:187192-203303 GCF_000327345.1 Myotis davidii | reverse complement strand
AGAGAATCATTGATCAGCTGCCTCCTGCACGCCCCCTACTGGGGATTGAGCCCACAACCTGGGCATGTGCCCTTGGCCGGAATCGAACCTGAGACCGTTCAGTCCGTAGGCCGACGCTTTATCTGCTGAGCCAACCGGCTAGGGCCAGTAATGGCTTTAGATATAGTTCACATGGCATAGAATTTGCCCTACCTTAAAAATTTATATTAAAAGTTTTTTCTCAATGTAAATTTGTTAAATTAATTTGATGAAAATGATTTTCGGTAGATAATATACACTCACTGTTATAGATTCCAGAGCTCTAGAAGCTGAGACTTTTCACATGGAAGTGTTCCCTTTCTACATGACTAGCCATCCAATATCTGTCTGTTGAGGTCACTTGTAGCTTTCAAAGAACATTTATTCAGAATTAATTCTCATAGAGGCTAGTTGTGATTTGGGGGATGAGGGTTTTTCAGAATTGCAATTTTGATAAGCAGAACGCACTACCTTTTTGACCAGATGTGGTTAACAGACCCACTCTTGATAGACCCTGCTGCTGCCTCATGATAACCTGTTTGTTGGCACTTAGCTCCCAGGCTTGGGATGCATTAGCTCCTAAGTGTCCATATTGGTTTCTGGAAGTGCTGTAGTGTGATCATCACTACTGGGAGATAGACACATGTTTTATTTTCACAAGTGAGCCATCAGTAATCCATGATTTTTTCTCATTTTTCTTAACACATTTGTGTAGCTCACCAAATGTTTTGGTAGAAACTCTTCATTGTTGGCAATATTTCTGTGAGGTGGGTCAAACATTTACCTCCAAAGTCTCTGAAAGTTCTATAAGTTTAATATTCTTTGCCAGAATTAATGGAAGCAGCAGTATGTGATACTGAGTAGGAGAGGAATCAGATTCTGTTCAGTAGATCAATCAGGGATATTTAGGGTTTCTTTTGTTTTGTTTTTTTTAACCTGGGTTACATTACAGAGACAGCTGACAAAAAAAGTATAACATACTGTTTTAATATTGAAAAAAATATGTTCAATATAGCAGGCATTTGAATTATATTTTAAATCATTTTTATTTATTTTTAAAAGATGTTTTTATTGATTTTAGAGAAAAGAAGGGAGAAGGATACAGAAATAGAAACATCATTGATCAGCTGCCTCATGTACACCCCCCTACTGGGGATTGAGCTCACAACATGGGCATATGACCTGACTGGGAATTGAACGAGCTACCTCTTGGTTTATGGGTTGACACTCAACCATTGAGCAACACCAGCTGGGCTAAATCATTTTTATTATACAAGAGGTGTTTTTTCAAAATAGGTTGTTGAAGTCAGATCAACATGAAAGTTTTGCAATCTAGATGGTACTAAGATATCCATGCCTTTTGTTTATTTTAGAAAAGAGCTCTTTTTAAAACAAGCTCATAGTTGATTAATTCATGATGCAATGGTTTAAAGGAAAATTCTCTTAAAATAAGAACTAATCAGCCCTTTTTACAAATTTAAAATACTTACAGACTTTCAGTCACCTCTAAGCAATTTGTAAGAAATTGTCCTAAAAGAGTATTTACCTAAGTATGAGAAGACATAAGATGTTTATTGCCATAATTTTGAAGTAATGAAATTGAAAAATCCCAACTACGTATTTATTAGAGGGGTTACCATAGTTGTGTTAAAATAAGTGAAATACTACACCAGGGGTCCTCAAACTACAGCCCGCAGGCCACATGCAGCCAGCCAAAAACATTTATCCGGCCCGCCGGGTGTTTTTGCTGCTGCTTCCTGTCCTCCTTAGCAGCTGACTCGTCCTGGGCCCGCAGTGCGCATGTGTGGAATGTCTGAGGGACAGTGAACTGGCCCCCTGTTTAAAAAGTTTGAGGACCTCTGTAAGCCGTAGATCATAGATGTGTATATTGATGTGAAAAAGATAAAAAGGAAACTTGCAAAACCTGTTTAGTTGGAATTAAAATTTTGTGTTTTTATATACTTTTTAAATTTTTATTTTTCAATTGCAGTTTACATTCAATATTTTGTATGTCAGGTGTACAGCATAGCAGTTATACAGTCATATACTTTACAAAGTGATCCCCCCCAATATTTCATGTACCCACCTGGCATTGCGCATAGTTATTACAGTACTATTGACTGTATTCCCTATGCTGTATTTTACATTCCTGTGACTATTTTGTAATTCCAATTTATAGTTTAACACAATTTAAACGGTTATTTACCAAACTCTTAAGTGGATAGTGCCATAGCTAATGCTCTCACCATGGTGTATCAGAGTTCGTTTTCACATCTTCACTGACAGTGAGTTGTCAAACTCTGGGTCTTCGTTAGCGAGAGACCCAAAAGGTGTAAAAATGTACAGTGGGGTCTTGACTTACGAGTTTAATTTGTTCTGAGACCGAGCTAGTTAAGGAGCTCGTTAACTCAAATTACTCTGTCAACTCAAAGCAAAAAATCAGCCGAGAGACAGCTGGCATCTCAAAAAACTCGTTAATCAGGACACTTGTAAGTCAAGGCCCCACTGTATTTCTTTGTGGGCTTGACAGAGTTTCATCAAGATATTTCTTTGTGTAGGTCTTCCCTGCCTATACTCTCAGTTTAAGGGTGATGGACAGGACTTCTGGCACCTTTCCACTCAGGAGCCACCCAAAACTTGGGTGTTTTATCTGGGAGAAGGTGCCTACCATTAGCTTCCATCCTAATGCAGCCTCAGCCTGACCATGCCAGGACCAGACCTTGCTTTCTTGAGTGTTTTATCTAGGAATTTTCTAGGAAAGGGCATGTAATACTTGCTATTAGGTACTCTATGTAAATGCATTTCTTGCAAGTTTCTCAACTTGAACACTGGCAAATAGCAATGTTAACTCATTAGTTTAACCTATGGAAAAGTTACAAAGCAGTACATTTCTTAAGTATCCAGATGTTGAAAATGAAAATAATTTGTTTCTCTTTAATTTAGTGTAAATACAGTTGACCTTTTCTTTAAATTGTCTTGTTCTGTGATGTTCTACTTGACAGGTTTCTAGAACAACACACCGTGTTAACTAATTTTGAAACTGTCTTAATATACCAAATGTGACCAGTTCTGTCTGGTTATACCTCGTTTTTCAGTCTTATATATGCACAGTATATGTATATATATATATTTTTAATAGTTATATTTTATTTTATAAGTCAGATATCCTGGGTTAGAATCCCTGTGTCGCCTTGGGCAAGTTATTTCACCTGTTTCTATTCATCTGGAAACTGGGCTGGTGTTAACCGTCTCAGAGTTGTGAGGATTAAATGTAGGGAGCTAGACCACAGGGGTCCTTGCATACTACTATCACTTAGTGGTTTGGAACCTATACTCAGCTTCTTCGTCTGAGAAATGGAAATCCCTGTACAGCTATTCTGAGGCATGTGTGGAACAGGCAACACTGTCCATTGGCACATGCTTGCTGTGACCATTCTGACAACCTTGTTTTGTCTCAGGCTCATGGATTGCTGGCTGGTGTCACTGCTGCTGGGCAGGCAGAATCAGAAACAGCACAGTCACAGACAGTCCTGTGTGTGAGGGGACAGCCTCCTCAGCAGCAGCGAGACCTGTGTGCCAGTGCTGTGCTGTGCTCAAATACCGTAGTACATGTTTCCTCTCATCACCCTCGAGTTATGAGAAGTTGGATGATTTTCTAGTAAGTTGTGATTAGGACTTAATTTTTATATGCAAATACCTTTAAAAAAATCATTTACTGAAATACATAAAAGAATACCACAATAAATGGTCATAATACAATGACCCTGGAAAGGGTACCTCACTTTATTTATTTTTTAAAAATGTTTTTATTGATATTAGAGAGAGGAGGGGGAGAGAGAAATATTGATGAGAGAGAAACAACATCGATTGGCTGCCTTTTGTACACCTCGTGCTGGGGATGGAGCCTGCAACCCAGGCATGTGCCCTGACTCAGAATCGAACCAATAATCTCTTGGGCAGGGGTCGACACTCAACTGTTGAGCCACACCATCTAGCAAGGGTGCCTCGTTTTAAACAGCTTTTTAAAGAGCAATTTTTGTACAATAAAATCAGTCCTTTTAAAATTGTGCATTTTGATTGAGCTATGGAACCTCAGATGTATTTCAATAAAGTTTTTTTATAGTTTTTAAACATTTTCATTGCTATTGAGAATCAGATCTATTTTTCATGGCCTTTTTAGTTAGTTTTCTAGTATAGAAGAAAGTGGCTTAATTTAAATATTAATCTTTCAATTTTCTGCTGAGATGTCTGTAATAGAATTTAATCCATTATAGCAATTACTGTTATTACCATGTGGAGAGTAACCAAGTATTTCAAGAAATGCAACATTAAAAAAAATCATTTAGACCTGCTCTTTGATTTCACTCTGAAATTGAGAAGCACATTGAAGAGAGGGAGGGGCAGTAGAAGCTGGCAGTTAGTCCTGGCCGGGTGGCTCACTGGGTTGGAGTGTCGTCCTGGTCAGAGCATAGACCTAGGTTATGGGTTCGATCTCTTTTGGAGGCAACTAAATGATGTTTTTCACATCGATGTTTCTCTCCCAACCCCCCTCTCTCGTGCTCTCTAAAATCAATCAAAAACATATCTTCGGATGAGGAATTTTTTTTTTTTTAAGTGAGAATTTAAAAAAAGAAAAGAAGAAAAATCTGGCAGTTAAAACACCTCTCGGTCTGCCTATTCTATTTTGTGAAGTTTACTGTTTAGTTCATAACTGATCAGAAGTCTGATTCTGGACCCTGCCCATTTGGATTCTGCTTAAGATACAAGTGGTTTCTCTGATTGGTAAAGACACTGGCACTGTCGTCAGATGTCTATTCTCTATTGGGCCCCTGGGTCTGCCTTGGGTGTGAAATGGCTCTTTTTGTGTAGACATAAGAGGGGCTCCGCTCCAAAGTCTCAGTGCCTGTGTGTGGATGAACTGGGGCATCTCTTAGGAGCTGTGTCCTAGGTGAGCACAGATGGTATGTGACCCATATCAGCTCATTGGAACTTTGATCCTGGTGAGTTCAAATTTGTCCGCACAACTGATTTACTCTATATTTTTCCAGGAAACACAGGGCATCCAGTCAAACAAATGCCAATCATTTGCATTCCTGATTGTTTGATTTGAACATAGTGAAATGTTATTCTAGTGTCAACCAATCCTTGTGGAGCACTTTCTTAATAGCTCACCTGCTCTCTCCTGGCCGTCTTTGAGGGGAGGGATATGGATTACCACCACTTGGTCTGTTGGCCTAACTTTCATCTTCCTTGTTATCATTTCCACCCAAAATTTTCTTTTCTCTCTCTCTCTCTTTTTCTTTTGTTAATGATAGATCACACTGTCTGACTTTGTCATCCATGGCTACACTTCCTTGCTTTCAAGGTGATGCTGACATTAGCAGACTGGCTCATGTGTATAACTTAGGAGATACTGCTTATTACTGGTGGTAGCCTGAAAGTTGGACAAGTGATTTCCTATTTGTATGTATGTGAAATTAATGTTGGGCCTTTGACTAGTATGACAAATTAACTGCTTAGTATACTAGTATGTGACAGTTTGTTAATTAGTATTTTATTGTTCCCTGCCAACTCTTTCCAGAGTAAGCATTTAGGTTTCTAGAGTTTCTTTTCCTTTATCTTTTTGGGTAAGTAGTCTACCAGTTTTCCTGGTATTTTAGACAGTAGGCAATAACTAAACGTATTCACAGCTCTCAGTAATATTTGTTCTATTGTTTTGTTTTGAGGTGGAAGGGGGAGCTCTACCCTCAGAACATGAGGGGTAATATTTGCGTGGCTCACAAAGACCAGTGAGTACATCATCTGCATTTCCCACAGCTCACCAGAGGAGGGCTCTAACACCAGTTTCGATCCAGCCTTTTCTGTCCCTCAGAGAACACTATTCATTATGGCCAAGTGTTGTAATTTTCCTTAGTATTTTCTTGGAAATGTTGAGGGATGGGGTACCTATTACAAAATTTGGAAATAAATCAATCAGATGAGAAGACTATGCTCCTGAATGATCATTTGGTTAACAAAGCCCCTTGATTTAATGTGACTATGGATGTGTTGGCTGGAGTGTAGTTTCAGATCTTCCCACTGAACCTACAGGCTTTAAGAAATCAACTCAGGAGTATTTTCCTGTCGAACAAAGGGTTCTTAGATCATACATGTCATTGATCCCAGCTCTCTCTGCTTCTCCTGCGCTAGGCAATGGATCACTTGGAGTCCTTTATCGCTGAGTGTGATCGGAGAACTGAACTTGCCAAGAAGCGGCTGGCAGAGACACAGGAGGAGATCAGTGCAGAAGTTTCTGCAAAGGTATGTTTGGGAGGTTTTCGCCTTGAGTTATTGGTACAAATCACGGTCTGGTAAGAACTGGGCTGCCGACGGACTTACAGCTCAACATCAGCACTGATAGTGCATCTTTGGATGGACACTCTGCCTTGAGTGTTTCCAGTAAAAGGGTGGCTGTCAGTGAGCTCTCAGCTCCCAGGAGCTACTGCTGCTGTTCCTGCCCCCACCATACATACTTTTTAAACTTTGTGTTTTTAGTATCCTACATACACCGGAAATGGGAAGTGGGGAAATGTTTGAACTTTAGTACATATCCTGGAATGAAGGTAGATCTGTATATAATTGGCCTGGGTGTCAGCTGCGTTACTCTTCTGTACTCCCTGTTCAGTAGAACTAAAACTGCTCATTGTTTTTTCCCTTTCAGTTTTGTAAAAGCATTTCTTAGAATATATGCAATTGCTAACTGGTCCAAAGTGCTGTTTTATTTCTGAAAGTAAATACAAATAATTAGGCATTTTGCTTACAGTCTAAGTTTCATGTATTTAAACATAGACATTTTATTACTCTTACCCCTAAATATCGAACTGTGTAGGAGACATAAGAAGACACAGCCTAGAAAATAACCAGTGTTGATCCTTGCAGCCATATTGGAAGTGACAGATGCCGCTGCTTTTATTGAAACATGGTGTACAGGTTTAGCTTATGGTCGGAGTCTCAGTGTTGGCAATAAGGATGTCGTAATTGTCACAATTCATGTGAGCCACCAAGGATCTTTAACTGTTCTGTTTATTTTCAGTGGAACAGACCAGAAATTCAGCAGGCGACACACTCATTTTCTTTGTATTAAAAATCTTTTGTTTTTTAGATGCCTGTTTATTTGATTGTTTCTCTCTCTCCTTAGGCAGAAAAAGTACATGAGTTGAATGAAGAAATAGGAAAACTTCTTGCTAAAGCTGAGCAGCTGGGAGCAGAAGGAAATGTGGATGAATCCCAGAAAATTCTTATGGAAGTGGAGAAAGTCCGTGCAAAGAAAAAAGAAGCTGAGGTTGGTGAGAAAAATGTCTTAGAGAAAGGGGAAACAGTAATTCCAGAGAGTTGACTCTGGACTGAAATTTAAGCCATGCCTCTATTTTTGAATCTTAGGAAGGAGTTAAAATAAGGGGAGACATTGACAGGATTGGGCTTGTCTTTACTGTACCCCCTGGGGTCCCTTTGTAACCTAAGACCAGTCACTTACCCGATCTGAGCATAATGCCATTGTGAGGTTCCATAGAGACCAGTTTTACTGCTTATTCCTCCAGCTCCCTGGGGAGTTGGTGGGCTGTGGTGGTTTTATAGCTTGTGTGATTGGACCACAGTTGTATTGCAGATTGCTGTAAAGAATGAAACCTTTGATGCTGCATCTTCGGTAGAGAGAGCCTGTGCAGGTTGGGGTAGCATACAAGTGGTATTGGCCTGGGTGCCAGGCCAGGACACACTGGCAGTGTGATAGCGAAACAGATCAAGGGCTCAGTGTTTTTTTCATTGATAACTGTTTTCTTACTAGATTATTTTATCTGTTGGATACCTTGTCCTTGAATCTCACCACTACAGTTAGAAGTAGCTTGAGAATGGTAGAGCCAGAGTGAGACAGGGTGTGCTCACCAAGCTTCAGCTCAATGCCAGGCACTTTTTTAGTTGTGAGCAAGCTGGAAGAGGGCCTCCCCTGATGGAGATGGCACTGGAGAATGGGTGGGGGCACAGACAGAAGAGAATGTGAACAGTTGGGTAAGATTAATTAAGAAGAAATGGGGTCTGAATTTGAGAGTGATTTTGGGTTGTATGGGGTCTCCAGGTAGGGTAAGTTAATCCTGAAGGCCACTTAGCTGAGATCCACAGACTGAGAAGTTTATCGAAGTGGTGGGGGTAGGAGGACCAGGTAGAGATGAGGAGATGGCATATAGGTGCCTCGGTGTAGGTCTGGTTTTGGTTGTCACCACCTCTGGCTCAGCATGGCATACGTAATAGGATGGTGCCAAGGGTCATGGGTGTTAGAGCAGTGCTTGCTGAAGGAGTGACAAGTTGAAGAGACAGCAATGGGGTTGCTCATGATGGGGCTGTCAGGACACCTTTCCATGGTGCCCCAGCAGCACAGGCTGGAATTGAGGTCAGCAGTGTTTGTTGGAAGGTGGCACTGCGATAATGCTTCATGCACCTGTCACACCAGCATCCCTTTCAGTGATATTTGTAGGTAATATAATCCATTCTTGACGTAAAAGAGAGACAAAAGAATTCGCAATACATATCTGATGTTTTTGTATATAATTGCTTAGATTGATCACACTAAAAGATAAATTTACCCTGGCCCCCCGGGCTCAGTGGTTAGAGCAATGGCCTAAGCACCAAAGGGTCGTATGTTCATTTAAGTCCTTTATAGGAACTAAATCTCTGTATACTTAAATGGGAAATTTGTGTTTATATGTAGTACAGAGTTAGGCTCTCGGAGTTGCTGTTGACAGCTCAGCTGTACCAGGAAGACCAGAGAGTTAGGAGAGACCCTCCGTGGCCTCTTACCGCACACTGAAGGCCAGCTCTTCCTGCTTCAAAGAAGCAAGCAGACACCAGAGTCTGTGATGGCTCAAAGATTTACACATGGGCTAAAGTAATTGTAGATGTGGCGTTCACCACAGATGCCCAGCCAGTCTCCTGGGAAATGTTTTGAATGTGTGGATTAATAGGTTACTTACAATCAGGCCTCCCTTTAAGGATAAGTGACTGTTGTAATGCATATCTTAAACCTGGAGTTTGAAGGAGCATTCTAACTTGGGCACAAGCAGCAGTTTCATGTCATGTTTCATTTTTTTTCGTGTCATATATTTTGAGCCTGAGTGGTTACTTCTTGTGATTGGACTCAGACTGTAGTGGCTGCAGGAGGGAACTGGTTTTGTTGTGCATACTTTCTTCTTTGAAGAGAGTGTCTAACATTTTTGTCCTTCCAAATTTTATCTTGGCGCTGCATTGGGATATAGCTTCCTAGACATTGGGACAAATCCTGTGGATGGTGCTCGAGTTTTTTTGCTTGTTCATTTGGTTTATTTTTTGAAGGACCCTGCTGAAGATTCTCCTGTTTTGCTTCTCTGGTCTTCACTCCCTGTACTGCCTAAAGACCTGCCTTCACTATTTCCTCTGCAAATAGGCAGCATCCTGCTGGTCTGCATGTTTTGAATTTTCCTTGTTTTAAAATCATGGTTTTTTGATTCTTTCAAAAAAATTTTTTTAATTGATTTTTAGAGAGAGAGAGAGAGAGAAAATCGATCCTTTCCATTTATTTATGCATTCACTGGTTGATTTTTATATATGCCCTGACCAGGGATTGAACCTGCAACCTTGGTCTATCGGGCCGACTCTCTAAACAACTGAACTGGCCAGGGCTGTTGGTTCATTTCTTAAATAAATGATGAAGTTAAATTGGTTAAAAATATCTGGAACTTTGAAATGATCAAATTCTTATTTATTTATTTATTTTAACTCACTTCTATAGTCCCTTCAATTATTTCCATTTTAGGGGTTGACTATTTGGTGGCATTTTCATCACTCCATTCTCTTTTTCCAGGAAGAATACAGAAATTCTATGCCTGCATCCAGTTTTCAACAGCAGAAGTTGCGTGTCTGTGAAGTCTGCTCAGCCTACCTTGGTCTCCATGATAATGACCGTCGTCTCGCAGACCACTTTGGGGGCAAATTGCACTTGGGGTTCATTCAGATCCGAGAGAAGCTTGATCAGTTGAGGGTAAGAAGTCTTGTGATCTTTTCACATTTATTTCCTTCTAGAAAACTTTTGTTTTTATCCTAAGAATGCGCCTTGAATTTTATAGTGAAATAAATGCTCAATTCATCACTCACACAAGAGACCAAAGGGGCCTTGGACATTTATTTAGTCTGCATTCCCTTTTTATAAGGATAATGGCAGAGTCCAGTACAGGATGTGGACACCTCTTGCACATCTCCGAAATAACTTCTGTTAGGAGATGGGGGAAACCAGCAGCCTCTAGTTTTTCTCTTTGGACAGAGGCAATGCATGACGAATGCTTAGGCTAGATGGGAGGCGACACATCCTGGCCCTTGCCCTGAGCCAACTTAGGCTGAGAAGGTAGTTGTTTTCCTGGGTTAGACTGTAAAACATTTGACATCTTGAGTACAGAACACTAAGAAGAAAGGGTGAACATATTTCAGACTTCGAATTATCGTTCTCCAAACTGACAGGAGTCTTCCCTGCTGTGTACTGTGTTAAAGATGGGATGCTGGGAAATAGGTAGGCCTTCCCTCTAGACACTTGAAATCTGGTGGAAGGACAGACATGTGGCACCTAACTGTAGGACACTGATAAGACTGAGACCCTTGTGTGCCTCTCAGGAAGGAGCAGTGGGTAGCAGAGCTCTGCATCGAAGGAGGGGTCCCCAGGAAGGTGATGTGTGATCTCAGCACTGGGCAAGGGAGCTGGGGTGGCAGTGGGGATGTTCTCAGCCACTGGTCTTGACACATTTTATTCCTGTGCTCCCAGTGGGATTTTGAAAATTAATATGCTTTGTCACATGTTTTTAAGTCAGAATTTTTACTTTATAAGTTTATGGGTATCAGAGTTGTAAAAATATATGTAGCCAGTAGAACATAAATAACAATTTTGTGTTTGTCCCCATTTAAAAAATCTCCTTAGCATTTGGAAATGCCACATTCCCATTTCTCTCTCTCTCACTTTCTTTTTTGTTGTTGTTAATCCTCACCTGAGGATATTTTTCCATTGATTTTTAGAGAGAGTTGAAGGGAGGTGGAGAGACAGAGAGAAACATCGACATGAGAGATACACATTGATTGGTTGCCCCAGAGATTCAGGCGCAACCGAGGCATGTGCTCTTGACCGGAATCGAATCTGGGACCCTTCAGTTCGAGGGCCAACACTCTATCCACCGAGCAAAACCAGTGAGGGCCCATTTCTCCTTTAAATTGTAGTTCCATGCCACATCACTCCATAATTTTGTCCTGAAAGCTTTTCATTTCTGTAACGCATATCTACATCAGAAAGGTGAATTTATTAAAATATTTTTCCCTAAAACCTTAAAAACTTAATTACTCAGTTGATCTAGAAAGTATGTTTTATCTTTACAGTGATGAGTAGTATATAGTTGACCAAAACAAAACAAGTGTATTACACATTTTGTTAAATACAGATTTTGTTAAATAGCTATTAAACTAACAACAGAAAATGTATTTGGAAGGGTAGCTCTAAATGATAAAGAGGGTGGGAGTTCTATGCTCTAATCAGAGATGACTTCACAGTGGTCCCAGAGGTGTTCACATCTCAGAGCCACACACTGAAGTAAATGCGGGGGTATAGAAGACTAAGGCCTTATTTGTCGGGTGGGGAAAGATCGTTTTCTAGGGAGTGGGAAGAGTTTGGAAAGGAAATGATGCCTGCCTACAGGTCTGTTCACGGTCAGATTTTTTGAGGAAGTGCGCATGGGAGCAGAGGTGCTGAGACTTCTATTATTAATATTAACCTGTCCATTGTGTGTGCCTGCTCCAGGTGCAAGTGGTTGGAGTCCCAGGTGTAGAGCTGCAGGTGCCAGACAGGAAGGTTCTCATAGCTGGAGAGTGCTTCAGGGAGGAAAGCTAGCCTCTCTCTCAGACCTTGCTGTGCCTTCTCCTCCTGGGGACCTGGCCTGGTTCCAGTCCACACTGAGATTTAAGATCTTCCTTCATGCCTTCATGGGTATGAGAACACTGGTGACTGTCTCATTGGCTTGGGCTTCTCTTCAGGACTTCATTTTACTGAGCAAAGAGATCAGGCCATTGAAAGGTTTGAAAGATGTTGGGTTGGGGGATGTGCAGATTGAACTGCTTTGCACTAAGCTGTGTTGTGTTCCAGTAGTGCAAGTTTCTCAAGGCCTCCTCCAGCCCGTTGCATTTTCTTTTCTGTTGGGTTCACAATCAAGCCTGATGAGCCATGTGTTAACGATTGGAGGTTCATGGTCCACTTCCCCTGCCTGCTTCTCTGTGAGGCCAGGTCTAAAGGCACCTGAAGACTGGCTGCTCCTCGACAGCAGGAGCTTGGCTCCCAGCAACAAGATGTATTTGGTCTGATACCTGTGTTCTCTTTCACCGTAAAGTTGGTGGAGCTCCTTTGGATAGAAAACTAACTTTATGGATTGATTTAAAGCAATATGATACATTTTCTGTGACTTAGAAGTACAACATCTCTTAGACTATGCAGTTTCTCGCCCTGGCTGGCAAGCTCAGTGGTTAGAGTGTCAGCTTGGGCAGTGAAGGGTCGCCAGTTTGATTCCTGGTCAAGGGCACATACCTGGGTTTGCAGTTGAAATCCCTGCCGTTGATCAGTGCGAGTGTGAGAGGCAATCAGTCAATGTGTCTATCGCACATCCATGTTTCTCTCTTCCCCTCCCTCCCTTACACCATCCCCCCTTCCTTCCACTCTAAAAATCAATGGAAAAAATATCCTCCTTAGGTGAGGATTAAAAAAAAGAAGGTATGCACTATGTCACTGAATTTATAAAATGTAATGATAGTCCAGCCAGTGTGGTTCAGTGGTTGAGTGTTGACCTATGAACCAGGAGAACCTAGCTTGATTACTGGTCAGGGCACATGCCTAGGTTGTGGGCTCAATTCCCAGTAGGGGGCATGCTGTAGGTGGCCGATCGATGATTGTCTCTCATCATTGATGTTTCTATCTCTCCCGCTCTCTTCCTCTCTGAAATCAATAAAAATATGTTTACAATTTTTTTAGTGTGATGATAAAGCATTTTAAAATGAGTTTTCCATTTTTCATTGTTTAAGAAGTTTTTAAATTGACCATGTTCCTGTTTTTTAAGACTTTCTCTTAGATTTTTAAATTACCAATCCTGAGGTCATATAAATGTGCTTTATTAAACAATATTTAAACTCTAGTAACTTTCTCTTCTCTCATTTTCCAATTTCTCATTTATTTAGAAAACTGTGGCTGAAAAACAGGAGAAGAGAAACCAGGATCGCTTGAGGAGGAGAGAAGAGAGGGAACGGGAGGAGCGGCTGAGCAGGAGGTGAGCCCGAGATAGCACATAGTAAGGAAACCCCTACTTTCATTGCAGTGTTGCTGATAACAGTTGAGGTCTGCTAAGTACCTAAGAGGCAGTTAAAAGAAAATAAACTCACAGCATGTTTAGTTGAGCAAGGTCTTGGCTGGCCTAGAAAGACCTGTGTACACAGTAGTGCAGCACTGGACTGGGCTATCTTCAGCTACACGAGAACTCTGGTGACTTAATTCTTACCTGGAAAGATCTAGACACCACCCTCCATCCCCCACCCCCGAGAGTAAAGCATAGAAGAGGGAGAGGAACCTGCTGCACCCGGACTCCTGTGGATGTAGCACTCGGCAAATAGGACAGGCAGGGACAGGTGTCACGCTGCTATGCCTACCTGTGCAAGAAGGTCCTTGGGGCTGTTTAGCCTCTGGCATTGACTTGAGTGAAATGGGGCCAGTGGAGGAGGTTGGGACCTGCTGCCTTGTGAGTAAATGCAGGTGGTAGGGGCAGTAGCAGCAAGAATAGTGAGGAGCCAGCTGGGAGAGCTCAGAAGGAGGAGGTGGAAGTTTAAATCAGGTGAGGGTGGGAAGGGCCTGGGTATAGAGCTGATAAGATTTCTTGGTCATCAGTTGTGAGGAAAGCAAAGGGGGAATGGAGCTGGTGTTATGGTTCTGGCCTTGAGTGACCATCTCCACAGGTAGGAAAGACTAGGAGCTGTGTGTTGGCGTGAGGAGGATGTAGGGAGTATAAATTGACTGTGGCCATACTCAGTTTGAGATGTGTAAGAACATCTACGTAGAGATGTGAGTCTGGTCGGAGTTCAGGGAAGAGACTTGAGCCAGGAGTAACTGTGCTCTCCTATTGGCACAGCTCATTGTCCTTGAAAGGCCCAGAAACTGGGTTTTCCTGAAGGACTTCCTCTGTGTGTGACTATGGAAGGATAAATAAGTATTTATTATATTTTCCCATTAATTACCTAACAGATTCTGGTTGTAAAGAAACGTAAGCAGTATAGAAATGTACAAGCAAAACATGCAAGTTCCTGTTTACACAAGAGGTGACCACTGTGGTGTGGGTTGTGTCTGTGTGCACTGGCACCTGTGGGACCCTCAGCTGATATCTGAGATCGTCCCACAGCGGGTGTGTCCTTACAGTGATGTGTCATAACAGTATTCTTTTTCCCCCATCTTCACCCTTTTCATTCACTTCCCCATCCTGTGCCTCCACGTATAAGTGAAATCATACAGTATTTGTCTTTGTTTGACCTGTTTCACTTAGCATAATGCCCTCAAGGACCATCCATGTTGTCACAAATCGGAGAATTTCCTTCTTTGGTATGGCTGAATAATATTCCCGTGTGTATGTATCACTTTTCTTTATTCATCTGTCAGTAGACACTTAGGGGGTTGCAGATAAATACAGTAGTTCCCCCTTTATCTGCAGGAGATAAAGTAGAATAAAGGTGACTTGAACACAAGCAATGTGGTACTTCATCAGTTGTTCTGATAACCAAGATGGCTACTAAGTGACTTATCAGGCAGGTAATATATACACATGGATATGCTTGACAAAGGGATGATTTGTAGAATGGAGTGGGGTGTTGCAAGATTTCATCTGCTACTCAGAAGGGTGTGCAATTTAAAACTTATTTTTTATTTCTGGAATTTTAATGTTTCAGACTGAGGTTGACCGTGGGTAACTGAAGCTGCAGAAAATGAAAGGAAAGGGGGAACTACTTTACCTAGAAGTGGAATTGCTGGGGCGTTGGTGGGTCTAGTTTTAATTCTTTAAGGAATTTCCATCGTGGCTGCATTAATCTACATTTCCATCAACAGTGTATGAGGGTTCCCTTTCCTTTTCTGGTTGTGGGAGGGTGGGGGTTCATTTTGGTCTTTTTTTTTTTTAATTTTATTAAAAAATTGATTTCAGCTGAAACCGGTTCTGCTCGTTGGATAGAGCGTCGGCCTGCAGACTGAAAGGTCCCAGGTTTGATTCTGGTCAGGGTCGTGTGCCTAGGTTGCGGGCACATCCCCAGTGGGAGATGTGCAGGAGGCAGCTGATCGATGTTTCTCTCATCGATATTTCTAACTATCTCTCTCCCTTCCTCTCTGTAAAAAAATCAATAAAATATATTTTTTTAAAAAATTGATTTCAGAGAGGAAGGGAGAGGGAGAGAGAGATAGAAACATCAACAATGAGACCCACTGGGGATCGAGTCTGCAACACGGGCATGTGCCCTTGACCGGAATTGAACCCAGGACGCTTGAGTCTACAGGCCAACACTCTGTACACTCAGCCAAACCAGCTAGGGCCAATTTTAATTTTTGATGACTATTTTTATGTTTTTATAAAACTATTTTGAACAATTATTCTGGACGTCATCTTTGTATATGTTTTTTGTTTTTTTTGTTTTTTAATTGACAATATTGTTTATGTTATTTTAATTTTTTTAAAAAATTATTGAATCAAAATAACAAGGTACCATCTCACACCTGTCAGCATGGCTATCATCAACAAATCAACGAACAACAAATGCTGGTAAGGATGTGGAGAAAAAGGAACCCTCGCCGAAAGCGGTTTGGCTCAGTGGATAGAGCATCGGCCTGCGGACTGAAGGGTCCCAGGTTCGATTCCGGTCAAGGGCGTGTACCTTGGTTGCAGGCATATCCCCAGTGGGAGATGTGCAGGAGGCAGCTGATTGATGTTTCTCTCTCATCGATGTTTCTAGCTCTCTATCTCTCTCCCTTCCTCTCTGTAAAAAATCA
>NW_006292691.1:177468-186172 GCF_000327345.1 Myotis davidii | reverse complement strand
TGAAGGGGGCTGGCATCGGGAGGCCACTATGGCACGGGGCAAGCACTATGGGCAGTCTATCTGAAGTGTACCTGGCGTATAAGACGACCCCCCACTTGGAGGCATATTTTTCAGGGCCAAAAAATCGTCTTATATGCCGGCAAATACGGTATATTAAAAAAAGGAACCCTCATGCAATGCTGGTGGGAGTGTAGACTGGTGCAGCCATTGTGGAGAACAGTATGGAGTTTCCTCAAAAAACTAAAAATGGAACTTCCATTTGACCCAGTGATCCCACTTCTAGGACTATATCCCAAGAAACTAGAAACACCAATCAGAAAGTGTTGGGGTCCAGCCGCAGCAGGTCCAGGGGTTCCCATAGGTGGGGATGGAGTCGGCAATGAAGGAATGAATGGCACAGAGGCAGCATTCAGTTGATCAGCATGGTTGGGTTCTCTTGCCTGGTTCTAGCCAGGATCTCCAGCCAAGTTCTGTCCAGGTTCTCTCGCTAGGTTCTCCAGCCAGGTTCTGTAGCCATGTTCTCTCACTAGGTTCTCCAGCCAGGTTCTGTCGCCAGGTTCTGTCCAGGTTCTCCTGCCATGTTCTCTCGCTAGGTTCTGTCTCTAGGTTCTGTGTCTGTATATGTTTTGAGTGTTAAAAAATTCCTTAGAATTTCTGGCATAAAGGAATTTAATAAATAAATATTGGTAGGTGTTACAGAAATTGCTTTCCAAGTGGCTTTATTAAATCACCTCAAGCCACACAGTATAAGAGCATGTTTTGTCACTTCCTCCTCAACCCATGTTGATGGCAATCACGTAAACTTTTGATGTGGGCACTGTAAAATGAGGTCTCATTACTATGTGCATTTTTTGAATTGCTGATGGTATACTATTACCCAAGGACCTCATCTGGCAGTGAGCCTGTATTTGGAACTCGAGGTTTTGCTTTAACTGTGATGTCATGGTGACTTTTGCTCTACTCAGCCCTGTCTCTGTTAGGTGACTGCTTTGTTGTGCTGGTGTCCACTGTAAAGACTTCGCAGAGTCAATTATTGAACTCAAGGTGCTTGGTCCTGTCCTTTTGCCAAAAGCAGCTAGGAGCGGGGGTTGGAGGTGGACTTCATTTTGTAAGCATTGACACTTGGTGCCACATGCCTGAGGACAAGCGAACCGCTCGAAGATCACGGGTTTCTGTGGGAAGTCGACCCTCCTTCACCTTGTAGAATTGGGACTCCTCCCCTGAGATATGAGGGATGGGGTGGTTTTGGGGAAAATGTTCATTATTTTTCTCCCTTCATTTTAGGTCTGGATCAAGAACCAGAGATCGCAGGAGGTAGGTTTCCAGATCCAGTTAATCCCTAGCCAGTTTGGCTCAGTTGCTAGAGCATTGGCCTGTGGACTGAAGGGTCCTGGGTTCTATTTTGGTCAAGGGCATGTACCTCAGTTGCAGGCTGGATCCTGGATTCTACTAGGGGTGTGTGTGGGGGGCAACCAAATGATGTGTCTCTCACGTTGATGTTTCTTTGTCTCTCCCCCTCCCTTCCATTTCTCTAAAAATAAATGGAAAGATATCCTCAGGTGAGGATTAAAAACAAACAGATCCATTTAAGTGTCCTTAGTCACATGTTCTTTTCCACATGCATTTTTCTTCTTTCTTTTTTTTTTTTCACGGTCTTTTTTTTTTTTTAGTTTTATTCATTTCAAACTTCTCAAATCCTCAAATAATGAGAAGGAGCTGGTTCTGTGAGATCTCTTTTATAAGGGCACTAATCCCATTCATGAGGGCTGGACCTGTGTGACCTGCTTACCTCTCAAATGACCAACCTACTAGTATTAATACCTTTGGGTTTAGTGTTTCAATGTATGAATTTTGAGGAAGCACAGGTTTGTTTTATTTATTTATTTATTTATTTATTTATTGTTGTTACTAATCCTCACCTGGATTAACACAAGGATCTTTGTCCATTGATTTTTAGAGAGAAGGGAAGGGGAGAGAGACAGAAACAGAGATGTGAGAGACACATCAATTGGTTGCCTCCTGCACATGCCTGACCAGGGCTTGTGCCTGCAACTGAGGTACATGCCCTTTGTTGTAAATGTTTCCCTCCACGTCCCACGTGGTTCAGGGTTCAGGATCTGGAAGAGGAGCCGCACACAAATGAAAGAGAAAAGACGAGATAATTTGGAAATATTGGGGAGCCAGGCGGGAAAGTCCAACTCAAGGGGAAGGACTTCCACTGGTGCTCAGGCCTCACCAACATTTTGTTGTTTTGGAATACACCCATAGACCTTAGGCAGGCAATTTCCTGTAACAGGCAGACCAGCCCATCAGCAAGGATTTACATAATAATAAATGGGGAAGTTGCTTCAGCTACCATTGTCTGGACTAACAATGGATGCACATCCCTGACCTTTGCAAGGGCTTCAAGGATCACCAGCCTTCCGAGTTCCTTGTCCACACCTCTCTGCTAGTGAAGACAATAGACGGTTTCCCACACCCTTGACCAGAATTGAACTCAGGACCTGCTGGGGTCCGACCCCAGCGAGTCCAGGGGTCCCCAAAGGTGTGGACGGAGTCGGCGAAGAAGGAATGACACGGAGACAGCGTTCAGTTGATCAGCAGCCTTGCCAGGATCTCTAGCCACTATCTCCAGCCAAGTTCTTTGTCCATGTTCTCTTGCTAGGTTCTCCAGCCAGGTTCGGTTTAGGTTCTCCAGCCAGGTTCGGTCGCCAGGTTCTGTAGCCGGGTTCTTCAGCCAGGTTCTGTCTAGGTTCTCCAGCCAGGCTCCGTAGCCAGGTTCTCTCCAGCGAAGTTCTTCTGTCTCTAGGTTCTGTGTAGGTTCTGTCTAAGTTCTGTCTGTAGGTTCTGAGACTTTCTTCTTTATTTTAGAGAGGAAGGTGGGAAGGGTCTGGTCATAATTCTTTCTGACCAGAGATTAACTGATGGCACTGTTTTGAACCCAAGCTGTAAAGTTTGTGGGAGGAAAGGAGAGAGAGCAGAAAAGCATCAAGCTGAATGTGCTGAGAGAGGAGGGTCGTTGGGGTGGGGCCACCACAGCCTTCAGAGCCTCTGGTCTACTGCAGGTCACGTTCCCGGGACCGGCGTCGGAGGCGGTCAAGATCTACTTCCAGAGAACGACGAAAGCCTTCCCGGTCCCGGTCCCGAGACAGACACCGGCGTCACCGCAGTCGTTCCCGGAGTCACAGCCGGGGCCACCGCCGCACTTCCAGGGACCGGAGTGCGAAATACAAGTAACTACTCTGACTTCTTCAGTAGCTGCAACCAGGAGTGAGCCCTTTCTCTTTGTGTTCCCAGGGTCTGTGGGGTCCGTCAGCCATGCCTGTTGCTCAGGAGCCTGGCTGGGCATCTGTGGGACTGAGTATTGGGGCCTTGAGGAGTGGTGAATGGAACCCAAAGTCCTGGGAGCCCTCAGCTGAGAGCAGCACATGGATTCAGGGATGGGACAACTGAGAGGCTGTGGGGGTGGTCACACATGAGCATGGCCCCACCAGGTGCCTGACACACGCAGGGGCTGCCAACTCACCATCACTGAGGCTTGTGCCCTGCTTATCTCTGTTGTGGTTTTTCTAAGGGAAAACACACCACTGGTAACCACTGTTACAACTTCGGTATATGCTTGGGTTTAGTCTTTTTTTTTCATTGTGTTTTTACATAATGGGTCATATTCCGCGTGTGGACCTTTTGTTGCATTTTCCTTTGCTCTGTTTATATTACAGCTGCTACTAGAAATCTTTTCAAATGTCACTTTTTCAGTGGCTGTGGGTTGGGCATGAGATGGCAGGCCTGACTGCTCTCTGGCGTGCTAGGGAGCCTTCCTTGGTGGGGTGGGTCTTGGCCTTCCTTGACCTGGTGTTGAGGGGCATCTGAGGAGACGGTCAGAAGGGAGACAACAGCCTCTGCTGAGCCTCTGGTTCCCATTTCCCAGGTTCTCCAGGGAGCGGGCGTCGAGGGAGGAGTCCTGGGAGCGAGGTCGGAGCGAGCGTGGGGCCACCGACTGGAGGCTTGAAAGCTCCAACGGGAAGACATCGGAGGAGAAGGAGGCTGGAGAGATCTGAACCTATACCTGGGCGCTGTAAATAGCCTGATAAATGTTGGACACAGCCTGAAGTTACCCTTTATATTTGCTGAATACAACTCATCTTTTGTAGTTTAAAATTTCTATTGTTTTGGAGCTAGCTGTGAGTTTCTAGAGTTGTACAGAATTACTCCTGTGTTCTGCGGTTATGTTGAGTAGGAATAAATAAATCTGACTGACTGCCTCCTGAATGCTGCAATGGGGTCTCTGCTGTCCCTGTATGTTCTAGACCAGGGGTGGGCAAACTTTTTGACTCGAGGGCCACAATGGGTTCTTAAACTGGACCGGAGGGCCGGAACAAAAGCATGGATGGAGTGTTTGTGTGAACTAATACAAATTCAAAGTAAACATTACATAAAAGGGTATGGTCTTTTTTTTTTTTTTTTTTTTGAACTAATATAAATTCAAAGTAAACATCATTACATAAAAGGGTATGTTTTTTTTTGTTTGTTTTTTTTTTTTTTTTTAGTTTTATTCATTTCAAACGGGCCGGATCTGGCCCGCGGGCCATAGTTTGCCCATGGCTGTTAGACCCTTCACCTCGGCCTTCACATATGGTGACAGTGGGCACTGTCTCAGTGAGCTTTGCTCATCTTCAGAAATTATAACTTACTGTTGGGACTCCCCTTTGATTTTGGTCATCTGACACCTTACCTCCCCTTGCCCTAATGACTGGATCCAGATATGCCAGGCTCCACCCCTCAGTGCAGACCACAGGCTCCACTAGGGACTAGGTCTGTCTCTCTCCATCTGCCCACATTTCTTTTTTTTAAATATATTTTTATTGATTTCAGAGAAGAAGGGAGAGGGAGAGAAAGAGAGAGATACATCAGTGATGAGAGAGAATCATTGATCGGCTGCCTTCTGCATGCCCTCTTGGGTTGGGAAGTGCACACAAGTGGTGGAAAGCTTTGAGTGGGTTAAGGGTGGTTCTGGGAGGGGCGAGTCAGGGAATAAGAGCTGGAGTAATGGGTTCCTGTCTCAGTTGTATAGCCTGGCCTGTGACAGGCAGGGGCTGGACTGAAGCTGGCAGAAGACATCCCAGCTCGGGCAGCTTGGGTCGGTAGCGGGTACACAGGCAGGAGATTGGGCAGGGCTGTAGAAGTACCACCCACCTCCTTCATCCTCTGGAGGAGTAGGGTTTCTTTTTTTTTTTTTTAATGTTTTTATTGATTTCAGAGAGGAAGGGAGAGGGAGAGTTAGAAACATCAGTGACGAGAGACATTCATTGATCGGCCCCAGCTGCACGCCCCTTATTGGGGATCAAGCCTGAAACCCGGGCATGTGCCCTTGACTGGAATCAAACCCAGGACCCTTCAGTCTGCAGGCTGACACTCTATCCACTGAGCCAAACCAGCTAGGGCTCTTTTTTTTTTTTTTTAATCCTCACTCGAGAATATTTTTTCCCATTGATTTCTAGAGAGAGTGGAAGGGATGTGGGGGAGAGAGAGAGGGAGAAACATCTATGTGAGACACATTGATTGGGTGCCTCTCACAGGCACCCCAACTAGAGGCAGGGGTTGGACCTGTAACGCTTGAGCAGAAATCGAACCCTTGACCCTCCAGTGTGCTGGCTGACACTAGCTACTGAGCCACACTGGCCAGGGCGGTTTCTTTTTATTACAGTAAAATATATGTAAATTTTACTGTTTTAACATTTGTAATTACATCTGAATGGCATTAAGTGTAGTCATGTGTTGTGCATGGAGGGGGGGGGTGGTTTTGAAAAGGCAGATGTCCCTGGATTTAGGAGTAGACCTGGGGTCCCAGCCAGAAGGCAGGTGGGGCTGAGGTCAAGACAGCCGCTAGAAAGGCCTGGAGGGCTACAGCTCCTCCCTGCACACCTGGCCTCTCCAGTTAATCCAGGACCAGGTCATCTGAGCCCTTGTGCTGGGAGGATGGGATCCAGACTGTGCCCAGCTCTTACAACCCTAGTGCAGAAGGTACCCACCCACCTGCCCCTGGCGCACCCCAAGCCCTTGAGTCTCATGGGTTCTAAGCACTCGCCAAGCTCTTGGGCGCCAGGAGAGCAGTGAACAATGGCCTTGCCCTCTGGGTGGGCACAGAGGAGGTTAGACTGATGGGGGCAGTGCACAACATGGCACAGGCTGCTCTGAGGGTGCTTCAACCCCTAATGCTCACCTCGGGTCTCAGCAAAGAGGAGTTTCCAGGTGGAAGCTCCGGGAGAATGGCAGAGAGGGTGCCAAGAGGAGGCCAGCCATGTACCTTGAGGGGGTTTGGCCTGGAGGGGAACCACTCCACCTTGAGTCCCCTCTAAAAATAAAGTGTGGGAACTACTTGTTTGCAGAGAAGAAGCAGGGATGCCGGTCAGGGCCATTGCAGTCCCTGAGGAGAAGTGGGTAGGCAAAGCCAACAGATACGGATCCTCCAGGGTCGTGGTAGGTTCCAGGCCTTTTAGGTTTACCCTATTACTGTACTCTTAGGGACTCCCCTGCATACACCTTGTTTCTGGTCAGTGGAGAAAGACATGGTCATAAGCACCTACTGTGGGTTGTGGGGTCTCCTAACCCTGCATAGAGGCCCCAGGCTGTCCTGGGGAAGGGACCCTGCAGCTAGGGTAAGCGGGGCTTCTGGGGCTGCCCTCCCTCCTCACACTGGGGATCTCTGGCTGGGCTCAGGCTGCAATCTGAGGAAGGAAGGGCTGGAGAAACTGCTGGCCCTGAAGCCTGCATGGGAGCTCATAGGCTCCAGAGCAGAGCCTGACCTTGGGGTGCACCCTCCCTGGCTTTCACCAGCAGGTCCTGGACCCTCACTGCATCATGTGGAAATGTGGGTATCCTCTCTCGGGTAGCAGGCTGCTCAGTCGCTGGTGCACTTGCCTGGGTCTGGGAGCTGGGGGAGCTCCCTAGAGGAGGTGGGGCCCTGCCGTAGTTCAGACAAGTGGGGAAGGGATATGCAGGGGAAGTGCCTCGCCTGGGAGGAGGATGGTGGCCACAGTGGGGTTTGGGATCTGTGGAGATGGAATGGCTCTGACTTGATAGTGTCTGAATTATTAGAGGACTTGTTAAAACAGGCTGCTCTTCCCTTTCCTTCCCTGCATCTGCCAGCTTCCCTCCTGCCTTTGTCCCTTGCCCATGTCTCCCTTCCTGCCTGACTTTCACACTGAGCACCGGGGCTGCCCTCCCAAGGAGGTTGTGCCATCCTCACAGTCCAGGAGGGGAGCAGTGGTAAGGGGATTTCTCCCACCATGACCGGGGCCACCTTTTATTTTTGAGATATAATCAATAAATGTATTAGTTTCAGGTGTACAGCATAATGACTTGACACTTGTAAGGTGCTAAATGATCACCACAATAAGCCTAGTTAACATCCATCACCACACAGTCACAAAATTTTTTTCTTGTGCCCAGAACTTTTAAACTCTTGTCAGCAACTTTAAAATGTAGAATACAGTATTGTATACTATATATATAATAATACTGTGTAACACAACACAGTATTATATTTTCCTGGGCCTCCTGAGCCCTCAAGTCTCTCCTTTGGGAAACTCCTCCCACATCCCCCAAAGGTCCAGCATGTCTGGGACTTAAGACCAATCTGCCCCCTCCCCCCTAGTTGGGCCCAGCCTCTCCCTACTGAAGAGAGCACGATGTAGTTACCACTTTCTTTGTTAATCGTTCCCTCTTACATCTCAGTCTTCTCCCTAGGCCACTTTCTTTCTGCCTCAAGTGCATTCTGTAGTAGAGTCGGGACTGGGTGAGGCAAGTAAGGCACCAGGAACACAAAATTGAAAGGTGTGCAGGGGCTGCAGTCTAAATTTATTCTGACCTTTAAAAAAATGTTATAAAAAATATTTTTATTGATTTCAAAGAGGAAGGGAGAGGGGGAGAGAGAGAGAAACATCAATGATGAGAGAGAATCATTGATTGGCTACCTCCTCTTGCCCCACACAGGGGACCCAGCCCGCAACCTGGGCATGTGCCCTGACCGGGAATCAAACCATGACCACCTGCTTCATAGGTTGACGCTAAACCACACTGGCTGGGCTATTCTGACCTATTTTTTTTAATAATAAAATTATTTTATTTATATTTTTGCTGTAGATGTAAAAAACACTATAAATGTATTTTTTCATTTGTAAACTCAGTTAACAGTTACCATATGAGCCAGCAGTTCCATTCCGAGGCATACACCCAAGAGAATGAAAATGTCCACACAAAACCTTGTTATATGTTTTTGTTGCAGCATTATTCATAATAGTGAAAAGGTGAAAGCAACCCAAGTGTCCATCAACTAATGAATGGATAAACAAAAGGTGGTCTATCCATACAATGGAATAATACTCAGCCATGGAAAGGAATGTGCTGATAGGTTACAACATGGATGAGCCTCAGAAACTTTATGCTCAGTGAAAGAATCTATACACAAAAGATCACATACTATATGAGTCCATTCATATAAAATAATCTGACCTATTTTTTTAAAATATATTTTATTGATTTTTTACAGAGAGGAAGGGAGAGAGATAGAGAGTTAGAAACATCGATGAGAGAGAAACATCAATCAGCTGCCTCTTGCACACTCCCACTGGGAATGTGCCCGCAACCAAGGTACATGCCCTTGACCAGAATCAAACCTGGGACCTTTCAGTCTGCAGGCCGACAC
>NW_006292691.1:175399-177306 GCF_000327345.1 Myotis davidii | reverse complement strand
GACCTATTTTTTTAAAATATATTTTATTGATTTTTTACAGAGAGGAAGGGAGAGAGATAGAGAGTTAGAAACATCGATGAGAGAGAAACATCAATCAGCTGCCTCTTGCACACTCCCACTGGGAATGTGCCCGCAACCAAGGTACATGCCCTTGACCAGAATCAAACCTGGGACCTTTCAGTCTGCAAGCCGACACTCTATCCATTGAGCCAAACTGGTTTCGGCATCTGACCTATTTTTAAGTTTGCTAATTCTATAACTATGTTTTGTCTCTTAAACATATATTGAATTTTTATTTTTTATTTTCCCCTACTGGGGATCGAGCCCACAGCCCCAGCAACCTGAGCATGTGCTCTGACCAGGAATCGAATCCTGACCTCTTGGTTTATAGGTCACTGCTCAACTATTGGGGCTAACCATTGAGTTTTAATTTTTGATGGCTATATTCTTCATTTCTAAAAGCTTTTTTTCACATGTGTTATGTCATTTTTTATATTTTATGGCTCCCTGCAGGTATTTAAAATCTTGTCTCTAATCCTGTATACATAGTAAGCTTACTTGTAATTTAGTCTGACATCTTGTGTGCCTGACACTTTTGTGGGTCAGTTCTGCTGACCTGGACTTGTGTGTCTGTGGTTTTATACATGGTGCCTTATTTCCATGTGCTCTGTGAGTTGATGCTTGTTGCCTTTTGTAGCCTATAATTAAGTGCCTTTATCAAGGGAAGATTTATTTGCCAGGTGCCTGGCATCTACGAGAGAAGCCCAGGATCATCTATACCAGGGGTGGGCAAACTTTTTGACTTGAGGGCCACAATTGGTTCTTAAACTGGACCGGAGGGCCGGAACAAAAGCATGGATGGAGTGTTTGTGTCAACTAATATAAATTCAAAGTAAACATCATTACATAAAAGGGTACGGTCTTTTTTTTTTTTTAGTTTTATTCATTTCAAACGGCCGGATCCGGCCCGTGGGCCATAGTTTGCCTACGGCTGATCTATACTAATAAAAGGGTAATATGCTAATTAGACCAGACATCTTTCTGGACATCCTTCCACACAAAGTCACAGCGGCTGCGAGGGCCGAGGGCTGGTGATGCGGGAGAGGCGGTGGCATGGCCTTCCGCAGAAGCAGTGGGAGAGGGGGCTGTGCCGTCCCAGTCACAGTGCTGCCCCTTCTGCAGAGGCAGCCACAGAGGCAGTGGCATGGGCCCAGTCCTGGTGCCATGCCTCTGCAGAGGTTGGATGGGGTGCAACCTGCTGTGCCTCAACCTCCCACAGCCCTTCTCCCATCTGGCCTGGCCCCAGATCACCCCAACCCACCAGTGGGAAGGGGGCAGGGCTAGCACTAAGAAGTGAGGGCCAAGGCTGCGGTGGTGGCAGTGGCAGTAGCAATGGGGTGATGGGGTGGCACCTTCTCCTGATTGCCTTGGTGGCCTCCTGCAGAGGTAGGCCAGACTTCAGCTTAGGCCCGCTTCCCATGGGGAGTGGGCCTAAGGACTGTGAGAGGGAGGCAGGCTGGGCTGAGGGCCCCCCCCCAGCCAGTGCATGAATTTTCATGCACCGGGCCTCTAGTTTTAAATGAAATCCACAGCCTGAGAAATCTGGGGCGGGGGGGGGGTCACTCAGGTGATACGAATTTGGACTGCAAAGCCAGGAAGTATCAGCATGTGGTTTCTCTTTATCAGTGAGCTATGTTCTCTTTTCTGCTGAACACCAATGTGGTTTTATTTTTTACCAGCCCCCATGCTTGGGGAAAATGAATTGTCCAGTGGGTGTAGTCCACTGCTTTTGGGGGCCCTAGCTTTATGTGCAAGAGCCACATCACCTTATGTTGGTGCTTTTAACCCATGAGCCCATGAAGAAGAAAATCCCAGCTTACTGTAAGTTTGCTAGTTTGGCAAACACG
>NW_006292691.1:166493-166805 GCF_000327345.1 Myotis davidii | reverse complement strand
CAGGCTCCCCCAGCACCACGGCCCCTTCCACTGAGGCAGCCACAGAGGCGTGGTTTGGGCCTGGTCTCGGTGCCACACCTCTGCAGAGGCTGGACAGGATGCAACCTGCTGTGCCTCAACCTCCCACAGCCCTTCTCCCATCTGGCCTGGCTCCAGATTGCCCCCCATCCACCGGTGGATGAGTGGCAGGGCCAGTGCTAAGCAGCAAGGGCCGAGGGCCGGCAGCCGTGGTGATGGTGGTGGTGGTGGTGGTGGTGGCAGCACCAGCAGGGGGATGGGGTGGCACCTTCCCCTGATGGCCCAGTCCCCTCC
>NW_006292691.1:161689-166119 GCF_000327345.1 Myotis davidii | reverse complement strand
CATCATTTTCAGAACTGTTTCTTGTCTTCAAGACGGAATATATTTGGGAAGACAGCCAGGATTACCATAAGGCATCAGTTTTATTCTCTGCACCTCTCTCTTTGTTTTTTGTTTGTTTGTTTGTTTGTTTGTTTTTGTAGCCTTCATGATGTTTAGCACTGTTTCTGTTTTTTAAAGATACTTTATTGATTTTTTACAGCAGAGAGGAAGGGAGAGAGACAGTCAGAAACATGGATGAGAGAGAAACATCGATCAGCCGCCTCCTGCACACCCCCCACTGGGGATGTGCCAGCAACCGAGGTACATGCTCTTGACCGGAATCGAACCTGGGACCCTTCAGTCCCCAGGCCGACGCTCTATCCACTGAGCCAAACCGGTCAGGGCAGGACCCGAGTAGTTTCAATGCTGTGATCACCTCTCTGGGTTTCTCACCTTTACTTGGTTTTGGGCCTGAAAATTCCTTAGATCTCATTTGCTCTTTGATGTCTCTAAGAAGGTTTAAAGCATTTATCCGGCATGTTCAGTTATCCGGTAGCTTCTTTCCCAGGTTGGAAATAGCAGTTCAGACCAGGCAAAGCCTTGGAACAGTGACAGGGCCCAGAGGCCTGAAGGAAGAGCTGGGTGTATCTGGAGGAAGGTTCTCCACCCCCTATACACACATCAAAAAAAGAAAAAATGGCCCTAACTCTTTGGCTCAGTGGAGAGAGCATCGGCCTGCGGACTGAAGGGTCCCAGGTTCAATTCCGGTCAAGGGCACATGCCTCGGTTGTGGGCTTGATCCCTAGTAGTGGGTGTGCGGGAGGCAGCTGATCAATGATTCTCTCTCATCATTGATGTTCTCTCTCATCATTGATGTTTCTATCTTTCTCTCCCCCCTCCCTTCCTCTCTGAAATCAATAAAAATATATTTTTTAAAAAACAACAAAAATGGGCAGTAATTTCTATGTATAGAATGGATTGACTGCCTTCTACAGGTCTACAGTAGAAGGGCTTCTATGGGTTACTTTAATAACAGTACAAAGTGGGCTAAGGGCACAAATGGGCGATTCCCACAGAGCAGTAGAGATGGAGACAATACTTACCTTCACAAATGATCGAATAAATGGAAGCTACCAAACATGGAGAACAGAGGAGGGGATGCAGGCACCAGCCTCCTGCTAATGAAACTGTAAGGAAGGCAATTTTGGTAATATTATCAAAAAGCCATAGCATTGGACATAGCATTACCCCAGAAAGTCCAATTCTGTAAAAATGCCCCAAGGAAAAATTATGTTTGTATGTTTGTGTGTAATATTTTAGCTACAAATATTCAGGACAAGGTTTCTGCAAATTATTTGTATACTATAATTTATATACTATAGTAAATGAAAACGTACATACAAATGAAAAATTCCTCATACTCCCAACCACTTTCCTTTTCTGGTTGTCTATACGTGTGTGTGTCACAAGTATGCTCTTATATCTGATTTCCATGTCCATTTTTTCACACATAGCTTTCCCAGTGTCAAATGAGAATTGAAGGAATAACAGATGTGCTGGACCCACTAGGATACATAAGAAGGTACAATAAGCCCTAATCGGTTTGGCTCAGTGGATAGAGTGTCAGTCTGCAGACTGGAAGGTCCCAGGTTCGATTCCAGTCAAGGGCATGTACCTTGGTTGCGGGCACATCCCCAGTAAAGGTGTGCAGGAGGCAGCTGGTCAATGTTTCCCTCTCATCGATGTTTCTAACTCTCTATCCCTTTCCCTTCCTCTCTGTAAAAAATCAATAAAATATATTAAAAAAAAAGAAGAAGAAAGCAGTTGTGACCTGTCTCCTTAGAAGTGTGGATGTAGGCAGGACTCTGGGCCAGCTCCCTGGCCCACTTTGCTAAATGACTGGGTGCTGGGGCAGGACGAACCTCCTTCCACCAGGTCCAGAGTCTGGCAAACGGGGGCTTCACCCCAAGCCTCCTAGCTCCCCAAAGTCCCCGACACCCTTTTGGAGCCCGTGTACTGTCCTGCAAGTTGGGCTCCGCGTGAGTCCTTTCCGCACCAGCAGAGGGCGCCATTCCCTAATATTCTCAGGGGCTGTGCCCGCCTCCGGGTACCGCGCCCTCAGCTCTAGGAGAGTGAGGGACCAGGTCCCGCGCACTTAGATTTGTGTGGAGTCCCCTGAGGCGAGTCGCTCTGGGGAGGGGCCAGGCCTGGTCAGCTGGGCAAGCCCATGACCCCCGACATAGTCCCGAAGCCTTTGGCCTGCGTCTCCAAGTGGCTGCAGCCACGGGCATGGTGGGTGGAGGTTCACAGTCCGGCATTTGGGACCCGATGGACGAAACGTCTCAGGCCGCCGCGGGGGAGATGACCTGAATGTCCCCCTCAGCCACGCGGGGCGTCCAGCGAACGCGGTCCAGGGGCGCGCCCAGACCTGAACATGGCTGGACGCGCAGCTCAGACCTCTTCAGATCCCCACCTTTCCTTGGGCAGGCGGGCAGCACCTCCCCAAATCCCATCAGGACCCTGGCGCGCACCCCCAGGGAACACATGAGCGCACGCAGGGTGAGGCTTTCTTTCAGGGACTTTACTCAAACACGGAAAGGTCACAAGAAGAGGAGGCCGGGTGGGGGGTCCCGCGATGACGCACCCCTCGTTTAGCGGTAGCTGGAGGCCAGCGCCCAAATCACGTGGCTCAGAAACTTGTCCAGCGAGGCCTGCAGGGCGGGGCTGAAGTCTCCGGGGTAGTGCCGGGCGAGGGTGACCAGCAGGCAGTGGCCCAGCAGCTGCGGAGGGATGGAGTCATCCCCACCGGGGTCCATCTGTCCCCCCACACCCTCCCTTGTGAACCCCCCGCCCCCGAAAGGGCCCAGCCCCCACCGCGCTTGCTCACCTTGAAGTTGACGGGGTTCACCTGCAGCTTGTGCGCGTGCAGGTCGCTCAGAGCCGACAGGGCGCGGGGCAGGTCGTCCAGGTGGTTCACGGCCAGGGTCAGCGCGTCAGCCACCTTCTGGCCGTGGGCTTTGACCTGGGCGGAGCCGGGTCTCAGGTCCAGGTGGGCGAAGTATGTCTTGGTGGAGGGGAAGGCCACGAAGGTCCTTCGGGAGGAACGGTTAGTGAGGTGCGCCCCCGAGTCCGGGCTGGAGGGGGAGGGCCGCGGGAGGGCGGGGGTCCATCCCCCGGGCGAGCAGGAGGGCAGGGGAGCCCCGAGGGCGCTAGGGCCGGCCCGCACCTCTCCAGGGCCTCCGTGGTGTAGACGCCCACGTTGGTGTCCAGTTTCCTCCAGAGAGCGCGCACTGCAGCCTGGTCCGCCGCCGACAGCACCATGGTGCAGCCGCGGGCCCCGGAGCGAGCTTCTGCGAGGGCTGCGCCCGCGCCCAACGACCGGCAGGTCCCCATGGCCTCTAGGGGGCGCCACGCTGCAGAGTCTGGTCCAGACGGATCCGGAAGCGTCCCATCTCCATCTGCTCTGACCTGGGACCTTTCCAAGCGCTCTGGACCCTGAGGCCCCCGTTTTTTGTCGAGTTTACTGTATGAAAACTAATACTTAACACATATTATTATCAGGTAACACAAACTTTTAGCAGCAAAAAAAAATTTTAGCAGCGAGTTTAGCATTGCATGTCAGCTTATTCTACCTTCCAAGTCTATTATGACACCTCCCTCAGTCTATGTTATCATTTATTGTATAAAGCGAATATAATTTATTCTTCCCAAGGCTGTTGTGAGAATTAAGTGGATAAGAAGTGTTAAATGCTTCATGTATAGCTAGTATGCCTTTCGGGACAGTGAACATTTATTTAGTGTCTAGGATGAATGGTAATAATAGCTCATACCTAGGTGGCACCACTCTTTTTGTTGTGGTGGTGGTGGAGGTGGTAAAATTCATATAACATAAAATTTGCCATCTTAGTCATTTTAAAATATACAACTTGGTGGCCTTAATTACATTGACACTGTTGTACAACCATTACCATTGTCCCTGTCCAGAACTTTTTCATCATTTCAAACAGAAACTCTGTATCCATTAGCAGTCATTCCATAACCTTCCTGCCCTAGCCCCTGCCAACAACCAACCTGTCCCCTGTCCCTGTGACTTGCCTATTCCAGATATTTCAGAGCAATAGAACCTTGCAGTAGACGGTCTTTTGTGTCTGGCTTTTTTCACTTAGCGCATTTTCAAGGTGTACCCACCTTGTGTTATGTATCTATGCTCCTTTGCCTTTTTATTGCTGAACAACATTTTATTGGACCACATTTTGTTGGTCTATTCAATAGACTCGATTGGTTGATGAATGTTTGGGTTGTTCCTTCATTTTTTTCTTAATAATAAAATAAGGAATGTAACTAATTAATTATGATATATTCCAGGGGATGATCACTTCAAACGACAAATATGCAGCAGGAAGGAATACAGAAAGTGAGGAGGCTGTGTTTTCCCATTGTAAATAGGTTGA
>NW_006292691.1:160696-161284 GCF_000327345.1 Myotis davidii | reverse complement strand
AAAGAGTGTGGCCTGGCTGTCTGCCCCACTGTCTAACTCGGGGAGGGGCCGTGGGCTGGAGACCCACCAGTTCTGAATATGTAAATGCTGCAGAATGTAAAAACAGAAAACGAATTGAGTCAACTCCTGTTGAATAGCAAAAGCTCCAGAAAGAAATGCAGGAAACACTCCAGGGTGAGAGAGGAGGGTTGCTCAGTGGATCCCAGGAAGTGACAGCGGCACTACTTCCACCCCCTCCTCTGCCCTTTTCTCCCCTTCCCTCTTCCTCCCTCCCCACCCCTCTTCCTCCCGCCCCTTCCCTCTTCCTCCCTCCCCTTCCCTCTCTTTGCCAGCTGCGGAGAGGCCCGTGGTCCCAAGCAAGGAGAACCACCCTCACCCCTGGCACGTTCGGGGCACAGAAAACACAGGCCACACAGGCTGCAGCCCACTCAGACTTTATTCAAAGATCAGGATGTGCGGGTGGCAGAGCGCCAAGGGGCCCCGACCCAGGGCAGGGGTGGCCGCGGCTCCAGCTTAACGGTACTTGGAGACCAGCACGGTGCTCACGGAGGCCATGAACTTGTCCAGGGAGGCGTGGATGGCAGGGGT
>NW_006292691.1:156109-159092 GCF_000327345.1 Myotis davidii | reverse complement strand
CCTGGTCCGCCGCCGACAGCACCATGGTGCAGCCGCGGGCCCCGGAGCGAGCTTCTGCGAGGGCTGCGCCCGCGCCCAACGACCGGCAGGTCCCCATGGCCTCTAGGGGGCGCCACGCTGCAGAGTCTGGTCCAGACGGATCCGGAAGCGTCCCATCTCCATCTGCTCTGACCTGGGACCTTTCCAAGCGCTCTGGACCCTGAGGCCCCCGTTTTTTGTCGAGTTTACTGTATGAAAACTAATACTTAACACATATTATTATCAGGTAACACAAACTTTTAGCAGCAAAAAAAAATTTTAGCAGCGAGTTTAGCATTGCATGTCAGCTTATTCTACCTTCCAAGTCTATTATGACACCTCCCTCAGTCTATGTTATCATTTATTGTATAAAGCGAATATAATTTATTCTTCCCAAGGCTGTTGTGAGAATTAAGTGGATAAGAAGTGTTAAATGCTTCATGTATAGCTAGTATGCCTTTCGGGACAGTGAACATTTATTTAGTGTCTAGGATGAATGGTAATAATAGCTCATACCTAGGTGGCACCACTCTTTTTGTTGTGGTGGTGGTGGAGGTGGTAAAATTCATATAACATAAAATTTGCCATCTTAGTCATTTTAAAATATACAACTTGGTGGCCTTAATTACATTGACACTGTTGTACAACCATTACCATTGTCCCTGTCCAGAACTTTTTCATCATTTCAAACAGAAACTCTGTATCCATTAGCAGTCATTCCATAACCTTCCTGCCCTAGCCCCTGCCAACAACCAACCTGTCCCCTGTCCCTGTGACTTGCCTATTCCAGATATTTCAGAGCAATAGAACCTTGCAGTAGACGGTCTTTTGTGTCTGGCTTTTTTCACTTAGCGCATTTTCAAGGTGTACCCACCTTGTGTTATGTATCTATGCTCCTTTGCCTTTTTATTGCTGAACAACATTTTATTGGACCACATTTTGTTGGTCTATTCAATAGACTCGATTGGTTGATGAATGTTTGGGTTGTTCCTTCATTTTTTTCTTAATAATAAAATAAGGAAGACTGCCTCTTACTGAGAGCTCAGACTGTGTCACCAGCTGTGTAAACACGTCACAAACTGAGGCAGGGGACCTGCTGTCTCATTTTTCAAGGACCACTCTTCCCCCTCCCCCACCATTGACCACTCTTGAACCCAGGAAAGAAAGGGCACTGCTTTCAGTGGGAAGCTTGGACTGGACAGCAGCCAGGACCAGACCCCCAAGCCCTCACTCTGAGGCTGCAGCATGAGGGGCCTGCTCCATGGGGAGGAAGAACATCCGAGTGCAGGCTCCGTGGCCCTAGTTCTCCTCTCCCCTGCAGCACTGGGGGAAATCAGAGGGGCAGCCTGCAGTGGATGCCCAGCTGGGCCCCAACACTGGGCCTCCAGACCTGTGATGGCTCCAGGACATCAGTGAATACAGAGTGAGCATCCTGGAGGTGGGCCCAGGAGAAAAGGGTGCCTCCAGGAAATTGCCTGGCATCTGCCATTGCTCTGCTCAAATCCAGTTTCATCGAGATGGGCATGTATTGGGAGGCACTGGGTGGAGAGAGGAGCACTCAGCCAGAAAGTTTTTTAAGAGTGTGGCCTGGCTGTCTGCCCCACTGTCTAACTCGGGGAGGGGCCGTGGGCTGGAGACCCACCAGTTCTGAATATGTAAATGCTGCAGAATGTAAAAACAGAAAACGAATTGAGTCAACTCCTGTTGAATAGCAAAAGCTCCAGAAAGAAATGCAGGAAACACTCCAGGGTGAGAGAGGAGGGTTGCTCAGTGGATCCCAGGAAGTGACAGCGGCACTACTTCCACCCCCTCCTCTGCCCTTTTCTCCCCTTCCCTCTTCCTCCCTCCCCACCCCTTCCTCCCTCGCCCCTTCCCTCTTGTCTTTTTCACCCAGCCCTCACAACCACCTTGCAAGGCAGGGCGAATGGTCCCGATCACAGATGGGATAACTGAAGCTCTGAGCGGCAAAGTCACACACCCAAGGTCACACAGCCAGAAAGTGGGAGGAGAGAGTCAACCCCGGGCTCCTGGCCCCTTGAGTCCCAGGCTTGCTTCCTTCCTTCCCCACCACAACCAAGCTCCCTAACTGTCCCTTGAATCTACCTGCACCAGCAGGCCCTCATCTTCATCTCCCACCTGGACGTCATCCTTGCAGGTCTCACCCAACAAATAACTGACGATCATGAAAATCCAGAAAGAGAATCCAGTCAGGAATAAGCTAAACATCTGTGCATGGGAGCTTGGAGGAGAGCCCTATGGTCTGCTCACACCACAAATCCTACATAGAGAATAAATAGACACACCCAAGCTGCTACACCATCTCCGAACAAAACTTTGAGTGGAAAAAATGCAAGTTGTAGAAGCAAAGGTATGAGAGGCACCATCTGTACAATCATACCCACAACCAAAGCAGTGACCCAAATCCCGAATCCCTCCCTATCCTTCGGGGGTGTGTGAGTGTGTGTGTGTGTGTGTGTGTGTGTGTGTGTGTGTGTGTGTGATAATATAAATGGATTTTAACTCATATCTTAATTGTTTTTTCCTTTTTAAATAAAAGTGAGTTGGGCCCTAGCCGGTTTGGCTCAGTGGATAGACCCTCAGCCTGTGGACTCAAGGGTCCCAGTTTGGATTCTGGTCAAGGGCACATGCCTGGGTTGCAGGGTCGATCCCCAGTACGGGACATGTGGGAGGCAGCCAATCAATGATTCTCTCTCATCATTGATGTTTCTCTGTCCCTTCCTCTCTGAAATCAATATAAATATAATAAAAAAAACAAAAAATGAGTTGGTTTGTGAGGCCCAGGAAACGTGTATGGTGGAAGAGGGAAGCAAACTCCTCTGCTATTCAGAGCCCCATGTCCCCCCCAAAAAGTGGAGAGTAAGGGGTTTGTGACTCCCCAAACTTTCACCCAGCATTGTGTGCTGCCCTAGAGACTGGGGCTGCGCTGGGCACGGGGCTGGGAAGG
>NW_006292691.1:150778-154576 GCF_000327345.1 Myotis davidii | reverse complement strand
GGTCGGGGTCGGGGTGGAGGCGGGCACAGGCGGTCCTCACCTCTCCAGGGCCTCTGCGCCATAGTCGCCAGCATGGGCGCCGACCTTCTCCCAGGCGGCCTTGATGTTGGTCTTGTCAGCGGGAGACAGCACCATGGTTGCTTCTTTCTGGGTCTGTGCGAGGACCAGAAGGGTTGCGGGCGGGGAGAGTGGGGAGCTTTTATGCCCGGGGCGCGAGGGGCACGCCCGCCGCGGCCGCGCTCATTGGCTGGATCCGAGCCGGGGATGCGCTGCTTGGCCAGCCCGGCAGGGGGCGCCCTGCGCCGAATCTGCATCTGGCTAGAGCAGCGGGGGGCTTTGTTCCTAGTTTGCGGAGGCGCCCACTGTCCCTTCCTCTCTGAAATCAATATAAATATAATAAAAAAAACAAAAAATGAGTTGGTTTGTGAGGCCCAGGAAACGTGTATGGTGGAAGAGGGAAGCAAACTCCTCTGCTATTCAGAGCCCCATGTCCCCCCCAAAAAGTGGAGAGTAAGGGGTTTGTGACTCCCCAAACTTTCACCCAGCATTGTGTGCTGCCCTAGAGACTGGGGCTGCGCTGGGCACTGGGCTGAGAAGGTGTCCCTCAGGAGGCTGCAGAGGCAGGTGGGTGCGGAGTGCAGGACTTCAGCACTCGGGACAGGGGGCTACCTAACCACAGTATTGCTCACAGTCCCATCGATCAGCTGGGGGACCCCAGGAGCCTCCAGCTACAGAATGGGGACCCTGGGTGGGGGGCGATGAGCTGGGGAACACAGGGCTGGGAACACTGAGCTATTAATGTGCCTCTTGAAGTGCAGAACAAGGAAGCAAGGTGCTCTGATAGAGTGCTCCCCCCAGTGCACCCTGAGTGCTGCAGGCAATTTGAGCCCTCTATGCTGCCCAGACCCTTCTGCCACCTGGCTGAGGAGGGTTTTTGTGACCCAGGAAGGGTGCTTGGACTTTGATCCCCCTTCCAACCCACCTTCCCTCTGGGAGGGGGAGGGTGGGAGTCCCACAGAAGTGGTCTAGCACCTGCCTTTGCACCAGGAGAGGCATATTTGGGGAGTGTGATGGTTTTGCTTTGCTGTATTTTGACCTCCATAGTCTGTTTAACAGCCATCAGTCAGAGACACTTCAAAGTGGGGGGCAGTTCTTACACTGCCCACCTCTGCCCCAGAGGGGACCCTTGGAAGTCTGGCACCTCCTAGGACCAGAGCGTGGCTCCGCACATTCCCGGAAGTGCCAACCTTAGATCCCTTCCCTCTTCCTCCCTCCCCTTTCCTCTTCCTCCCTCCCCTTCCCTCTCTTCGCCAGCTGTGCCATCCCCAGGAGTAGTCTCCTGGCTCCCCTGCTGGTGGGGGACGGTTTGCAGAGGTGGGTCGATGCTGGCTCTTCCACTAAGTGAGCTCATGACACCTTTGGGGTCTCTGAGCTTCCTCAGCCCCAGGTTGCTCTCACCTGAGGACCCGCCCTGGACCTAGGCTTGGTACTCGCTGGGTGTGTTTAACTTTGGCAGAATCGGGGCATGGATGTGCTATTGAGTGCGGGAAGGACGGAAGGCCTGCCTAGTCCAGGACAGAAAAAGGCAGGTCGTTGCTCACATGTTGTCAAGAATTCCTGCCTGGAATCCTTCCTGCTTCCCTTCACTCTTGATTCTTTCAGCCCCCAGCTCCCCACAAGTAATCACTGTCATTGACCACCCGCCGGGGAGAAGCAGTACTGAGGAGCACGGGTCACAGGGCTGGGGTGGGAGGCTCCCAGCTCCAGCTTCTCCCTGGGTGGCGGTCCTGAAGCCCTGTCTTAGGAACTCATCACGGTGGCCTCTCCTATTCAGGATCCCTGTGTGCATGTGTGAATGACTGTCTCTCTCCATGACTGACCAAAAGGTTCTGGTTCACCATGACAACACCCCCACCTGTCCCCCAAATGGTGCCTGACACAGACTCACTAGGTAAACAGTGGTTGAATTGATCAAGTTGCTGCTTTAACAAGAGCTGAGCTTTCAGCCTAGCTAGGAACATAGACAGTCATCAGATCATCACACAAGCACCTACAGTCTCACACCTTATTAAAGGGCCTAAGGAAGTATGAAGGGGGTGGCTGAGACATTGAAGGATACTTGGGTTAGTCTGAGGGTCATGGTGGGCTTTCCTGAGGAAGTGAGGCTGGAGGATGAGTAAGTGTTAGGTGGAGTAGGGTGGAAGGGGAGCCGCCCTCTGTGGCTTTAGAATGGAGGTGGGTAGGTGTGGGTGTGAAGAAGCTAGCCAGACTGCAGGATGGGGAAGGGAGGGACCTCTGGAGAAGCAATGAGAAGGGGCCGAAATTCCGGCTGGTGCAGTCCCTTCCTGGTGACAAATAATGAGCTCTTGGTCTAGCTGGTGGGAGGGAGTTCCTGATGAGGTTAAACTTCACAACTGGGTGAAGAGAAAGGGAGCAAGGAAACACGGATATGCCCTTTCTTGGGATCCTGGAGGAAGACTTAGCTTTGGGGAGTGGGTTGGATGGGTTTCCTCCAGTCCACTCCTCCAGTCCCATCCCTGCCCTAGGACCTTCACTCAAGACTTGCCCAGTGTGACCAAAACAGATCCAGAGACAGAGAAGCATGGATCAGACTGTGAAACCTCAGAGGGAAGGTAGGGGAGGGTGGGGGTAAGGGGGAGAGATCAACCAAAGGACTTATATGCATGCATATAGGCCTAACCAATGGACCCAGACACCAGGGGACTGAGGGCATGAGTGGGGGCATGGGGGGTAATGTGGGGATAAGGACACATATGTAATAACTTCATCAATAAAGAAATTTTAAAAAATAAAAGAAAAAGAAAAAGACTTGCCCAGTGTGTCCAGGACGAAGTGACGGTAAAGCTGACTTGGACAGAGAAGAAAGCAGCTTAGACAACCCTCAGCAGCGCTCCCTGGGCTCTGCCCTCTGTGTCTGCTCTTATCATCTTGTTCCTCCTGGACCCTTTCCCCACGTCATTCCATTTTCCCTTCCTACTACTCTTCGCTCTTTTTGGGATTCTGTCCACAGCCTCAGGCCCAGTCCTGGCTCTGAAAACAAAAGGGCTAAGACCCTGGGGACTAAGAAGCACCCAGTGCCATTCCTCAGCCGGCCTGGGACCCGCCCCTCCTTCTGCTCTGGCTCCAATCCTCCTGCCCCCTGAGCCCTTTAAGGCAAGACTCAGAGAACATGTCTCAGTCGATAGCTCACCCTTCCCATATGGGGAGAGCTCCCACATATAAATAAGGAAAAACGGTTTAAGAGAACAATTGACAAAGGAAATTAACAAAAATGTAGAAACAACCAATACTTTGCTGAAAATGACACAATTGAATAAACTAGCCAGAAGAGATGCAGAGAAGACAAGGTTGAGTGAGAAGAGCAGGTTGCAGACAAATATCTATGTTAGGATGATATTTTTGACAAAAAAAAAAGTTTAGTTGTAAATGGAGCTGTGTTCCCTCAGCACAGGATAGGAGACAGTGGGCTTAGTCCCAAACTCTTCACTTGGACTTCTGCAGCAGGAGGGGGGCAGCAGGGCAGAGGAACAGCTCTCATTTGAGTAACACAAAAAGGCTGTGTGTGTGTGTGTGTGTGTGTGTGTGTGTGATAATATAAATGGATTTTAACTCATATCTTAATTGTTTTTTCCTTTTTAAATAAAAGTGAGTTGGGCCCTAGCCGGTTTGGCTCAGTGGATAGACCCTCAGCCTGTGGACTCAAGGGTCCCAGTTTGGATTCTGGTCAAGGGCACATGCCTGGGTTGCAGGGTCGATCCCCAGTACGGGACATGTGGG
>NW_006292691.1:148419-150187 GCF_000327345.1 Myotis davidii | reverse complement strand
AAACGTTTCTTTTTCAGACTAATTTTTTTATTTTGGTTCTATATAGTATTTTTGATGCTGGTTATGAAAACAGTTTGTAACTCGTCTTCCTATAAACCATATTTTTTTAGCATATTTTCTTAGTATACTCGTCGACGACTGAAAAAGAACATTTTGTGAAAATGAGTATACACGTTTCTGCCGGGGAAGGGGTTAAAATAAGTAAAATAGCCCTAGCTGGCTTGGTTCCATGGATAGAACATCAGCCTGCAGACTTAAGGGTCCCAAGTTTGATTCCAGTCAAGGGCACATGCCTGAGTTGCAGGCTGGATCCCCAGTGGGGGATGTGCAGGAGGCAGAGGATCAGTGATTTTCATCACTCATGTGTCTATCTCTCCCTCTCCCTTCATCTCTAAAGTCAACAAATATATATTAAAAAAATAGCCTGGTATATTTGGTCAAGCATTTAACAAACTCACCCCTGATGCCTTGGCAGGGCCAGACCAAATGATTTCGAGGGCCTTATACGGCCCCTGGGCTGGAGGTTCCCCACCCCAACAATAACGGATACTATAGGGTGAATCCTCCACACCCTCCTGCTCCCGTGGTGGGCAGGCCTCCCGGTCAGCAGGGGAACTCAGCTGAGCCATTGTATCAACCAAAGGACTTGTACGCATGCATATAGGCCTAACCAATGGACCCAGACACCAGGGGACTGAGGGCATGAGTGGGGGCATGGGGGGTAATGTGGGGATAAGGACACATATGTAATAACTTCATCAATAAAGAAATTTTAAAAAATAAAAGAAAAAGAAAAAGACTTGCCCAGTGTGTCCAGGACGAAGTGACGGTAAAGCTGACTTGGACAGAGAAGAAAGCAGCTTAGACAACCCTCAGCAGCGCTCCCTGGGCTCTGCCCTCTGTGTCTGCTCTTATCATCTTGTTCCTCCTGGACCCTTTCCCCACGTCATTCCATTTTCCCTTCCTACTACTCTTCGCTCTTTTTGGGATTCTGTCCACAGCCTCAGGCCCAGTCCTGGCTCTGAAAACAAAAGGGCTAAGACCCTGGGGACTAAGAAGCACCCAGTGCCATTCCTCAGCCGGCCTGGGACCCGCCCCTCCTTCTGCTCTGGCTCCAATCCTCCTGCCCCCTGAGCCCTTTAAGGCAAGACTCAGAGAACATGTCTCAGTCGATAGCTCACCCTTCCCATATGGGGAGAGCTCCCACATATAAATAAGGAAAAACGGTTTAAGAGAACAATTGACAAAGGAAATTAACAAAAATGTAGAAACAACCAATACTTTGCTGAAAATGACACAATTGAATAAACTAGCCAGAAGAGATGCAGAGAAGACAAGGTTGAGTGAGAAGAGCAGGTTGCAGACAAATATCTATGTTAGGATGATATTTTTGACAAAAAAAAAAGTTTAGTTGTAAATGGAGCTGTGTTCCCTCAGCACAGGATAGGAGACAGTGGGCTTAGTCCCAAACTCTTCACTTGGACTTCTGCAGCAGGAGGGGGGCAGCAGGGCAGAGGAACAGCTCTCATTTGAGTAACACAAAAAGGCTGTGTGTGTGTGTGTGTGTGTGTGTGTGTGTGATAATATAAATGGATTTTAACTCATATCTTAATTGTTTTTTCCTTTTTAAATAAAAGTGAGTTGGGCCCTAGCCGGTTTGGCTCAGTGGATAGACCCTCAGCCTGTGGACTCAAGGGTCCCAGTTTGGATTCTGGTCAAGGGCACATGCCTGGGTTGCAGGGTCGATCCCCAGTACGGGACATGTGGG
>NW_006292691.1:144531-146661 GCF_000327345.1 Myotis davidii | reverse complement strand
AGCTGGAGCTCTCCAGGGTCCCTCTACCGCCGCGCCAGAGCTCCGGTTCCCACACGGGTTCCGGAGCCGCCCGATCCCCGTGCACCCGCGTGTGGCCGGGCCGGGTGGGCCTCCAGGTGTCTGCCTGCCTGTCCGGGAGGGGACCCCAATTTTTCTGAATTGAGACCTGCTGCCTTCGGACCAGATTTTGCTTGGGGTGGGGAACCTATTTTCTGCCAAGTGCCATCTGGGTATTTATAACATCAATGGCGGGCCACCCAAAATTATCACATTAAAATTAGTCTGGCCCTTGCTTGTTTGGCTCAGTGGATACAGTGTTGGCCTTCGGACTGAAGGGTCCCAAGTTTGATTCCAGTCAAGGGCACATGCCTGAGTTGCAGGCTGGATCCCCAGTGGGGGATGTGCAGGAGGCAGAGGATCAGTGATTTTCATCACTCATGTGTCTATCTCTCCCTCTCCCTTCATCTCTAAAGTCAACAAATATATATTAAAAAAATAGCCTGGTATATTTGGTCAAGCATTTAACAAACTCACCCCTGATGCCTTGGCAGGGCCAGACCAAATGATTTCGAGGGCCTTATACGGCCCCTGGGCTGGAGGTTCCCCACCCCAACAATAACGGATACTATAGGGTGAATCCTCCACACCCTCCTGCTCCCGTGGTGGGCAGGCCTCCCGGTCAGCAGGGGAACTCAGCTGAGCCATTGTCAGGCCTAGTGTCCAGCATCCCTCTCAGACTTGGGCGCCCACCTCTCTCCTGGGGGTCCCGTCCCATCCCCACCCTCAGTACAGATCCGGCCAGTCCTCATTCAGAGTCTGCAGAGCACCAGAGTCCGCTCCCCGCTTCCTGTTTCTTGTCCGCCAAGGTTATGGTGGAAAGCTAAGGTTTCTGCCCCCATCAGCAGAAATAGGGATTGGGGTGAGCGGTTGGGAGGTGGCCTTGTCCAGAAAACCCTTAGAGGCTGAGATGCTGGGGCTGGGATGTGGGGTGGAGGTCGGGCTGCCATAGTCCTGCCAGACACTGACCCTGTATTATGTTCTCAAATATTATTGCAAAGTCAAGCAAGGTTGTGCCCCCCGCAACCCACCCTCCACCTCCAGGTGCATTAGGCTGAGATCACAGCCTGCTGGTGCGACCTGGTTGGAAATCTGCTCTGTCTGCCAGGTTGTGGCGGGTAGGAGTTCCTCCGAACTCCCATCCCTAACCCAGGGCATTCAGAGAAAGGGGCTAGCCTGGCCCAGGGCGAGGGCTGCTGCAGACGGCCCGAGGTGGTGGGTGGGGGGAATGTGGAAGGAAGGGGAAAGGAACAGAGAGGAGGGTCCAAGGAGCCCTGGGCCCCGCATTCTGTTTGACCTCAGACCAGGAACTTGGTCCCTGCGTCTGGTGCCTACAACTTTCTGCAAAGGAGGCTGAGATTCATGCTGGCAGCTCCCAGTCGAAGTGGGGGTGCAGGGGGAATAAATGGATGAGTGAATGCGATGTGCTTTGCGAACCGTGTGATTTGGCTCCGGTGTCGTATGCGCGCTGAATCCTTAGAGGGCCCCCCGATTCCGGCACCCACTCTGCCCCCCAACCCCAGCCACTGGAGGGCAACTCTTTTGTTCACACCTTCGAATGAATATCCTGTTCAGACCGGGGATTGCCAGCCCGGAACCGCCCTCATTCCAAGTCTGGAGAGCTCCCAGGGTCGCTCCCGGGGCGTTCCCTGGTCGGCAAAGCTTCGGGGAGTTCCCTAAGGCTCCAGAGGCTCCCCGCGGACCCGAGCCGCTCGGCCCAGCACCAAACGTCGGCCCAAAGACCCAAAGACTACGCGTGCGCACGGTCCCGCCTTTTGAGGCCTGTTTATTGACAAGCGGGACCCAGGGCTCAGCGGTACTGCTCCGTCAGCACGATGGCCACGCCCGTCAAGAACTTATCCCAGGCCGCCTGCATCTCCACCGTGAACTCGTCCTGTAGGTGGGAGGCCAGCACCACCTGGAAACACTGGATCAGCAGCTGCGGGAGAAGGGGGGCGGGTGAAAGGGTGTCCCCCCAGTTCCTTCAGGAACCCCCCCAATCCTCAGCTTCACGCGAACCCCCTCGCGGCCCGGGCTGCCTCACTGGGAAGTTGGCGGGGTCCACGCGGAGCA
>NW_006292691.1:143269-144015 GCF_000327345.1 Myotis davidii | reverse complement strand
GGGACCTGCAGTGCCTTCCCTGCGGGCAAAGTTCCGGCTGCGGGCGCCAGAAGGGAGTCCGCGGAGGGATCAGGAGAAAGAGCGCGGGGCAGGGAACCCCCTTTTCTCCGAGGGGCCCGGAAGGGAGCCTCCTCGGGGGTGCCGGCAGGCAGCGCGGGAGGTAGGACAGGTGTTGAAGAAAAGCCCCCGAGTCATTCCGCACAACCCACACCCCGGCGGAGGGAAGCCCCATCTCTGCGCGATTGGTAAAGACCAGAGCAGCCGAAACCGGTTTGGCTCAGTGGATAGAGCGTCGGCCTGCGGACTGAAAGGTCCCGGGTTGCGGGGCTCTCCCCCGCCTGCTCCCCGGGGGTCCGTAGGCGCAGGGACCGCCCCCAAACGCCCCGAGAGTGGCCGCCAGCCCCCGAGTGAACTACCCTCACTTTGTTTCCTCCTACCCCCTGTTCGGAGGACACAGGACCGGCTCATTCCATCCTCAGCTGTTTTTGGGGGGAATTAGGGGAGGAGCAGTGGGCGGGCTCAGAGGTCAAGCAGAGGGCGCAGCCTGTCCTCTGGGGTCCCTCGGCTGCGCTCAGCGGTATTTCTCGGTCAGGACGCTGGACACAACGGACAGGAACTTGTCCCAGGCGGCGTGGGCGTCGGCCGTGAAGTCCGCGGGGAAGTGCGAGGCCACCGTGACCAGCAGGCAGTGGGCCAGGAGCTGGGGGCGTGGGGGGGGGGCTGCTCAGGGCGCGGCTGGAGGGGGC
>NW_006292691.1:136401-143153 GCF_000327345.1 Myotis davidii | reverse complement strand
TTAGGGTGGGGGAACGGAGCCCCTTTCTTGGAGATCTTTCCCTCCTAGACTCCGACCAGCCTCTGCCCTGACCAGCCAGGACCCCGCCCCCGCGCTCACCTTGAAGTTGACAGGGTCCACGCGCAGAATGTAGGCGTGCAGCTCGCCCAGCTTGGACAGGGCGCTGGCGATGTCGTCAATGTTCTTGACCGCGTCGCCCACTGCGGACACCACCTTGGAGCCGTGGGAGCGCAGGTGCGCAGAGCCTGGGTGCAGGTCGAAGTGTGGGAAGTAGGTCGTGGTCTGGGGGTAGCTGGCGAAGAGCCTGCGGATGGGGGGCGAGACATGAGCTCAGGAAGAGGGGCTGCCACCTCTCCACCATCCCTCCCCTCTTTTCTGAGCTGGGAGAATCCAGGTTTCACCCTGCCACAGGCCTTGCAAGCGTGGCAGGTCCCGCTTCTCCCCCAGCCTGAAGTCTCCCACCCAAGCTCCACCCTCCTTACCTGGAGGCCCCACATACCCTCCCACTACCCCACCTGGTCTGTTCCCACCACAGCAGCTCCTGCCTGGTCTCCTGGCTTCCAGCTGGGTCTGCACTGCCAGCCCCCCACTTCCCCTGCCTGGCATCCAGCCCCTTTCACCTCCTGTGACCAGAGGGGCCTCCTTCCGTCCCTTACCAGGCTTCCCGCTTCACCTTCTGCCAGAAATAAGCTCTCCAGCGGCACCCGGAAGGCTCTTTAGAGAACCCTCCTCTGACCACGGTTTCCTCAGGGTTAGAGACCCCAATATCAGTGCTGGTTGTAACCTGACTGCCTCAGAGGCACATCAGGCCTCAGAAGAAACTTCATGCTCCTCCAGGTGCCTGTCCTGCGCAGGCCCCAGTGAGCCGGGGTCAGATGTCTGTGCAATCCATCTTCCCCAACTCACTGACCCTCCCCAGACAACCTCGGAACTCACTGACCCCTCCGCACTGTCCCCTGTCTTCACTGACCTTCACAACATTTGTTTACAATGATATGATATGTTTTTTAAATTAAAGATGTTTTAAATCATATACTTTTTCATGGGTTTTATATTTGCATCTCTTAGATAGCATAGTTTCAAAATGATGAAATCAAAGTTGGCTCCACTGGGATGTTGGTAATATGCGAGGGAACTGAGCAAATAGGGAGGTGTTTTGAGAACAAGGGGAGCCAGGTTCTCACTATCGCAGAAGGGAGGCATGAACACGGAAGGAGAAGACAAGGACGAGCCATGTGAAACTGGACTGTAATTAGAGATACTGGTATGAGGTCATGGTTTCTAATATACTTAGCATATACAGAATAGATACAAGTGTGTATATTTACTTATGTGTATGTGCGTGTGAAAATATATCTCCTAGTTCTGTCCACTGAGACGACTCGCAGGAATAACATTCCGATAGCAATGAACACAGCCCGCTCCCAGCTCTTGCTTTGCAGACATCATTCTCCGCTAGGAGGAAACGGAACTATGTGGAGAAATGGCTAATTTCATGCGGGTGCAGGGAAAGTACAAGAGGGACTAGAACTTCTTACAGAAGAAACTAAGAATGTACTCAAGGACGATGGGGATATATCAAAGGACACAGAGTAGCCCGTTTGAAGGGACTCCCACTGTCCAAATCTGGGACAGTTTTAGGATCAAAATAAAGAATGATTGGTAATAGATTATAACCCACTGAATAAAATGGGAACTGAGTTAATATGATATAAATTAAAAATGGAGAAGGAAAAGCTTTTCCGTTCAGTAGAATGCCTACTAATAAGTACAGAAAAGATGATGGAGAATTGCACTGGGCAACCATCACGGTAGCAATTGATGTAGGCAAGAACCATTCATGGATGCTAAGACCAGTGGGTGAAATTATATAAAGAACAGATGGTATCTGAAGAAACCTGAAACACTAATTCGAAAGGATAGATGCATCCCTATTGCAGCGTTATTTACAACAGCCAAGATTTGGAAGCGGCCCAAGCGCCCATCAGTAGATGAGTGGATAGAAAAGCTGTGGTCCATTCTCTTTTCTTATTCTTTGTATTTGTATCAACTAGCACTGTGTCTGCTGCCTTAGCACAATTTCCATACCCGAATATTATTTTAGTCAGCCCAAGGTTTGTTAAACTCAGCACTGTTGGCATTTTGTCTGTTGTGGAGGCTGCCTTGTGCATTGTAGGATGTTTAACAACATTCCTTCCCCATACCTGTTAGATGCTATAGCACTCCCACCTTTCCCATCCTCCATCAGCACATGATTGGGACAAACTCAAATGGCTTTATACATTGCCATTTATTCCATGGGGGTAAAATGCCCACTGAGAACCAATAAGTTAGCACTTCCTATAATTTTTTTTCAGTAGATGACAAGAATTTAGAACTAATAGGTATTGAATAAGCCACTATACTTTGTCTGTTGAAGCAATTAAATAAATTGAACTTCTAAATTATAAGGGCATTTTAATAATAGATTAGCTCACACACACACAAAAAGCTGTGGTACATTTACACAGTGGAAAATTACTCAGCCATAAAAAGAAGGAACTCTTACCCTTTGCGGCAGTATAGATGTACCCAGAGAGCATTATGCTAAGTGAAATAATCCAGTCAGAGAAAGTTATGTACCATATGATTTCACTCATGTGGAATCTAATGAACAAAATAAAATAACACACAAAATAGAAACAGATTCATAGAGAACAGACTGACAGCTGTCAGAGGGCTGAGTGAAAAAGGTGAAGGAATTAAGAAAAAGCCAAACCAGAAAACCAAACTCATAGGCACAGACAACAACAGTACGGTGATTCCCAGAGGGACAAGGGGGTGAAGGGAGGTGGAGGAGGGTGTTAGGGGAATAAATGGTGATGAAAGGACACTGGACTTGTCCTTTATTGACATGTGGTGAACACAAAACACAATATAAGATGATGTTTTATAGAATTGTGCTCCTGAAACCTACATAATTTTATTAACCAATGTCACCCCAATAAATTCAATAAAAAGAATAGGATGTGTCCACAGTCTCAAAGCTTCACCTGTAAACATGTATTATTTATCAATGAAAAAGCATAAAATACTTATTAATGAACTCTGCAGTGGAGAAACCTGGCAGACACCATTTCAACTGGTCAAAGTGAATATGACCAGTAAAGAGACAAGCCAACAGCTTGTGCCCAATGGGAGGCATCGACATGGACACGGAGTCACTTCTGTGATGTTCCCGCCCAAAATGCCTCACCTAAATCTCTTCATGAGGACACCGCAGGAAAACTCAAACAGAGGGACATTCTACAGACTAAGTGGCATGTACTCTTCAAAATTATTGAAGTCATTCAAGGAAGGACTGAATGCAAAGTGTGATCCTGGGTAGTAAAGGATGTGACCGGGAAGGACATGTGCATGGGGTCTGTGCAGTGATGGGTTTGGATCGGTGTAATCTCCTGATTTTGGTGGTTGTTTTCAGGCTATACAGGCAAGTGATCTTGTTGGCTTTAGGAAATACACAAGATATTTGAGGGTATTAAAGAGAAATCATGTCTGCATCCTACACTCAAATGGCTCAGAAAGAGAGACACGGTGAAGGCAAATTTTAAAATCAGGAATCTCAATGAAGAGGGTTTGGGAATGTTTTGTCTTATATTATTTTACAAATGTATTGAGAAACAATTCACATACCATACAATTCACCCACTTAAAGCATACAATTCAATGGGTTTAATATATTCGCAGTGTGTCCAACCATCGATACAATCAATTTTATTTTATTTTATTTTTAAAAAATATATTTTATTGATTTTTTACAGAGAGGAAGGGAGAGGGATAGAGAGTTAGAAACATCAACGAGAGAGAAACATCGATCAGCTGCCTGCTGCACACTCTCTACTGGGGATGTGCCCTCAATCAAGGTACATGCCCTTGACTGGAGTCGAACCTGGGACCCTTCAGTCAGCAGGCTGCCGCTCTATCCACTGAGCCAAACCAGTCAGGGCAATACAATCAATTTTAGAATATTTTCATCACCCCTCAAAAAACCCTGTAACAATCAGCAGTCCCCATTTCTCCATCTTTGCCTTATTCTTGCAGTTTTTTTTGATATTTTGAAAATATTTCAAATAGAAGTTTATGAAATTACAATATCTGTGTTATTATGACCAATAAACTACTGAGTGAATGTTAGGATTTTTTTTAAAAATATATTTTATTGATTTTTTACAGAGAGGAAGGGAGAGAGATAGAGAGTCAGAAACATCGATGAGAGAGAAACATCGATCAGCCGCCTCCCGCACATCCCCCACTGGGGATGTGCCCGCAACCCAGGTACATGCCCTTGACCGGAATCGAACCTGGGGCCCCTCAGTCCGCAGGCCGACGCTCCATCCACTGAGCCAAACCGGTTTCGGCGATTTTTTTTTTTTTTTTGCTGTTCTTTTGGTCACAGCCAAAGTACTGTGTTCAGAAGTCATTTGTAATAATTCTTCTAATGACTGTATTACTATATTCTTACAGAGGTTCATTTAAGTTGGTTTTCAATTTTGGTGTTCTCATTTTTTGCTCTTTTTAATTACTTTTTTTTTTAAATCTAGGTTTGGTGTTATTGGGGTTTTTTTTGTTTGTTTTGTTTTTTTAAATATATTTTATTGATTTTTTACAGAGAGGAAGGGAGAGAGATAGAGAGCTAGAAACATCGATGAGAGAGACATCGATCAGCTGCCTCCTGCACATCTCCTACTGGGGATGTGCCCGCAACCCAGGTACATGCCCTTGACCGGAATCGAACCTGGGACCTTTCAGTCCGCAAGCCGACGCTCTATCCATTGAACCAAACCGGTTTCGGCTTTAATTACATTTTTGATGATGTAAAATATTTACATGATTCAAATATTAAAACTATCTAGGACCTCCCCCCTTCCAATCTTACTTCTCCATTCCCACTGGTGCAATCATTTGTAATCATTTCTAGTTTATCCTTCCATAGATTATTTTTTAAAATATATTTTTATTGATTTCAGAGAGGAAGGGAGAGGGAGAGAGAGATAGAAACATCAATGATGAGAGAGAATTGATCGGTTGCCTCCTGCATGCCCCACACTGGGAATCGAGCCCAAACCCAGGCATGTGCCCTGACTGGGTATCAAACTGTGACCCCTGGTTCATAGGTCAACCCTCAACCTCTGAGCCACACCGGCCGGGCAGCTCTTCCTTTTTTATTTCAGTGAACTGTGATCTGACTATATATCATGTCTGTGTCCCCCTTTAGATTGTCAGCTCCACGGGGCAGGGAGTTTTGCTGATTTTAGCTGCAGTATTCATAGCCTAGAACTATGATTTTCAACCTTTTTACCTCATGGCACACGTAAACTAATTACTAAAATTCTGCAGCACACCAAAAAAAAATTTTTTTTGCTGATCTGACAAAAAAAGGTATAATTTTGATTCGTTCACACTGGATGGCTATTGTTGCGTTGGCTGTTGTCATTTTTTTTTTTAAATATATTTTATTGATTTTTCACAGAGAGGAAGGGAGAGAGATAGAGAGTTAGAAACATCGATGAGAGAGATACATCGATCAGCCGCCTCCTGCACATCTCCCACTGCGGATGTGCCCACAACCCAGGTACATGCCCTCGACCGGAATCGAACCTGGGACCCTTCAGTCCGCAGTCCGACGCTCTATCCACTGAGCCAAACCGGTTTCGGCAGTTGTCATTTTTTTAAAAATATATTTTATTGATTTCTTACAGAGAGGAAGGGAGAGGGATAGAGAGTCAGAAACATCGATGAGAGAGAAGCATTGATCAGCTGCCTCCTGAACACCCCCCACTGGGGATGTGCCCGCAGCCCAGGTACATGCCCTAGGCCGGAATCGAACCCGCGACCCTTGAGTCCGCAGGCCGACGTTCCATCCACTGAGCCAAACCGGCCAGGGCTGTTGTCATTTTTTAATTTGACAATCTAAGGGAAAAGAGGTCAGTGCCCCTGACTAAATAGGTCCTGCGTGGGTTAAAACTGTTGCGCACACCGGTTGAAAATTGCTGGTCTAGAAAAATGCTTGGGCGTCTTTGATGCCAATAAGTGTTTGTTGATGGAAGAAGCAATGGGCTAGGAATGAAAGGGTGGTGCATGAATGAGTGAATGAATGAACGGACACCTCATTGCTCCCTTCTTCCTGGTTCATAAGCGAGGAAATAGTAAAAGATTCAGAGGAAGAAGAAAGGGTAACAAGTGGCCCCGGGGGAGAGACATGGGGGCCAGGTGGGCTCCAGTACTGGCCCAGAAGTAAGCACTGAGGTGCCCTTTCTGCCACCCGCCCGAATCTCAAGGGCCCTTCATTCTTAGGGTGCTGACCTTTGCCCTCTGAGAGACCCTGGGTCAGTGCACAGGATCCCTGCAGCCCTCTAGGCCACCCTGAGGTCCACCCTCCACCTCTCTGCCCTCCCCCTGTCAGGGGCCCCAGTGACCACAGAGGCGAGGCCTACGTTCATTCCTTTATTGGCGGGTCACCCAGGAGGAGGGGGATGAGGGAGGCCCCATAGAGCAGTGGAGGGGTCGCAGCCTGTCCTCTGGGGTCCCTCGGCTGCGCTCAGCGGTATTTCTCGGTCAGGACGCTGGACACAACGGACAGGAACTTGTCCCAGGCGGCGTGGGCGTCGGCCGTGAAGTCCGCGGGGAAGTGCGAGGCCACCGTGACCAGCAGGCAGTGGGCCAGGAGCTGGGGGCGTGGGGGGGGGGCTGCTCAGGGCGCGGCTGGAGGGGGC
>NW_006292691.1:130952-136251 GCF_000327345.1 Myotis davidii | reverse complement strand
CAGGTGCGCAGAGCCGGGGTGCAGGTCGAAGTGCGGGAAGTAGGTCTTGGTCTGGGGGTAGCTGGCGAAAAGCCTGCGGGGTGGGAGTGGAGCAGGACTCTGGTGAGGCCAGTAGGACCCTTGCCTTGAGAGTAAAACTTAAGCGGCGCCAGAAAATCCAGCCGTCAGGATAAGTCGTACTTCAAAGCAATATTTAAAACATAAATATTAATGCAAAAATTCACGTTGAACAAAAAAACTATAATTTTAAATAAAGACAGAACCAGTATTGGATCCTGTTGCCTCAGCTCCAGTATAGCAGGGCACTATCTCACCCTCACTGCCCCATCTCTCAGTCATTCTTTCATTCATTCATTCAACAGATGTTTGTGGAGACCTGTGTGCTGGGCCCCAATGAGAAACACAGTCCTCAGCTCTCTTCTCATCCACTTGCCTCTAATCAAACGCACTGATCCTTCCTCTCTTTCTCCTCCCCACTGTTCCCTCCTCACTGTCCCCCGTACTCACTCACCCCACATTGTCCCCTACCTGGCCCCGTCCGGCCTGTCTGGCACTCACCTCTCCAGGGTCTCGGTACCGATGGCATCTGCCTGTGCGGCAATCTTGCCCCACATGGACACGATGATGTTCCTCTCGGCCCTGGTCAGAGACATGGTGATGTTGGAGCTGGAGCTGGGTCTGATCGGGACTGGCCTTTGTGGTGCTCAGCCCCCAGGGTCCGCTTATATACACGGAGTCCATGTGGGGGCCAGGCTGTGGGGGCTTGGGGTGGGGTCTCTTATCAGATCCAGTGACAATGGGCAGTAGGAGCCTGGTGGGACAGGCGGGGTGAGGGGTTATCACCCCTGCCACCCTTCCTGGGTTTTAGCGGGGGCGTTGGCCACAGCCTGACCAGGGTCCAGCAGAGATAGGGGCCCAGCCAGCCCAGGAGGTCATGCCTGCATTTGCAGCCCAGCCCTGCATTGTCCTTGTCTATTTCAGACTTAACAAATGAGGGAAACCAGGGAAGCAGGGCCCAGAACACACCTTCCTGGGGCTGGCACATTGCCCCGTGCTGCCTGCATGGCTCCTGGGTAGGATCCTGTGGCTAGATCACCCGGCCACATGCCAGCTCCCTCCGCTTGGGTCTGTGATACTTGGGTTTCCTCTGAGAAAGCGATGGTTTTACCCTCCTGGCTGAGGAAAGAGGTACTGACTGGGTCTGTCTCCCGAAAAGCTAGGTCAATAAGAGAGAATTATCCTAATATCACCTGCTATTAGGGATTGCACTACTTTTATTGACTTCAGAGAGGAAGGGAGACGGATAAAGAGACAGAAACATCAATGATGAGAGAGAATCATTGATTGGCTGCTTCCTACATGCCCCACACTGGGGATCGAGCCCGCAACCTGGGCATGTGCCCTGACCGGGAATCAAATCATGACCTCCTTGTTCATAGGTCAATGCTCAACCATTGAGCCACGCTGGCTGGGCGGGATTGCAATATTGCTCACCATATCATCATTTTAACAATGAGGCAACTATTCCTTTTAGTGTTAACATACAATGAAATTGACTTTTTTAGTGTACTGCTCTGTGAATTTTGACATGTGTGTAGAGTTGTGAAATTATATGTGAACGTTTTTACTTTAAACTAAAAATTGCTTATCATATGTAATAAAAATAATATATAAATCTTTACAATTAAACAAAAAAGGCACCTCCTCGCTGCCGCTCTGCCAGCCCGGCTCTCAGGCCACCCACCTGCGGCTGCGGCGGCCCCCGCCCCCGGCAGCACCGTGGCAGATCAGGCCTTTGTCACACTGACCACAAATGATTCCTACGCCAACGGAGCCCTGGTGCTGGCCTTGTCTCTGAAACAGCACAGGACCACCAGGAGGCTGGCGGTGCTCGCCGCTCCGCAGATCTCGGACTCCTTGAGGAAGGTTTTAGAGACAGTCTTTGATGACGTCATCATGGTAGATGTTTTGGACAGTGGCCATTCTGCGCACCTGACCTTAAAGAAAGAGGCCTGAATTGGGTGTTACCTTAACTAAGCTCCACTGCTGGTCACTTACACAGTATGCAAAATGTGTGTTCATGGATGCAGATACTCTGTCTGGTCCTAGCAAATACTGATGTTTTTGAGAGAGAATTGTCGGCGGCTCCAGACCCCAGGTGGCCTGACTGCTTCAATTCCGGAGTTTTTGTGTATCAGCCTTCAGTGGAAACATACAGCCAGCTGCTGCGTGTTGCTTCCGAGCAAGGTAGTTTTGATGGTGGGGACCAGGGTTTACTGAACATGTTTTTTTAGCAGCGGGCAACAACAGATATCAGAAATCACCTGCCATTTATTTAAAACCTAAGCAGAATTTGTATATACTCCTACCTCCCAGCATTTAAAGCGTTTGGTACAAATGCCAAAGTTGTACATTTCCTGGGACGAATCAAACCGTGGAATTACACCTATGATCCTAAAACAAAAAGTGTCAAAAGTGAGTCCCACGATCCCACCACCATGACTCACCCCGAGTTCCTCAGCCTGTGGTGGGACATCTTCACCACCAGCGTTTCACCTCTGCTGCAGCAGTTTGGCCTCATCTCAGACACCCACCCACACCTCAGTGTGGAAGATGTCTCCGGAGCTGTGTCACATTTGTCCCTTGGGGAGACCCCGGCTACAGCACAGCCTTTTGTATCCTCAGAAGAACGGAAGGAGAGGTGGGAACAGGGCCAGGCTGATTACATGGGAGCGGATTCCTTTGACAACATCAAGAGGAAACGTGACACTTACCTCCCATAGAAACAGTGCCCCTCTTCCATGGACACATCCACTTCACAGGCACTTTTTTTCTCATACTTATTATCTAGAGCTGAGTCTGTTACAGTTGCTAGAGGCTTTCACTAAAATTCATCAGATAAGGGGTTTTTGTAGGACAACAAGTGATAACTGAGCAGAAGTTATGGAGTAGCAATCGGTATATGGACAGTGGCCTGTTTTTTAAACCTGGGCTTATTCCGCTGATGTTTCAGAATTGTTCAGAGCTGCCCGAGTGATTACAGCTCTGCTTTCTGGTGAAGACAGCCTGTAACACTGTGATGCATAAGCCCGTCAACAAATGGCATCAACGCATTTTCTCCCCTCGCTTTAGTGTCTGAAGATGCCCCAGTTTTCCATGTACAGTGAGGCAGCATGCTAAATGCTTCTATTCAATTCTGTATATCTGAAAACAGCCGTGGCACCTTATATGAAAAATAAAGACTTATTGCCATAAAAAAAAATTCCCTTGTGCCCTGACAGGGAATTGAACCGTGACCTCCTGGTTCATAGGTCGCTGTTCAACCACTAAGACACGCCGAGCAGGCAGGTTTTACCTCACTTAAAAAAAACCCTGCCGAATGCTGAGGTGTACAGAACTGTCTATATTACCGTTCTAAGAATTTTACTGTTTGGCATTTGATTGGGTGACGGTCCACCTTGGACGGATTTTGTGTGGTTGTGAACCAAGGTCTGCTGCCTGGTTTTAGCTGACACTTATTCAAATGCCTTCTAAGTCCTGGGCAGGGTACCAAACACTCTTCATGTTGGGTATTTGACCTTTAACACTGTCTGTGAGAGAAGTTTTATGTTATTACCGTGACATGTTTTCAGATAAGGAAATGGAGGCTTGGGAAAGTTATGAAATCCTAGTGAGCCCTAACCGGTTTGGTCGGCCTGTGGACTGAAAGGTCCCAGGTTCAATTCCTGTCAAGGGCATGTACCTTGGTTGCGGGCACATCCCCAGTAGGAGGTGTGCAGGAGGCAGCTGATCGATGTTTCTCTCTCATCGATGTTTCTAACTCTATCTCTCTCCCTTCCTCTCTGTAAAAACATCAATAAAATATATTTAAAAAAATCTTTATTAAAAAAAAAAGAAATCCTAGTGACCCAGCGTGTGAAATCGCACGAAACCCAGACCCGTGGGAAATTGCGTGAGACCCAGGACCCCTGCCACGTGAGACCCAGAGTCAAGTCCCCTCCCACCCGTGCACGCCTTGTTGTACACACAGCCTCCTGGTGACCCGTCTTTGGTCGTTATGGTGTTGCGACCACTGGGTTTTTATTATATAGATGTTCAAGTTTCAGTGGAGGAGGGGACCACTCCTGATGGGAGAGGAGACCTAGGTTTGCTGTGGGCAGGCTGCTGGCCCTTCGGGGGTTGGGCAAGTCTATTCTGTCTCTGGGCCTCGGTTTCCTGAGACACAAGGAGCCCAAGTCTGTGCTCCAGGACACTGAGACCTACTGGTCTCTGGACAGAACTCAAAGCCCCAGGCTTGTTCTGAACGTTTGTGGCTGGAGCTGAGTGCAGAGGGGCCCTCAGTGGAGACCTTCCCCTGAAAGCGACCCCTGGGTGGCTCTGGGCAGGCTAGTTACCATTGTGAGTCCTGGTTTCACTGTGTTAACCTCTCAGGTGGGGGTTTAGAACAGCCTCCACCTCACTGTTAGGAGGATAATGGCACCGTGAATTCAAGATTATTGTAGCTGTATTGTTGGTGAGCGATTCCTCCTGGGCAGGAACACTGCACCAGAGAGGGTGGGGGTGTGGAAGTGGGTCCAAGATAGGGTCTTTGAGCCCCGCCCGGCCCTCTGACGGACGGCGGTAGCTCTATCAGGCCCGGACTGAGTGGCAGGACTGATAAGGCCCCGCCCTGCCTAGGAGACCTAAGCTGGGAGGGAAGGTCAGGAGTTTGGGATTCCAAGAATCAATTTACCTTCAAAAAAGTAGGTTACAGAAGAGTTACTTACATTTAAAATGAGAATTTAGAGTTGCAGGGTGTTTGCAGAGAAGAGTTTGAGGACATACCTTGTAGTGAGAGGAGGTTGGCCCTGGGTACATGGTTGTCCAGGGGACAGTGTGAGGACCTCAAGCTAAAACGGCACCAACAGGGGGTGGGGGGAGAAAGAGATCGTAATATAAGGCGACAGGAAAAGATTCGACTTTGGGCAGTGGGCACACAGTGCAATATTTAGATCTTGTAACATAGAAACCTACACCTGAAGTCTATATGATCATGTCGACCAATGTCACCCAAATAAATTTAATAAAAGTTAAAAAAAAGACCACATGTACAGACCATTTGCTCCCAACCCCGTTACTGGTGGGGAACCTGAGGCCCAAAGCATGGCCAAGCCACCTTGGAGTCCCTCTGGCTGCCAGCACCCGCCTGGACTGAACAGGGAGTGACAGGAGCTCTGATTTCTGTAACAGCCCAAGGAAGTCAGCACATGTAGACACTGAGAAGCTGCTGGTGAGGGCGGCGTGGGAGTCAGCTCTCTGC
>NW_006292691.1:129214-130913 GCF_000327345.1 Myotis davidii | reverse complement strand
TCCTGCACCTGAGTCCTGTGAGGGCAGCCTGGGAAGCAATGTATCCGAGCCCCGGTGTGCTGGCACCCTGGTGATCTTTCATCTCCCATGGATTCCAAGGCGAGCTATGATGAAAAGAGATTAACCACTGAGCCTGAAAAATAAACAGTGAACGCTATTGTGAAAGTTGCTAGCAGGAAGTGGGCCCAGAGAGGTAGTTGGGGAATGGTGGATTCCTCCAATTCTGGGCCTTCTCCCAGCTCAGAGACAGCCTCCCCGATCCCCTGGACACCGGACCAGCTCCTCCAGTTTTGGGGGCCATGGGACTGTTTGATGGGGTGGCAGTATGGTCCAGGGAAGCTGGAGGAAGGAGGCTGGAGCTGGAGGCCCAGTCCTTACGTCTAGGCATGCGCAGATTCCTGGTGCCCTTGTGGAGATACCTCCATTACCACAGCTGCCATCTCTCCAGACAGTGGGCTCTCCCTTTCCCATCGGTCCAGCTCTCCCAGCCTCACCTCTTTCTTCTGTGCCCTTATTTCCATTCCAGGAACTCTTCTGGGAATGGTGTGAGAACTCAGAAAACTTTTGATTATACATAATGTCAAAATAGACTGGGAAAAGGCTTGCAGGATCTGTAACATGAAGATAACGCGTCCAAACCATCAAAGAAGAATAAAGAATCCATAAGGAAAAAAGGAAGGCATGTCAGAGATCCTGGCAAATAATCAAGTGGTACCGTTCTCCACCTCAGTAATAATTAAAGAAACGCAACAACACTTGGCCAGCGTGGCTCAGTGGTTGAGCATTGACCTATGAACCAGGAGGTCACAGTTCAATTTCTCATCAGGGCACATGCCCAGGTTGTGGGATCAATCCCCATTGTGGGGCATGCAGGAGGCAGCCGATCAATGATTCTCTCTCATCATTGATCTTTCTATCTTTCCTTCCTTCCTCTCTGAAATCAATAAAAAAATGTTAAAAAAAGAAATGCAACATAGAATAGTACGCCATTTTCCTTTTTGGAAATTTTGGGGGATGAAATCAATAAAAATATATTAAAAAAAGAAATGCAACATAGAATAGTACACCATTTTCCTTTTTGGAAATTTTGGGGGGGAATGAAGACCAGCATGTTGACATTCCAGAAAATGTCAACCTCATAGTTATTGTGAAGGGTCCCAGAGGAACCCTGTGGAAGGACTTCAATTATATCAGTGTAGAACTCAGTCCCTTTGGACAGGAAAAGAAGAGACTCCGGATTGACAAGTGGTGGGGAACTAAAAAGGAACTGGCTACTGTTGGCACTATCTCTAGTAATATACAGAACACGGTCAAGGGTAGTACACTGGATTTACAAGATGAGGTCTGTATGTGCTCACTTCCTCATCAATGTCGTTATCCAGGAAAATGGGTCTCTTGTGGAAATCTGAAATTTCAGATGAGGTCAGGCGTTGCTCATTCAGTATCTCAAGTCCAGAAAGATGAGTTAATTATTTTTTTTAAGATGAGTTAATTCTTGAAGGAAACGACATTGAACTCGTATCAAATTCAGCTGCTTTGATTCAGCAAGCCACAAAGTTAAAAACACAGATATCAGAAACATTTTAGATGGTATCTATGTTTCTGGAAAAGGAACGGTACAGCAGGCTGATGAATGAGATCTAAGTTGTCCAGCTACAGAAACAGCAAGATGTCAGGTGATTCCTCAGATTTACTTGTG
>NW_006292691.1:128431-129013 GCF_000327345.1 Myotis davidii | reverse complement strand
TTAGAGAGAGTGGAAGGGAGGGAGGGAGAAGAGGGAGAGAGAGAAAAATCAAAGTGAGAGAGACACATCGATTGGTTTTCTTCCCCATGAGCCCAGACCGGGGATTGGGGATCAAACCTGCAACCCACATACGTACGTGTCCTTGACTGGGAATCCAACCTGAGACCATTTGGTGCACGGGCCAATGCTCTAACCACTGAGCACACCAGCCAGGGTTTACTTGTGATATTTTAAAATAAAATAAAAGCCCGGTACAGAATGAGGCCTGTTACTCACTTCCCCACCAATGCTGTTGTTCAGGAGAATGGTTCTCCTGTTGAAATCAGAAAGTTCTTGGGTGAAAAATACATCCGCAGGGTTCGGATGAGGTCAGGCGTTGCTCGTTCAGTATCTCAAGTCCAGAAAGATGAGCTAATTATTTTTTTTAAGATGAGTTAATTCTTGAAGGAAACGACATTGAACTTGTATCAAATTCAGCTGCTTTGATTCAGCAAGCCACAAAGTTAAAAACACAGATATCAGAAACATTTTAGATGGTATCTATGTTTCTGGAAAAGGAACGGTACAGCAGGCTGATGAATG
>NW_006292691.1:111657-128379 GCF_000327345.1 Myotis davidii | reverse complement strand
TTTGGTGCACGGGCCAATGCTCTAACCACTGAGCACACCAGCCAGGGTTTACTTGTGATATTTTAAAATAAAATAAAAGCCATGTATTGATTTGGAGAGAAATAAAGTGTGCAATTGAGTGGGTTTTAGTATATTCATAGAGTTGTGCAACCATTTCCATAAATTTAGAACAGTTATCACCCTCAAAGAAACCCTATATCTATTAGCAGTCACACACCTCCAACTACCCCAGCCCTAGACAATCTAATCTGTGTCTTGCCTCTATGAATTTGCCTATTCTGGACATTTATATAAATGATATCATACACTACATATTTTTTTTCAAAGTTCATTCATGTGTCAGTACTTCATTCCTTTTTATGACTATTCCTTAGTATAAAGAAATTATACCAAATTTTATTCACCCACTCATCAATTGGTGAACATTTGGCTTCTTTGCATTTTTTTGCTATTATGAATAATGTTGCTATGAACATGCAAGTTTTTGTGTGGAATTATGTTTTCATTTCTCTTGGGTATATACCTAGGAATGGAATAGTTCGGTTGTATGGGAACTCTATCCTTTTGACAAACTGCCAGACCGTTTTTCACAGTAGCTGCACCATTTTTCATGCCTTCCAGCAATGGGTAAAGATTCTAATTTCTCCACCTCCTTGCCAACACTTGTTATTTTGTCTTTTTGATTATAGTTATCCTAGTGGGTGTGATGTGGCATCTCTTTTTTGGTTTTGATTTACATTATCCTAATGAGAATGATGTTGAGTATCTTTTCAGGTGCTTACTGGCATTTTGTCTATGTTCTTTGGAGAAATATCAATTCACTTCCTTTTCATATTTTCAATTGGTTACTTGTCTTTTTATTGTTTAGTTGTAAGAGTTTTAAAAAAATTAATCTGGATATAATTCCCTCATCAGATTCATGAATTATAAATATTTTTCCTATTCTGCTCTTTTTACTTTCTTGGTGGTGTCTTTTGAAGCATAAAAGTGTTTAATTTGATCAAGTCCAATTAAGCTTTTCTGTAGTTGCTTGTGCATTTGGTGTCATATCTAAGTAATCATTGCCCACTTCAAGATCACGAATATTTACCCACATGCTTTTCTGTAAGAAGTTTATAGTGTGAGCTCTTACGTTTAGGTCTGTGATCCATTGAAATGATTTTTTAAAAACTTTTTTAGTGTAGTAGTTTATATTTGTAAGTTTGACCTTTCTGCCCAAAGCAAGTATTACTTTTATAATGAAAGATGAATCATTCGGAGACAGCGGCCTCGAACCCGAGAGCTGATGTGGCTCCAGTTTCCTAGTCACACAGGTGGGCGGGTCCCTTCAACGCAGCCGGAAGGAGGTCGGTCCACGCGCATGCGTAGCTCTCAGAGAGAGACCGCGCCTGCGCACACGGCCGCTCGCGCCTGCGCAAACGCCCCCGGCCCGAGGGCTGGCACCCGCCGCGCTTTTGCCTGGCTCTGGGTTCTAAATCTCCCGAGCCTCGCGGGACGCGCTCCGTGGCGCTGGCTCCGTCGCTCTGGCTCTCCGCGCCGGGCTTCCGTGGCCTTGGTGGCTGGCGTCCTTGTCAGGTCCCCTTCCACCGCCCCGTCGCATCTTCCTCAGGTCCCCCACTTCCCGGCCTTCTCAACACCGCACGCCCATCCAGTCCTCAGCCCTCGGCAAGTCTTCCTAGGGCGCCCCCCCCACCCCCGCCCTCGGGCCCCCGGTAGAATGGGGGACAACACCAGCCCCATCAGCGTGATTCTGGTGAGCTCGGGGAGCAGGGGCAATAAACTGCTGTTCAGGTACCCCTTCCAGAGAAGCCAGGAGCACCCGGCGTCCCAGACAAGTAAGTGAGCGCCGGGGGCGCGCCCGGCGGCCGGGCCTGAGCAGCCCGTGCAGCGGCCCCTCCCCTTACCGCCTCGCACGTGGAAACTCAAGTCCTTTACTTTTTCCTTTTCCGGATGATACAGTCACTGCCTACTCTTTATAGAGCACTGTTTGGAAAGTGCAGATAAATAAAAAGGAACGGGAGAAAAGTCATAATTCAATAGCCAAAAGCCTCCATTGCTGACATTTCATCCGTGTCTGCAGCCTTTTCAAAAAATATGTGTGAGCACTGCATGCGTGAACCTAAAAATAAAAGGCCAAAATGAGAGGCAACAAGCGTTTCCTTGAGGCCAATAAGAATAGCTATTTGGGATGCTCCGAATAATGTTCTGCAGGAGAGACAAAGGCATTGGGTATTTATGAGAAAAGGAAGGGAAACAATTACATCAATACAAGGAGGGCATTTATTTCTATTGGTCAGATAACATAGTAAAGTCAATTCTGAACAGTTTTTAATTTTCAGTCTGATAGTCATAAGTCAGGTAGTTACCAGGTATATATATGCAAATCCTCACCCAACATGCAAACATTATATATATATATAGTTAATCCTCACCCGAGGATATTTTTCCATTGACTTTTATTTTATTTATTTATATTTTTTATTTTAAAATATATTTTATTGATTTTTTACAGAGAGGAAGGGAGAGAGATAGAGAGTTAGAAACATCGATGAGAGAGAAACATCGATGTGAGAGAGACACATCAGTCGGTTGCCTCCTGCATGGACTGGCAGCCAAGGTACGTGCCCTTGATTGGAATTGAACCTGGGACCCTTCAGTCCGGGGGGCTGACGCTCTATCCACTGAGCCAGACAGGCTAGGGCTGCTTTCTTGTATCTTTCTAGTCAGTTCTTTGGGGCACAGGTTGCTTAAGCCCAGTCCAAAGGTTATTTTGCCCAGTTTTAACATTTCAAAGATTTGAGGCATATAAGACATTACAAGCAGTTTCGGGATGGCAGCTCCAGCTCCATTTTAAAGTAGTTCCATTTATTGTTGTTGGTTTTTGACATAAATGTATTCAGCTTGGAAAAAATAGGGAATTTTCTTTGACTACCTGCCCCCCAGTTCTGCTCCCCTGTTGCAGGGATAACTGCTTACCATTTTAGTCACCGTCCTTCCTGTACATAGATACCAACTATGTATCCATAGGAAAATTATTTGGGGATCCCCCCCCTCACATAAGTGTATTGATCTGCAGTGGCTCTTCCATTGAACAGCCTTGGAGTACTTTACAACTTCGTAAGCAGAGATCACGCTTGCTCTTAGCTGTAGCCTGCAGCTGCTGCGGATGGACGTTTAGGCTACTTGTAGCTGTTCATTATCATGAATGCTCAGTTTGTAATTTATATTCTGTTTTAAAACTTGTTAATAGGGTACAAAGTTTTAAAGGTACAAAGGGGTTTAGGTTATGAAAAGAATGTTCTTTACCCACCATTGATTGACACCCCCTCCCCCCAAGACACCCATTTCCCTTTGTAGGGGCAGCTGCTGTTACCATTTTCCTGTGCATGTTTCCAGAATCTCCTGTGTAAATACAAGCATATGCAGATATTATTTTACTTTTTCTAACCACAAGTGAACGAACACACTTCGCACTGTTCTCTGTGTGTTGTTTTCATTTTCCATCTTGATAATAGTTTCAGAATTATGATTAGAATCATGGGATGAGCATACTGTGATTTATTTATCCAATCCTCTGTTGATGGGCATTTAAATTGTTTCCAATCGTTCGCTACGATAACCAGTGTGAATGTCCTTTTTGTATATATTATCATTCTTCTGGATATAGGATTAATTCCCAGAAGTAGGATGGTTAAATCTAAGGGATAATGAGCATATTTATTTTTTTTTCTTTTCTTTTTTTATTTGTCAATTACAGTTGATATTCAATATTATTTTATATTAGTTTCAGGTATACAGCATAATGATTAGACATTTATATAATTTATTAACTGATCACCCTGATAAGTCTAATACCTAGCACCACGCATAGTAATTACAGTATTATTATTATTATTAAAATTTTTATTGGTTTCAGAGAGGAAGACACGGAGAGAGAAATAGAAACATCAATGATGAGAGAGAATCATTGATTGGCTGCCTCCTGCATATCCCCACTGGGGACTGAGTCCGCAACCCGGCGTGTGCCCTGACCAGGAATCAAATCGTGACCTCCTGGTTCATAGGTCGATGCTCAACCACTGAGCCATGTAGGGCAGGCTGAACTTTTTTGTTTTGTTAATCCTCACCAGAGGATATTTTCCCCATTGCTTTTCAGAGAGAGTGGAAGGGAATTGGGGTGGGGAGAGAGAAAGAGAGAGGGAAACATTGACTGGTTTCCTTCTGCAGGTGGTGGGGAGTGAACCCGCAATCCAGGTACATGCCCTTGACTGGGAATAGCACCTGCGACCTGTGATCCTTTGGTGCATGGGTCAACAATCTAACCACTGAGCAACACCAGCTAGGGCAGTATATGTACTTTAAAAAAAATTTTTTTTTCTTCAGCTAAGACAGAGGAGTTGATACATTGTACATGTTACATTCAGCCACACCTGAGAACAGAACCAGTCCAGAATGTCACAGGTCCAGGCCAAAGATCCAGAAGGGACTGTTTTTGTAAGAGCAGGGTGGGTCTCTCAAAAGGTGGTCACGGCATTCGGATGGCATGTATGTATTTCTAGGTCCCGTTGAGAGTGTAGACAGCAGCATGCAGTCCAGCAGCTCGTGCCGGCGTCCCTGGCCTCTGGCTGCCCTTCTTGCTGCTCCTGTGGCTTCACGGTGCACAAGCTTGCGGTGTACGTGGACCTCTGCCTCATCTTCCTCCTCTTGCACTTCAGCCTGCGCATTCCCTTCTTCCTCCACATGGCTGTCATGGCACAGAGGTTTCTAGAAATGGCGCTCAGGCCGAGAGCTAAACATTCTTTTGCCTGTGCTTTTCCCAGGCTAGTTGACATCATATAGTGAGAGGATATATGTGTATCTGTGTGTAATACATTTATACTTACTTTTTTTTCTGCCTTAATAATAGCAAAAGTATTTCCTAAGTTATCATAACTTCTTGGAAACCATATTTCCTGAAAAAATTTTTATTATGGTAGATCAGGCCGAGAGCTAAACATTCTTTTGCCTGTGCTTTTCCCAGGCTAGTTGACATCATATAGTGAGAGGATATATGTGTATCTGTGTGTAATACATTTATACTTACTTTTTTTTCTGCCTTAATAATAGCAAAAGTATTTCCTAAGTTATCATAACTTCTTGGAAACCATATTTCCTGAAAAAATTTTTATTATGGTAGAAAATATGTAGTATAAAATTTGCCATTGTAACCACAGTTCAGTGGCATTAATCACATTTACCATAATTAATTCACCATATTGTATCACCAGCACCACTATCTCAAAAAGTTTTCCTTACCCCAAACTGAAACTTGTAACCAAACAATGACTCCCCATGTCCCCTGCCCTCAACCTCTGGTAACTGCTAATCTACTCATTGATTGGCTGCCTCCTGCAAGTCCCCCACTGAGCATGTACCCTTGACCGGAATCGAATCTGGGACCTTTCATTTCGCAGGCTGACGCTCTGTCCACGGAGCCAAACCGGCTAGGGCAGTGTCTGGTTTCTTTTTCTTAGCATAATGTTTTAAAGTTCATCCATGTTGTAGTATGTGCCAGAACTTCATTCCTTTTTATGGCTGATGAGTATTCTATTGTGCGTATGTACCACATTTTATTTTTATTTAGAAAATATTTTTATTGATTTCAGAGAGAGGAAGGGAGAGGGAGAAAGAGATAGAAGCATCAATGATGAGAGAAAATCATTGATTGGCTGCTTCCTGCAGACTCCACGCTGGGGACCAAGCCCGCAACCTGGGCCTGGGCCCTGACTGGGAATCCAATGGTGACCTCTGGTTCATAGGTCAACGCTCAACCACTGAGCCACGCCGGCCGGGCTGTGTACCACATATTGGTAACCACCACTTTTCCTGGCTCCACAATCCTCCTGTATGCGGGTGGGTCCCGGTTTCTTAGCCGTTGTCTCCTTTTTGCCCTCACTCAGATAAGCCTCGTAGCAGATATGCTGTCAACAACACCGGAGATCATACCGAGGACCAGGACGGTGACTCCAGGTAAGGGCTTTGAAGTCACTGTAGGACGGAGCTAGTCCTGCCCCAACACCTGTGCAAAGCCCCACCTGCCGTTGACCTGTTTCCCCTGAGAAACCGGGTGTTCTTTTTCCCCATTTGGTGGGTGTTTGGGTAGCATGGAGCCGGGCTGCATAATTTGGTCACATGTTCAGCTGCCAAGCAGGTTGGAGATGAGATGAGGCCATGTTTCTGTAGGTCATTTATCTCCTGGGAGGGGAACATGGAGGAAAGCACACCCCGTGCTGTCCTCAGACCTTGTTCCTCAGGCATGGCCCCGAGGTCACACGTAGGTGCTTGGGTGCAGAGTGTCCAGATGGTGATATGGGCAGAGAGTTGGGGCTGGCTTGACCCGGGGCCTTTTAGGGCACCGATGAAAGCGGGTCTTGTTCCTTCTTGTACGTGCCCCCTTGTTCTCTGTGGGAAGGACTATCATGCAACATGAGAAATGACCGCTTGTGCCTTCTTATGTTCATTTTAAAGCTTGGTAAGTGGTAACACAGACCCAGATGAGGCAGGAAAGATTGCAAGTTGCCTGTCCTGGTTCCCCTAAACATAGCCGAGGTCTCTATGAGCTAAAGGATGTCGCCTCCACGGTCCCACGGAAAAGCTGAGGTCCCCACACTGGGCCTTTTACATGCGAGCTGATTGTACAGTTTCCCTCAGTTCTCTGACAAGGCACCACAGTGTTTACAGTTCCAAGAATATGGTTTTTATTTTGTGTGTGTGAGGACGGCAGGGGCCTCTGGCGTGACCAGTGACTGTCTCTGAAGGGAGCAGGCTTTGGAAAAGGGAACAGCAGGAAGGGCAGGGGAGGTGGGCGGTTGTGGGACATTCAGTGGGTCCTTCTGGTTGACGTGGAGGCCAGTGGTTGTCTTGTCCTTTAAAGGTGGCAACTTGGAACAGACTCTTGTTATAGGCGCCCGGAAAGCTTTTTGCCCCTGCACACTGGGTGGGTGGCTTTGTCGTCCGCTGGGCCACAGACTGGTTTAGAGCAGGGCTGGCCAGCTGCCCGATGCTCTTCCTCTAAGCTCCATAGGTGTGAGGCTCTGCTCAGGACATGAAGACTCAGAAAGAGCTCTTGGAGTGATCTGTGTAGAGGTGTTTTTTAGGAGGGCCAGGAGCACATAATTCCTGCAGTTCATTTTCAGAGGCTTATAAGAAAATCACTATGAGGTAATGCCATTGGGTAATGTTAGCACATTATAGCATCTGATGAACCCACCCCCCGTCCCCCATATTTTCAGAGATACAGGTTAACACCCTTAGGGCCCCAGGGGGATGTGCCCACAACCCAGGTACATGCCCTTGACCGGAATCGAACCCGAGACCTTTCAGTCCGCAGGCCGACGCTCTATCCACCGAGCCAAACCGGTTTCGGCTTCAGAGTCTTTTAAGAAAATCACTATGAGGTAATGCCACTGGGTAATGTTAGCACATTATAGCATCTGATGAACCCACCCCCCGTCCCCCATATTTTCAGAGATACAGGTTAACACCCTTAGGGCCCCAGCTTTATTTTGTCACATAGGCCTGCCAGGTCGCTGCTCTGCCCCTGACGGCTGGGAAACCCTGTTACACCTCAGACGTCTTCCTGAAGCACTGCAGTGAAGGTCATCAGACCATTCTTTGTTCTTCTGGATTATCATCCTCAAGAAGGATGTTCTTCTGGAACCAGCAAGATGTTCCTGCGTGTCAGTTTGCCAGATTGAAACACCGAACAGGCCACATGGGTCACTTGTGAATGTGGTGGTGGCCTGCCTTAGAGAAGTGAAGGTGTAGAGCAGTGCTGCCCAGGGTTGAAGTCATTGGCCAATGTGGCCATTTAAATTGAAATGAACTGAAATGAAATAAAATTGAAAATTTATTTCCTTAGTTTCACTTGCCACATTTTAGATGTTGGGTGGCCACATGTGACTAGTGGACACTGTATTGAATGGCGTAGATTTAGGATATTTCTGTCCCCGAAGAAAGTTCTGTTGGACAACACTGGCTTAGAGAGTAGGCTGGTTTTATAATGTGAATCATCAAGATGATGTGTTTCAGGGTATAAGAATTAGCTGTCACTTCTTAAAAACCCGACTAGAATTTAGGAGAGAAGAACATAGATATTGTCTGTTGTCTCTAAGTCTTGAAATTGAAGTTGAGAAAAGTTGTAGTGTCCCTGATTGTAGGGTATTAGGAGCCAGGGAGCTCCTGCTTAAGTCCATCTCTGGCTCAGTCACCCCACTGGCAGGGACAACGCCATCAGGAGAGGTCCGAGAGGAAGCATGGCGTCCATCGGGAAGGCTGTTGGGGGCCCACTCCCTCCTGACGTGGATGGCTGTTTCTGGCTTCCTCTCCTATTTCCAGCATTGTTCTGGTTACTGCCTCAGAGAAGGCGATGCTGGTGCCTTGGAAGAGTTAACTTCATTTTAAAACACTCTGAATCATTTTACTTTAGCTATCACCCCAGAGCTCTGAAAGGTTTCTGTCTCTGCCCTTTACCTCCCCATTGGCATTGTGAGGCATGGAATCAGGTGGCCCTGCTGCCCTTCTCAGACTTGGCTGCCTTTCTTGAAGCAGTGGGTCCAGCTTTTAGGCACAGTCAAGCCCTGTGCTGGAAGGGGACCTCAGCTGTAGTGCTCACTGGCATCCAGCATGCAAGTCCTCCATACCAGGCACACATGGGCTCCCCCAGAGCCTCTTTTGACAGCTTTGCTTGGGGGGCACATGTGTTGAGAAAGGTGCCCCTACTTGCTGGATCTTAGGTCAGTACACAGAAATGTGGATAAGTAGTGTTGTCCCCAAGCTTGGGTACCTCCCTTCCCTTTTCCAGGCCCAGCTGAGTCTGCCCTGGTGTCGCATTGGCATGTCCCTGCAGGGCAGCATGCTGGGATAAGTGCAGGTTCCGGGTTCCGGGTCTCATTCTCACTCTGTGTCCTAAAGCATGTGATCTGGGCATGTACCTTAGACAGTGAGCCTCCTCTGTAAGATGTCTGCAGGTGGGAAGGCACCTCTGCCTCTCCTTCCCGGTAGGTGTCATGGGAACACCTGCCTCTAGGTGCGAGTCCTTGCTGATGGCTCTGCCTCCCTGGGGGGCAGACACAGGTCCATAAAACATGCTTGTGGAGTTTAAAATTTTACATGCCCCCACCCCCCAGTAAGGAAATGGAACACGTGGAACACTGATGACACTTGGAATCTCTATGTGCTTCTTCCCTTTTGAAAGTTAAGGGATATATATGTATTTTAGTCCTCACCTGAAGGATGTTTGTCTGTTGATCTCTAGAGAGAGAATGGAAGAGAAGGTCCATAAAACATGCTTGTGGAGTTTAACATTTTACATGCCCCCACCCCTCAGTAAGGAAATGGAACACGTGGAACACTGCTGACACTTGGAATCTCTATGTGCTTCTTCCCTTTTGAAAGTTAAGGGATATATATGTATTTTAGTCCTCACGTGAAGGATGTTTGTCTGTTGATCTCTAGAGAAAGAATGGAAGAGAGGGAGGAGGGGGAGAGAGAGAGACATCAACCAGCTGCCTCCCGCATGCACGCCCAAATGGGGCTGGGGATCAAACCTGCAACCGAGGTACATGCCCTTGACTGGGAATTGAACCCGTGACCCTTTGGTCTGCAGGCCGACACTCTCTAACCACTGACAAACCCAGCCAGGGGTTTTATGACCTGTCTAGGTGTAGGAGATAAAGTTCTAGGGGGTTGTACTTGAGCTTCTTCGGATTCTGACTTTCTGGATGATCTTGAGAAAGTCCACACAACATCTTACCCCTTTACTGCTATACAAACGAATGAGCTAAAGTTTGGGAGCTGCTGAAAAAGTGTTCTTCATTGTGTGTTTCTCTTGCGTGGGTCCTTGGTAATGTGTGTTTCTCGGTGAGAGCTGTGGGGAGCAGCAGTCCCAGCGGGGCAGCCTGGTGGGCATGGCATGGCGTCCTGGCAGGCTCTCGCCCCTCGGATGCTGTCTGCACTGTGGGGCTCAGGCCTACTTTCTGTTCCCAGCAAACTTGGAAAGCAGCATGATATAGCCCTGTGTAGAGGAACTTCAACGCTTTTAAATATATTTTCTAAAAAAGCTCAGGTCGGATAGTGCAGAGGTCTTAGACATTTTCTAACGTAAGTGTATACAGCTCTGCCATGACTGCCTTGCTGACGGGGCCACATGGGCAGAGACTCAGGGAGATCAGCCATGCAGGTGGTCATAGCATCTCAAGAACTGGGGCTGAGGTGGTCAGTGCATCTTACATAAGGCTTTTCCCTATGGGGTCTCACTGATCCTGTTGAGACGGTTTGTCAGATTAAATGCTTATGCTTAGGCACCTGGCCAATGTGTGTGTGCTAGGCTCTGACCCAGGTCTTCCGGCCTTGCTCTTGTTCTGGAAACTGACCCTCACTCTGGCCCAGTCTATGTTTATGTGAGAGAATTTGAGCTTTAGTGAGAAAACTGTGTGATAAGTCTTCAACTTGGGGAGTTGTCTGTATCCTTTCTTGTCTGGTAAGTTTCATAACCTTGACCTCAACAGTTAATGCTTAATGGTAGTACTTCTGCTAGACATTAATGCTGTTTTAATAAAAACAACTATAACTTTTTGTGATTTTAAAAATCAATGTGTTTTTGTTTGGTCTTGATGGTCCTGTTCCCATTTCAGCGAGCCATGTCCTCCAACCGATGAGCAATTGGTTGCAGGGTAAGACCAAGACTTCTCCACCGTCTTTCTGTCCTGATTTCTGCTACCTTCTCTTCTTGTAATTGTGCTTAACTCCTGATTCCCCTCAATGTTGAAGAATGACTAATGAGGCACACAGGCTCTCGCTCGGATCCCACGGCCCCTGCCCTTTCTCCACTTGGAGTTACCTATTTCACATTACCCAGGAAGCCTAAGCAAGGCTGGCTGGCACCAGGGAGACTTGTGGGACCAGGCTTGCACTCAGACCTCCTCCTCCAGGCAGGCACCAGTAGCCCTGTGAGGCCAGTAGGTGAGCAGAAGCAGGGTTTCTTATCTCCCTAGCTTATTGCCCGCCCCGCCCCCCAAGAGAGATCCTTGTTTAGTCTCTTTGCCTTCATTTCTCAGAGGGGTTTAGTGGGGGCCTTTTCCCCAAGGGCTGGGTGTTAAATGTAATGCTTGAGGTTAGATGCTATTGTGTGTGCCCTTTAGAAGCAAAATGCACCCATGGAGTTTATCTGGCACTTCCTCAGGAGGGCATGAATAAGGTGTGACCCTCCTGTCCCCGTGACAGGATATCCCCTCTGGGCATTGAGGCATCTCTGAGCCCCCATCACCGAGGGTGCAGAGTCAGGCTCCCGTTCATGCTGTCCCTCCCCCTTTTTTGACCAGGCTGGAGATCAGTCCCTGCTCCTGACTATCTCAGAAGGAGAGGAAGGTCTTGGCCTGGTTCCTAGCTGGGCTGGTTCAGCTCCCTAAATTTTAAATTTCTAAGTTATTCCCGGAATGTTAGCTTTTGTAACAGCTATTTTATTGTGTGCAAAACTTACTAGGCCTTTTACCATCAAAACAAGGGATAGAGATTTTTGTAAATTTTGGAAACAACAATCAAATATTGTCATTTGTTTTTGTTTCAATTTGCTATTTATAACAGTTATTCCCCTACTCCCCAAATCTCATGATATAACTATGCCTTTGTGTATATTATATCAGCAGACACACTATATAAAGGATAAAGCCACTTAAGTGTTTTTTCTCATCGTAAGTGTTAATATTGCAGTGGTGAGTGGATTTCTCTGTGGGCTAGACTCGCTCAGACAAGCACCATCCCCCTGGCCGCCCTAGAGGGCCTTCCCTGATGACCATGTAGGGCAGGGTGGCTTTTAACTTCAGCAGCACATGGCTTCCTGGTTGGCTCCTTCTGCAGATGCTGGCCTCTCTGGTCTTGGGAGGAAGCATTTTTTATTTGGCTCTTGGAAGGATGCTTTCGGATTTGGATATTTATAGATATTCAGGAGACCGCTTCTTGCCTCTGAATCTCAGGACCCATCCCACAGCCAAACTAGCTTAGGTTCCTGGACTAGTGGCTGAGGCCAGGGCTGAGGCTCAAGTGTGGGTCTTGATGACAGAGCAGAGGTTTTTAATGGAGGTATTTAGATATCACAGGAAAAAGTGAACTTTCTGGAATAGTGGGAGGTTGTTTTCTTTACCTTATCTTTGTCCCTCGGTGGCAGAGTGGAGGAGCTATTTGTTTAGATAGGATGTGAAATGTTGGCACTGGATCAGTCATTAGGGCAGAAGTGTTTGTTTATCACCCTGAGCCCTCTCTCACCATCAGACGGGAGTTATAGGGCAGAGTGAGTGATTTAGAGTTTTTAAAGAAAGCATATAATGCCTCTGGTCTAAGACACTGGAATATTCCATCTCTGGTGTAATCACTCCGGAGAGCAGTATTCCCGGGAAGAGAGACCCATAATAGGCAGCTGAGGACTTAGGCAATGGGTCCCCCATTTCCCAGACTGGCTCTGACGACCTCTCTGACAACCTTGGTGTCAAAAGGGCCGAGTGCAGTCCTGACAGTACAAGAGCCAAACCCTCTGCATCTTGTTTGTCTGCGGGCCACAGAGCAACCTAGGACACCTGGAGGACCATGTCAGTCCCGGGGAAGGCTGGAAGCCAGTGTGACACCCTCCCTCCAAGGCCTTAGCAGTTCTAGGCTCCCCTCCTATAGACTTGGAAAGAGTTCTCTAGCTGCTTGTCTTGTAGTTTGAGTGCTGGTTGATCAGCAAGGTTCTTGTTGCAGGCTGGCTCCAAGTACTTAAAATTTTTTTTTTTTATTATTTTGGAAGAGAGAGAGAGAGAGAGAGAGAGAGAGAGAGAGAGAGAGATTGATTGTTCGCATACTTATGCATTCATTGGTTGCTTCTTGTATATGCCCTGACGGGGGATGGCACCAGCAACCCTGGTGTAGCAGGAGGATGCTCTGCTACACCAACTGACTACCCAGCCAGGGCTCAGGTCACTCTTACATTAGATGGTGAGCCCTGCCATGTGTAAGGAGCCCAGAGCAAATGACCCCCTTCCTAGATCCTTTTATCCCAGAGTCATTTCTTATTTCAGAGTTGAGCTGAAGCAGCAGTTTGTAGCAGACCATCCTTTTTCTTCAGAAAATGGAGAGGTATGGTAGCAGTCGCTCCCCTCCCCCACATGAGGTCATCCAAGAGAAAAGCATCTACTTTGGTGCCTGGTTCACTGTTGCTCCTTAGCAGAGGCCCAGGATGCATGCTGGAGTGTCTGCCTTTGATGGCCTCCCGGGCTCCTGGGGTCGGTGCCCAGGGGCAGAGCATGGCCCTGTGGGAGCTGGAGCCCCTTTCCCCAACACAGTGTGCTCTCCCAGCATGGATGCTAGAAGTGCTTTCTGCGGGCGGAGAGATGAGCACAGAACTTGTCTCTTCTGGCTCCAGCTCAGACACGGTGCGTCAGTGTTTCTAAAGTGAAGGCCCCCGCGAGCCTGGGTTCTGAGATAAGAGTCTGCCCGGCACCCCCAGCACTCTCCTTCCCGTGGTGACGCTCCCTTATCTGGGTCTCCGTGGGCAGGAAGGAACTGGGTTGCCAATAAGAAAACACAAGTGTGCAGGTGCACCTGGCAAAGAGGTGAACTCATATCCAATCTGCTCTCACCCACTCCACAGCCATTCCAGATCTGTGGTCCCCAGTCCTGTGCATCCTATGTCCACATCGTATCAGTGGGTCTGGATATCTCGCTCATCTTTTAATAAAAACTGGAAGGTTAAGTGTTCAGGATAAGGAAGGGTCAGGAAGCCATGCTGAGAAAGGTAATTAGCAGTTAGTGCTGTACTCTTGCCCTTCACACAGCACTGAGGGGGTGGGGTTCCCGGGAGTTGAGAGGTGCAGCCTGGTAAACCTGGACCTGGTGGTAGAGCCCCCCAACCCCCACCCGTGAGCCTTAATGAGCAGCTCCTCAGGGCAGCGCCAGCTTCAGCTGTTATTCCTCCCTTTACCTTTAAAAGCAAACTGCAACCTGTTTCTCTCCTGAATTTCATAGAGCATGCCAAGAAATTGACAGCATGTGCCTTCAGTCTATGCTTCTCATGCCTTTTACCTTGTAATTTTGGTGATTTTATGTCCCAAATCTTGGGGATTGCTTCAGAAGGCAACTGATAGAAGCTTCCAGGTCATCAGTGGGGGTCAAGCCACTTTGCGCACCAAGCTGCCATATACTGAGATCCTTATCCCCTGAGGGCAGCTGGTGTGGGGCTGTGACACTTTATTCACTTATTTCCACTCTACCTCTTTTTAATTTTAAGGTTTTCAGATGTCATTCTGGCAACAATTTTGGCAACCAAGTCTGAAATGTGTGGCCAAAAATTTGAACTGAAGATCGATAACGTGCGTTTTGTCGGGCACCCGACGCTCCTGCAGCACGCGCTGGGGCAGGTAAGGGCCTCCCTGAAAATATAAGGCTCCCCCTGGGCAGGCATGGCCATTCGGCCTGGGCCCTCAGGGAACCGTGGCTGCCACTGGCTCCGGTAAAGACAGCGAGTGTGTGCCAGACCTCACAGCTACTTGCTGTCAGCTGCACATCACAGATGCTGAGGGACCCTCGGAGAAAGAGACAGGCATGCTTGCCCCCAGAGTTTCAGTCCCTGCCCCTAGCTTTGGTAAAGTGGCACAAGCATTTCTTCTCACTTGTTAAGTGATCTCATGCCAATATTATTATTAATTTAGCTCTTACTGTTGTGCTGAATCCTTCATATACGTTCTCTGGTGAGTGAAATGTTACCGTACTGGAGTCTTAAGACAGAATGCACTGTGACCCAAAGGAATCTGCACCCAGAACCTGCCAGTCAGTCCGTGGCACACAGGCAGAATCAGCAACGGCATCACTCAGATTCTGAAGGCTTTTGATATGACAGTGTAAGATTTAGCTCCATTTATATGATCCAGAAATATGAGGGTCTGTGAGGTGGCCCTCAGATATCCTCCATGACCAAGCTGATGGAAAGAGCTGAGGTGGTTGGAGGTGCTAAGACATGAGACGGTCTGGGTGCACCTGGCCCAAGGACAGCACCATCCCTCCTCACTGAAACCCCTGAGTAGGGATTAGATCCCTGACTGTGACCTGTGGGTGATGGAGGGGAGATTTGGCAGCCTGCTGGCAGTCCTGGGCGTATACAACTAGAGTGACAGGCAGGATGATGAGGAGCTAGTTGGGATAGCTCAGGGAGAGCTGGAGCCCTGGCCTCTTATACCCCCTAGTGGCAACACTTGAAATCAGCGTGGTGTTTGTGACAGGTTGGCTGGCTGCCAGAGCAGCAGCCCTGTCTCTGCTGGCCCTTACCTGCCCAAGAAATTGACAGCTGGTGTCTTCAGTCTATGCTGGGACATTGTTTTCTCTCTCTCTCTCTCTCTCTCTCTGTCTCATATATTTTATTGATTTTTTTTAACAGAGAGGAAGGGAGAGAGCGAGTTAGAAACATTGATCACTCAGAGGGAAAGCAGGGGAGGGTGGGGGTGAGGGGGAAAGATCAACCAAAGGACTTGTATGCATGCATATAAGCATAAGTGATGGGTGTGGACAACAGGAGGTGAGGGTGAGGGCAGGATTCGGGGGATAAGGGGACATTGGGGGGACACATTTGTAATATCTTACTCAATAAAGGGGAAGAAAAAGAAAGATCGATCAGCTGCCTCCTGCACACCCCCCATTGGGGATGTGTCCGCAACCGAGGTACATGCCCTTGACCGGAATCGAACCTGGGACCCTTCAGTCCACAGGCTGACTCTCTATCCACTGAGCCAAATCGGTTAGGGTGCCCTCTCTCTTAATCATCCTGAGTACTTATCATACCTGGTAGAGATGACCTCAAGAACTCAGGTGGACACTGCGGGTGGCAGTGGGGAGGATGTCTGGGCAGAGAACACTCCATCTGCTTGGGCCCCTCTCCATCTTGTCTCCTCTGGGCACTTCGACCCACTTCCATTGACTGGGGCAGCCTCATCGTGCTGGGCCAGAGCACTGACCTTCCTGTTATCTCCGTGGGGACTCATCTGTCCATGCCATCACCACTAGCTCATGCAGAGGTGCGGCTCGATTCTCCGAGACCACGGGCTCTGTTTTGTTTTCTTTTGGTTCTGCTGTATTTTGGAACCTTTCCCCATGCTTAAAGTAGAATAGCTCTAAACAGCTCTTCTTGGGAAGTTGGCTCTCATTCAATAGAATTATGCGTCTTTTACAGGTCTCCAAAACAGACCCGTCCCCGAAGAGGGAAGCTCCCACCATGATTCTTTTTAATGTGGTATTTGCACTAAGGGTGAGTGTTTATAAGTGGCTGAAGGGCATGGAAAGAGGGCAAATCAGGCAGGAGGGTAAGGGGAGGAACAGCAGCTCATTTCTGGTGAGTGTGTCATTGACTCAGCCTGCAGTGGGCATGGCATTGGTCTACTCTTACTGTTTTCCTCTTTTTAAAAAAATAAAATACACATAACAAAATCTACCATTTTAACTATTTTAAAGTATATGGTTTGGTGGCATCTTACAACAGTGTAACCATCCCCATTATCTAGTTTCAGAATGTTACTGTTACCCTAAAAGGAGCTCAGCTATTCCTTTTCTCTCCCGCCCTCTCCCAGCCCCTAGAAACCACCGATCTACTTCCTGTCTCTGTGGATTTACCTGTTCTGCATGTTTCATATGCATGTGATCCTACAGTGTGTGACCTTGTGTCTGGCT
>NW_006292691.1:78088-111580 GCF_000327345.1 Myotis davidii | reverse complement strand
GTGATTTTGAGATTATCCCTTGTCATGTATATCAGTACTTTATTCCTTTTTATGGTCAAATTGTATTCCATTGTATGAATAGACCATACTTTGTTTATCCCTTCATCTATTGAGGAACATTTGAGTTTTTTTTCACCTTTTTCTATTATGAACAATGCTGTTAAGGATATTTGTATACAAATTTTTGTGTGGAGGCATGTTTTCATTTCACTTGGGTATATACCTAGGAGTGGAATTGCTGGGTCATATGATAACTGTGTTTACCCATTTGAAGAACTGCCAGACTGTTCTCCACATCGCTGCACCGTTTTACATTCCCAGGTACAATGCATGAGGATTCCAATTTCTGTACATCCTGACAACACTTGATATTTTCCATTTTTTAAATAATGAAGCCTAATTGTTCTCAGTGTTGTCTGAAGTTGTGTTTTTATTATTTACAGGAAAATGTTTTTCAGTAAAGCTGTCAAAATATAAGGGATCCAAATAAACATAAAAGGCACCCCTGGGTAAGGACTGGCTTATATTATTAATGGAATTCCTAGGAAATTTATATCCAGTGCCTGTTAAATAATGGCATTCCTCTGAAATATACCAGTGTCAGTTTTCACCAAAGAACCCAGGGTTCTCTCTGGCTGGGCACGTGATCTGCATGACAACTTTTGTGCAGAAATATGAGTGAGAAAGTGATTGGATTTCAGTGACAAGGAGCAGTGATGCCCTGAAAACCTTCAGAGAAGCAGGAAGGAGACTGAGTAGAAAGGGAACCTATAAAATCAGGAATGAGACTGAGTAGAAAGGGAACCTATAAAATTAGGTGCCATTCTGAGTCTCAAGGTGTATGTTTTCATGGTGGCTTTTTTTGGTATGGAGACTACATGTCTCACTCTGAACAGTTCAAAATCAAAATAATGCTAGAGAAAAGATCCATGAGAATGAAGCTTAATTTTTAAATTTTTACCTGTTGATAAAGACAACCACAAGTGAGAACAAAATGATTTGTTAGTGGTTGGGGCATGAGGTTCCAAGAGATCTTCATCCTACTTTATACATGCCTGTGGTATTTGCATCTTCACGATGTTCTTGTATTACTTATATAATTACATAACACAAAACCATCCACAAAGAGAACTCAAATTAAGTAAAAAACAAGCAAACAAAACCCATGACGAATGCTGTCCACCTGTCAGTCCTGATAGCCCCTGTGGGATGGGCAGTGAGGAGCAGCCACAACCCCACCCCAGATGTTGCCGGCAGGCTCTCATCCCTGGGCAGTATGTGATAGCAACATGTAAAGCAGTCAAGCAAGCACGCATATTATAAAGTCTTGTAAAGATTTTTATAATAATAATTAGCCTGGAAGTAATTCCAGTAGTTGAGGAGAGGTTGGAAAAGGTGGTGGTTATTATACACTGGCACGTTTGTGGCCATTGAAGATGAGAAATGGGGACAGCATCAGAACCCGGAGGAGTGTAGGTTACCACAGGTAGTATAGGACTTCAGACAGCATGGGCCGTCACGACGAAGAGTGGGAGGGATTTTAAATAATGTAAAGAGTTGATATTTTAGGGTAGACAAGTTTCAGTCGTCATGTAAAAATGTATACTTTTTTTTTATTTTGAAAGTTTTAAACCCTGAGTTAGTGACAATAGTTTGATAACCCTATACCCCTGTCTCTGAGATTTCACAACTATCACCTTTGCACCTTGGTTCCATCTACTGTCCCCACCACTTACATTGTCACTTATGTATTTCAAGACAAGCCCTAGCCTCATGTCTGTTCACTCCTACATACTTCAGAAGGCATCGCTATAAAAATATGGGCATTCATTTTATACCAGAATACCCTTTTCACACCTGAGAAAATTTGCAATAAGTTGGTATAAACTAGTACGTGATCCATTGAAGCTTTCCCCAATTGCCTCAGCATTTTTGCTGGTTGTCTTGTCTGAACCAGGATTAAGACCCAGCCCCCACAAACGTGTTGTCAGGTCTCTAGATCTCTGCCCGTCTAGGACTCTCTCCCCCATTTGTCCCATCAGATGTTCTATGTTTGGACTCATCTCATTGTGCAGACAAGTCAGACTTGCTCTCTGTCCCTGTATTTCTTGCAAACTAAATGCTTGATTACATTTGGGTGTGAGTTCTGGGGACAAGAAAGTCTCACAGGTGATGCCCTGAACCTCATGCTGCCTCACAGCACGTGTGGGGAAAGTGTGGCATTTCCAAGAGCTCCCACTCAGGGTTGGCGTGTCCTAGGACCTGGGTGGTAGTTCTCTCAGTGTGGCCACACAGCCTCAGGCCCTGCAGGCACCTTGAACAGTGTCTGGCCTGTGCAGCCAAGCAGGCACCCTGGCCACTCTCTCAGTGCTGGTCCTTGGGCCTCGCCTGGGCAGGCACCACCTTGCGTGTCTGGGAATGTGGGACAAACAGGCCCTGAGCCCCTGACAGCACTGTCCTGCCCCAGCCAGTGGGTCTTCTAGCGGAGTCATGTTCTCGGGTGGGACTTGCTTACTCTTCAAGGGAATGACCATGTGCTCAAGATCATTCTCCTTTGCTCTGGGAGTATTTCCACACAGATTCTTCTGGAAGGGTTTTGAGGCAATTGTATATACTCTAAGCCAGTGGTTCTCCACCTTCCTAATGCCGTGACCCTTTAATACAGTTCCTCATGTTGTGGTGACCCCCAACCATAAAATTATTTTCATTGCTACTTCATCACTGTACTTTTGCTACTGTTATGAATCATAATGTAGATATCTGATATGCAGGATGTATTTTCATTGTTACAAATTGGACATAATTAAAGCATAGTGATTAATGACAAAAACAATATGTAATTATATATGTGTTTTCCGATGGTCTTAGGCAACCCCCGTGAAAGGGTCGTTCGACCGCCAAAGGGGTCTCGACCCACAGGTTGAGAACCGCTGCTCTAAACCCTGCAGTTTCGTAATCTTGCAGGGGACACTGTTGAGGGGATGCCCTTGACACGAAGGGACAGGGCTGCTGCCAGTGGTGGGCATAGCATGGGAACAACCTTTGGTTCTCTCCCCAGCGCAGATATGCTGCCAGGTGTGAGTTCTGTTTGTGAGCATGAGATCTGCTAGTTTAGAAAATCTCTCCCAGCTCCAGGGATGAAGGTGTTTACTGTGGGCAGGGCGCTCTCTGGCAGATAAACGAGAGGGAGGCAGCACCAGGGTTCTAATCAGCAGCACCATTCTCCCTCTTCCTTTCCTCACCTCCGCCCCATAGGATGACTCAGCTGCCCCGTGGGCCTCCTGAAGCACTGAGTCATGGCTGGCCAGTTATCTGCTCCAAGGAGCATCTTCACAGACCCACAGCCACCTGCTCCACCCTTGGCCTGGCCCGACTGCAGCCCCTGATAGTTTCTAGAGTTGACACAGGGGATGGGAGTGGCTGGAGCCAGCTGGCTTCTCCTGTTAGCCAAGGTCATGTCTGCTAGAAGGAGCCACTTAACCTTGAGGATAGAAAATGTTCAGTGAACAGTTAGCCTGTTGCTTCTGTTTATTATACTCTGTGTCCCTATAAGAGGGGCTGTGTGACTAAATTCTACCATAGCCAGTTGGTCCACCAACAGTCAGCAGTACACTGGTGACTGCAAACACTGCCAGGGATTTTGCTGTGGGTAGTCTCTGTTTTGAGCACACATTTCTGACTAATTGGCGATGGGGGTGCCACTGTTGTCCTTTCTTCGATGGGAGCCCTGTGACCCAGGGTCACACAGCAGGTGGTTGGACAGATCTGTACCTTCCATTATCCCACTGGCTGCCTCTGCCAGGCCCAGAGTGGATGCCTAATCTGTGCCCTACCTCCCTGGATGGCCCTGGTGCCCTGCAGTGTGGGAGCCTTTCTCTACTTCAGTGGTTCTCAACCTGTGGGTCGAGACCCCTTTGGTGGTGGAACGACCCTTTCACAGGGGTCACCTAAGACTATCCTGCATATCAGATATTTACATTACGATTCATAACAGTAGCAACATTACAGTTATGAAGTAGCAACGAAAATAATTTTATGGTTGGGTCACAACATGAGGAACTGTATTTGAATAAGTCTAGACCTGTTTGGGATCATCCTTGCTACCATCTACTTCAGTGGTTCTCAACCTGTGGGTCGAGACCCCTTTGGTGGTGGAACGACCCTTTCACAGGGGTCACCTAAGACTATCCTGCATATCAGATATTTACATTACGATTCATAACAGTAGCAACATTACAGTTATGAAGTAGCAACGAAAATAATTTTATGGTTGGGTCACAACATGAGGAACTGTATTTAAAGGGCCAGAAGGTTGAGAACTACTGCTCTACTTGTTAGAAATGCTTGGTTTCCTACCCCCCACACTGGGTGACCCCACGGAGCCATCTCTGTGCTGTCATCCGGCAGCTATCCCCAAGATAGGATGCTGAGCGGACTGGCGTGTATGGACAGCTCCTAGAGGGGACACAGGAAATGGGTGATGGTGGCACCTGGAGAGGAGCCTGGGGGAAAGGAGTAGAGGATTCTGTCATGGTTTCAGTGTTTGCTTTGTATGTGTATTATTGGAGTACATGTGCTGCATTTGAGTCAAGCTTGGCTTCTCCCACAGGCCAACGCGGATCCCTCGGTGATCAACTGCCTGCACAACCTTTCCCGACGAATCGCCACCGTGCTGCAGCACGAGGAGCGCCGCTGCCAGTACCTCACTCGGGAGGCCAAGCTGATCCTCGCGCTGCAGGACGAGGTGTCTGCTGTCGCCGACGGTGAGTGCGGCAGGTGTCTCTCCTCCCCAAAGCACAGAGCAGGCAGTGTTTCCAGGCAGGACACGGAAGCCACGGTGCTCAGAGTTCCATGCTCCTCCGCCCGGACTGAGCAGGCCCCAGTGCAGAGGGAGACTCCCCGGGGCACAGCTAGAGACCCCTTTCCCGCCTGATGTGCTAACACTGATTCCTTAGCCTGAAGCATTTCCTCCCCACAAATGCGCATGGTGGCTCTTCACGCAGGTCAGGCACTGCCCGCCGGCCCTGTGCTGCTGGCCCTGCGTCCCGGCTGGAGGACCTGTGGAGGGGCCGGGGGAGTGGTGAGCTGGCAGGGTGGGTGCTTTTCAGTTCTTTGCTTTCAACTAAATTGAAGGAGGACCTAATGGAGTTATCAACTGGAAAGTTATTAAAAATAATTTGGGTAATGTGTTTTTATTGATTTCAGAAAGGAAGGGAGAGGGAGAGGGAGAGAGAGAAAGAAACATCAATGTTCCTATACACCCCACACTGGGAATTGAGCCTGCAACCTGGGCATGTGCCTTGACTGGGAACTGAACCGTGACCTCGTGGTTCATAGATCAACTCTCAACCACTGAGCCACACCGGCCGGGCTATTAGAAATAGATACATTACCATGTGGTGTTTGGCATACCGTCAACACTGGAAAGTGTGGAGAGACTCCTACCTGTCACAGACCCACCTCCACCCTCTTGGCTCAGTGCCTTTGTAAGAGCACAGTGAAGGTGCGCCCCGTCTGACTGTAGCAGCAGGTAGAGCAGCGGGCACCATGCACGAACTATCCCGCGCAGGTGCGTTCTCAGTAAAAACTTACTTTTTATGTTTGACAACGAAGTTTTATTTCTTAAAACATTTTCTTTAGAGTCTGTGACTTTGTTACAGGAATTTTAAAAGTTCAATTTAGTACAAATAGTTTTGTTAGATATTTATGAGACAGGATTAATGAAAAAGACTTTCAGTCAGAAAAAGAAATTATATTAGCATAAATGTGGGGGAAAGAATGGGATGAGGCCTGGAACTACATGGTCACTGAGGCAGAAGATGGCACTGGCGGTCCGAGGTAGTCTTCAGGAGCGTCAGGAAAAGCGTCAGGTGGGGCCAGTGCTGAAGTTTAAATACAAATATTTCATATAAAGACAGTTGAAGAAATCAGCCTGAGTATAATTCTAATTCAGCTGGATGCCAAGATTTTATGAGAAGCAGTTGTGAGCCCTGGCCGATGTGGCTCAGTTGTTTGGGCGTCACCCTGTGCACTGAGAGGTTGCCAGTTCGATTCCTAGTTGGCACGTGCCCGGTTACAGGCTTTATCCCTGGTAGGGGACGTACAGGAGGCAGCCAATCCATGTTGTGCTCTCACGTTGATGTTTCTCCCTCTCTCTTCTTCTCCCTTCCTCTTTCTCTAAAAATCAATAAACTATTAAAAAAAGAAGAAACAGCCTGGCCGGCATGGCTCAGTGGTCAAGCATTGACCTATGCACCAGGTCGTGGTTTGATTCTCCGTCAGGGCACGTGCTCAGGTTGTGGGTTTGATCCCCAGTGTGGAGTGTACAGGAGGCAGCTGACCAATGATTCTCATCGTTGATGTTTCTATCTCTCTCCCCTTCTCTGAAATCAATAAAAATATATTTAAAAAGGAAGAGGAAGAAGCAGTTATGAATAGCCTGATGATTGGTTTAAAGTTACTGACAATTCTTTTTAAGTTGTTTTTAAAGGTATTTTAACTTGTTTTTAAAGGTATTTTCTATTCTAGCCTTTTGTGTCAAACATCAGTTGTTAGCACACCCAATGTGGGTGTGCCCCCTCCCCCCACCCTCCCTACAGCTGCTTTGGAGATTTTAAGTCCTTCTGTGTCTCAATTCTTGCAGCAAATGATGGTCCGCAGTCTCCGTTCCATCACATACTGCCCAAGTGCAAGCTGGCCAGGGACCTCAAGGAAGCTTACGACAGGTAGGACAGGCGAGCGGCACACCATGCACTCCCTTCTCGTGGGCCTTACTGCCTGAGCAGTGTCTGATAATGGGACTCCCTCTGCTGGGTGCTGTTCTCCCGTTGTGCCACTGAAATGGGGGTGAGAGGGCAGGAAGTGCCAACCCCTTTGGTGTGCGCCCAGCTGGAACAGTCACCTCCATACTTAACCAAAAGTGAGCCTGAAGTTACGCATGAGAGCCTGAAAGTGCATTTGAGTCCTCAAATGCAAGGTGATTTTACTGAGCCTGGCACAGCGCCAAGTTCTGGGTCCACCTTCATTAGGTGTGTGTCGCTGTCACCTTTCACCATGAGGAAACAGGCTCAGGGGATGGAGAGGGGTTGGCCCTGCCCTGGGGAACTGGGGGCCTGGGACAGTCAGTGTATGAGTGCAGCAGGTGTTGGAGACACAGCGGAAACCTCACAGTTGTTCGGATTATATTTGTGGCTCAGCACCTACTCTCTTAAACATGGATAAGCAAAGAACTTATTTTCTTTTTTAAGGGTGTCCTGTGGCTCTGGCGCTGGGCCTGCAGTGGGGGATGGAGGTTTGGTGGGGGCGAGTGCCCAAGGGACAGCCCACCTGGCAGTTTTGCCTTCCCTGTCCTGCACCGGCCGGTTGGTTCACAGGGTACCACCCGGCACCAGGCAGCAGCATGTGGGTGCAGCCTTCTTCGGTGCCTCTTTCTGCCCTCTCTTCCTCCCTCATTCCCTTACATTTCCACATTCTCCTTGGCGAGTGCGGCAGCTCAGCGCTCCCACCTGGCCTTCCCAGGCTGCACTCCATTCCACTGGACTCTCCTCCCACTGGAGAGGGTCCTGATGTAAGAACTGTGGCCGCAACACCACGTGTCATCGAAGCCCAGAGACAGCGGTTTGTCCAGGATCCTTTCCCTTTTTCATGTTAATTTATTCTGTTTTTACTAACATTAAAGACATTTAGGAAATACAGAAAAGTATAATTTTATACACAGTGATAATCACTATGAACATTTTGGTAATTTTTTTAAACTTGATTTTTTGAAAGGTCACATATTCATCAAGACTGAAATTTAGAGCTTTGATTTTCTCCTGCTGCACTCCCACCAGCTTCTCATCCTGGCGGCAGGATGCATTTCAGCGACAGCCTTCCTCACAGATGGGTTTACCATAAGGTGCATACAGGCAAATAGTGATCCACTGTCTCCCTTCCCATACCGGTAGCACACTGGGCATCCAGTTAGCCTGTTGCCTTCTCAGATAGCAGTATAACTTAGACTTCTGCCTGGGCTGATGAATAAGAACTTTTGGTTTTTTTGCTGCATAGTTAGCCAGCCCCCTCCCTTGGGCGTTTATTTGGCTTCACGTTTTGCTGCTGTAAGACATGCTGCCCAACCACATGCATGTGTTATTGTGCATCTGTACCCACACATCCATAACATAAATTCCTGAAAGTGGGGTTGCTAGGGCACCTAGGTAAAATGCATTTCCTCTGTGGAGTATGTGCCTCGATCTGCACTCCCACCAGAAGCCCGTGAGATACCTGTCAGCACAGCGTCTTGGTGAGCCGCTTGGTCTTAACCAATGTAAGGGTAGAGCATAGTGTCTCAGTGCAGCTTGTGCGCGTCTCACGTGTTTACCCCATCCCTGTTCTCTTTTCTGGTAGCTCTCTGCGCAGACCCCTGCTTGTTCTGTTGGGAGGTGTAGGTGCCTTTTAAAGGAGGGGGAGTTGCCCTTTGTGAGGGCAGCTTGTGCTCCCCTTGTCTTTGTTTTGGTGACCCCTGGGTGTGGCTTCTGGCTGTTGGAGAACATCAGGGCAGCCTGAACTGCCCTTGCTGAGTGAGGGTTTTGGTTTCTGATCCCTCCTACTTCCGAGAACTTGACCCAGAATGGGGTTTTTGGTCTTGCAGTCCGACCCTGTCTTTGTATTCCACATGATCGCATTGGAGTTTTCCCTGTGGTAAAAGAATTGTCGTCCTCTGGTCTTGGATTGATTGGTATCAAAATCCCTTTCTAGGCCCTGCCAGTGTGGCTCAGCTGGTTGAGTGTTGTCCCATGCAACCGATTGGTGTTTCTCTCACATTGATGTTTCTCCCTTTCCCTCTCCCTTCCTCTCTCTTTCTCTAAATTAAAATTTTAAAAAACAGTTTAAAAAGTCCCTTCCTTGGAAACTGCTATTGCTTTACTCGGAGTGGGAATTTGCATGCCTCAACTCGGATTATGCTTGATATTAGCCAAAAGGCCAAGAAGTGATCTCAACTAGGGTTAGACTACAGCAAAATTCAGGCTAACCTGGAATTAAAATGAAAAGCAAACAGGAGAAGACTTTATATTCGTGAAGAAAGAAGGGACTGTGATTTCTTATATTTGAACTACACCGGAAAGTTCATCCCTCCAGCTTTCCGGCTGGAGGGATGAGATCCTGGATTGTGTCAGGGCCTGAGGCAGCCAGTGCCCCCTAGTGGGCATCAGTTTGAAAGAGGACAGGAATTGGTTTTTGGCAAAAACAGCTCTCAGAATCCACTGTCCAGCACTTAGCTTCCCTCCTTTAACCCAGGCATCTGTTGTTAGAGCCCAGGATCGAATTTCCTCCAGGCGAACCCTGCAGCCCACCCACTCTGACCTGTCCTGGTCCCAGCCCCGCCCCCAGGAGAGCCAGGGGCAGTTGTGTCCACCCTTGTACCTGTCCCAACCTGGCAACAGCAATGGCCCCCAGGAGCCTCCCTGGCCTGTGGCCTTCCAGGTCCATGTTGGCCCTGAGGGTCTGGCCTGGCCTGCCCTCACTCCTGCAGAATGGACTGCACCTTGGAGCTAAGAAAGGGAGCCTGGGTTTCTGTTACTGGTCCGGGAACATAACACAGATAGCAACTTCCTGACAGATCCCTGGGGAAGGGTTTCTCAGAGCAGAAATGAGAGACAGGAAGCTGTGAGACTTAGTAGTGTTGGAGATTTGGATGGGACTTTTCAAGGGAATTGCTCTGAGTTTGGTGTTTTAATTAAAATCCAGGGACCCAGCCATAGCAGCTCAGTGGTTGAGCATCAACCTATGAACCAGGAGGTCACGGTTCGATTCCTGGTCAGGTCACATGGTTGCAGGCTCGATCCCCAGTAGAGGTGTGCAGAAGGCAGCCCATCAGTGATTCTCTCTCATCATTGATGTTTCTATTTCTCTCTCCCTCTCCTTCCCTCTCTGAAATCAATAAAAATATATTTTAAAATAATAATAAAATCCGGGGGTATGGTGTGGCTGAGCAGCCTGATGGCCCCTTGCCCAAGGACCTGAGTGTCTGTGAATGTAGGCTGGCAGTGTGAATCCCTCCAGAGGCCCAACTATTCTAGCGCCTGTGTCTTCCTGTGGAACTTGGTGACCTCAGTGATAGCATCCCATTCATTTGTGTGACCGTCAGGTTGTGTCTTCCACGAGGTCAGGGACATCCCTTCACTTTTCCTGACGCAGCCCTGTGCTTGGCGTGTGGAGAAGCACAGCTCACCCACTAGTAGTTGAAAGGACCAGTAATAGGGGTCACGTCTCTGTGGATTCCACGGACTTGAAGTGTTTGCCTGACTGGTTCTCCATCGTTAACTGGGGTGGCATTCAGGGCCTGTGGTGGGGTCTGCGAGGCTGGGGACTCTGCCTGCTCCTCTGCCTCACACTGCTGCCTGTCCGGAGCAGATATGGGCCCACAGACACCTCCACGAACATCCTGGGAGTTTTAGTTCCTATTTCCATGAAGTGGACCTGCATAGAAACTTCTGTTTGCGATTTCAAGGTAGGCCTTTTGGAGCCCACCCCGACCTCTTGGATCAGGTGCAGGGTCCCACTGCAAGGGAAGCCCGGCTGCGTGAGACAAAGGGACCAGAAGGTCAGGGCTAGCTTCGAAGGTCTCTGGCCTGGGGCAGGAAGAAGGGTGACCGAAGGATGAGTCAGTTGTTAGCCAGAGGTTAGGAACTGAAAGTCTCTCAGATGCTGAGATCTGAGGGTAATGGACTAAGCTGGTACACATTTCTGTCTGGGGGGTGACAGATAAGCATATTTTGGGCTGGAGTGTGGCCTCATGCACAGTCATCGCTTCAGGGCCGGGCTCTGGCAGGAGCAGGCGTGTATCTCGCGTCGCAGACAGGGCTTGGCTCGCCCTCTGGCCCAGCGCTGTGTGAGGCTGGATAAGCCTCACGTGGGCAGCGTTTTCCTACAGTAATTCCAGGTCAAACGGCTAGCTGCCCTACAAAGGGAAGTGCAAGCTTAGGAGGGACTTCTAGGGCCAAAGCCCCACTCTGCTGGTCATGTCTTAAAGCTGTATTTTACAGACAAAATAAAACTGTGCTTTACAAACAGGCACAGACCTTTTCCTCCTCCTGACAGATGTCAGTGCACCTCCGGCTCACCTCTGGGTGTGGGGGTGTCAGGCTCCTCTGGGAGCTTGAGGGCCACTCTCTCTTCTTGACTAGATCCAGGGTTTCCCAGGAACGCTAGGGTCTGAGCTGGCCCTCTGAGACGCTGCTGGGGTGGCACTCAGGGTCCCCACACTGTGTGTAGAGAGGCACCGCCATCGGTGCAGAGTGCTCCGGGGGAGGAGGTTGCTGGCAGGTGAGCAAATGCTTGGAAAAGTGTAGGAACATCCTCATGGAAACCAGGAAATCAATGTGGGTGTGCACCCCTCCCCCAAAAAAGGACCTCATGTCACTGTACACCAGACGGTGTGGCCTGGGATGGCTGACATGTGGAGTTGCTCTATGGGCCTAATTCATCCCCTCGCACCCAAACCAGGCACTTGTTGTCTCTCCCTGAGGTTTGTTCCAAGCCCCAAACACCAGTTCTCTGCACACCCCTGCGCCCTCCTCTGCTGTTCCCTTTCCCACAGCTCTCTCCAGCTTCCCATGTGCCATACAGTTTGCTTCCCCGACGCCACTGAGGCAGAGCCCCCCCAAATGTAAGGCTGTGAGTTTTACCCCAGGAGCCTGAACCAGTGCTTGGAGCCTCAGCACATGTCAGGCCGTTGGCAGTTTGCACGTGGCATCACTGGGCACCTGGGTGGATCAAAACCAGCTACTTTCACAATGATAGGAATCTGTCTAAATCTGATTCTGGGGTGTTTGAACAGCTGCTCTGAGCCATGTGCTGAAGAGGACAACTCAAAACTAGAAAGACCTTTATTTTCAGTCAGCCAGCCTGAAGCAGGAGCCTGGCTATTTCACTGTCCCTGCAGCCCCTGGTTTTCCTCGCTGCTCTGTTTTGTATGTGATGCTGAGAGCATACATATTGCTCATTGAGTCAAGTGGAGCAACTAACCTGGGCCCCCTGGGCAACTCTCTCATGGTGTGACCTTTGATTCCTTAAGAGGCTGGGCTGTGTCAGGGTTTGATGTCCAGCCAGCAAGACCTTCGGCCAAGGAAGGGCATGACGATGGGAGCCTTCGTCTGCTGAGGTGTACTGCGTAGCACTCAGTTCTAGAAGAAGCCAAGTGTGGGATCTTCCCCTGGGGCCTTGGGGAAAGACCCTGCGTCTCTTCCCCAAATCGTCACACATCAGGTCTGTTCATAGGTTTCACGCTGTGGGGCTGGGGCACCAGCAGCGACCAAACCTTGGTCTTCCAGACTCAGCCACAGCCTGCAGCCCCCCAGCCTCTGCAGCCAGGGGTGCTGCTTGGGGCATTGAGATCCTGGGAGAGGGCATGGTGTTCCCCATGCCCGAGGCAGGGCAGGCAGAGTGTCTGGGAGCTGTGGGGCAGTTTGCAGGGAGCAAATGGTTGGTGCTGGCAGAAATCCTAGGGGTAGTTGAGGGTGATAATGTGCTCTGTGTTCTTCCCACTGTGTTCTCTCCCCATTCCCTGCTTGAGAGAATACAGGCTTATTTTTGCATTTGAAACTGCTGACCACAGAGTTCAGCCAGCCCTCCGGCAGACCTGTCGGGGGAGCTTGGGGTTGTGGTCTGCTGCTTGAGGCTTCAGGGAAGAGACTGTGAGAACAGCGGTGGGTGTGGGGGGTGAGGGCCATGGAGCTGCTTCCCAGCATGGTGTACCTGAATGCCCCCAAGAGAGGTCTGGGACCTGGGTGAAGTGGCAGCTCCCACCAAACCTCCCCCAGCCACTGGCCTGCCCCACACTTTCTGGAGGCGGGCATCTTGGTCTGTCCATCCAGCTGGGAATAGCATTTCAGGGTCGGAATGTGATGGGAAGAGCACCGCCTAGCCCAGCTGGGTCCGGGCAGGTCAGGCCTTCACCGTGGGCACGGGCCCCTCTCATCACCTGCTGCGGGACAGCGAGGATCAGCCGTGGGGACTTGGCTCAAGCAGTTGCTTCTCTTTTGTGTCAGACACCACGGGCTTTCAGTGCAGGGGCTGAGCAGCCAGGTTGTGGGTGGAGGTCAGGCTGGCTTCCCTGCCAGGAAGTTTCAGAAGCTCCTGCTGGAAACAGCCCCTTGGTACCTGGTTCCCCAGCCGCCAGGAGCCCGTTCTCTGGGCGAGGGCTGCCTGAGAGAGTCCACCAGCGCAGGAAGCGCATCCCTCCCGCCCTCTCCTTCCTTCATTGATGAGGTGCTTCTCAGTGCCCCCAAGTATCCCACACGGAGTCAGCCATGCTGAGAGCAGTGAACAAAACGCAAGGCCCCACCTCAGGACTGCATTCTGGTGGAGGAAACAGCTTAACCAGCGGACAAGTAGGCGTGTCCTGGGGTCAGGTGCTCAGGGCAGGTGAGCAGTGAGCAGTCAGATTGCCCGGGGGGCTGCGGCTCACTGAGAAAGTGGCACTTGAGTTGAAAGCTGAAGGAGGGAAGGAGCTCCTGGCACCTGGACAAGTCTATAGTCGAGGACAAGTACACGGGCCCTAAAACAGCAGGGAGGCTGGTGTAGCTGCGCCTGCCTGGGGTGGGAGACACGGTCAGAGAACGGGGGCACATCACTCAAGGCTCCCGGCATTTGGGGTCTTGGCTGGAACTGCCGAGGTGGACGCCATGGGGGCTGTGGGGGAGGGCGGGCACGGGGCCAGTGCTGAGAAGGACTGTGCTTTGTAGGGCCCTGCAGGTGGTGAGACATGTTTGCTAACGGTGTGAGGCAGGCGGTGAGAGAAGCGAGGAGGCAGGGACAGAGTTGCTGTGTTTGGTCTGAGCGAGGATTGGCCTGAAAGAACCAAATTGCCATCAGTGAGGCTGGTTTCGACAGCTGCTGTGGTGCACCTGGGGCGCTGCTGGCATCTGCAGGGAGGTGGGCACTATGTGCTCCTCCCCCCCAGATGTCCTATGGGACTTGGCACCCCCACCCTTCCTGTGCTGCCCACGGCTCCTTTTGGGAGACAGGCCTTGCCCTGCCTGCCACCTGTGATGTGGTGGGGCTCTCGTCAGGTGTGCAGGAGGAGGCATGAGAAAACACCCCTGCATCAGTTGCATTGAGCCTCTGAGAGAGAACAGGCTTCCCTGTGCCCTCGCACTCTGATTGGACTACGGAGTCCAGGGCTAGCCAGAAATACAACGTTTTCCTCTCTCCAACATGCTGAGTCTGGAAAGATGCTCTCTTGCCCTGGGGTCTCCACTTGTAGTTTCCTCCGACCAACAGGAGCAGTGTACTGGGAAGAAGTGCCCTCGGGCGGGGTGTTGTGTGATGTGTGTGTCTGGGTAGCAGTTGCTGTGTGCATGGGCGATGGCACCGACAGAAATGGAGCCTGCTGTCTGCAGCTTGTGTACGTCTGGCGTGGTGCGGCTGCACATCAACAGCTGGCTGGAGGTGAGCTTCTGCCTGCCCCACAAGATCCACTACGCTGCTGCGAGCCTCATCCCCCCTGAAGCCATCGAGCGGAGCCTGAAGGCCATTCGGTGAGTGCCAGCCCAGGCACACTCCCTGCGTGGCCCCTCTCTGCTGCCTGAGGTTGCACCAGTTACTTCGTTCCAAAAGTTCTCTTCTTCCTGCCTCAGAAATTGGCAGCTCAGGCTCTCCTGTTTATAGAAGTGAAAACACATGTTTTTGTGCCTGGTTTTGTATAGAAAGGACCAGCTCCAGGTTTTCCCTGGGCGTCTGGGCACTGCCTGGGTAGGTGGGGCTCCGTGCTGAGGTCCTCACCTGCGTCCTGAGTACTGAGCATCCTGGGGAACAGACGTACCATTGGGGGGATATTGTCGTCATGGTGTTGCTCATCGGTTCCTCTTACATTTGAATTTGAACTTGTGGGATCTCCTGTTTCTTAATTTAATAGATTTCCTGCAAGGAAAGAACTGAGCCCAATCTCCTTCTGTCCCAACCCCCAACCAAGTCCTCAGTTTCCTTAAATATTCTTTAACTAAAAAAAGAAATCTGGGCACATTGCAGAAAATGTGAAGGTGAAAGAAAGCAAAACACTGCCTCATGCTCTCTCCCTCCCCCAGTCTGTGCTCCAAGTTAATATCTTTCCTCCTGGTTTCCTTGCTAAGCATATTTTTATGTAGTTCTATTCATAGTCGCAGCAGCGATTTTACTTTTCCCATATTTGGGACTCTTTTCTTTAGGAAAGATTCATTTATTTTTTTCAATCACAAATGTTTGCAGGGCAATCCCAGAAGTGGGAGATGGAGTCTGGTTGTCAGACCTTCCTGTTTTTTTTTTTTTTTTAAATATGTTTTTATTGATTTCATAGAGAGAGGAAGGGAGAGGGAGAAACATCTACCTACCACCTCCTGCACGCCCTCTACTGGGGATTGAGCCCGCAACTGGGGCCTGTGCCCTGATTGGGAATCAAACCTGATTGGTGCATGGGGCGACACTCAATCAACTGAGCCACACTTGCTGGGCAGACCTTCAGTTTTGTTGTAATTTTTTCTTTCTTTCTGTGAGTGAGTGACAGCAATCCTTGCAGATGTTTAAAGGCCCTTGCACTTAGCACTGCCCTTGTCTCTAATTCCTCCTGTGGTCTCTCCTTTCTGAGGTGCAGTGCCTGGGGGCCCCAGCTGCACCTTTGTGTTCCAGGTGCACGCCTGGGGCAGGGGACCTGTGTCTCACATGTCCTGCTGACTGGACTCTGCTCCACAGCCCGTACCATGCCCTGCTGCTGCTCAGTGACGAGAAGTCCCTGCTGGGTGAGCTCCCACTCGACTGCTCCCCGGCCCTGGTGCGTGTGATCAAGACCACGTCTGCCGTGAAGAACCTGCAGCAGCTGGCCCAGGATGCAGACCTGGCCTTGCTGCAGGTATTGCCCTAGGGCCCTGGGGGAGACTGCCTGGGTAGGGAAGGACAGGTGGGAGAAGGGTCTGGGTACAGCAGAGCAGAGGGCCCTTGTTTGAAGGTGGGAGGGGCTGGGGTGTCAGGAAAGCAGGCTGCCTCCATCCAGATAAGAGCCAGTGACAGTGGCTCCGGGGTTGGCTGGAGGCTCTGAAATCTGAGTCAGGTCTGGATTCAGGGCTGACTTCCTCTTCCTTTGAGGGTGGTGAGGCCGCAGCAGAGAGAAGTGAGGCCCTGCGGTGCTGGGAAGGTGCCAGGACAGGGTGGCTTGTAGGGCTGGAGCAGAGGTACACAGCATGTGGCCACATGAGAAAGCAGTACTGCAACCTCAGAGTAGGGGAAGTGAGAGCAGGACACAGCATGGGCCTGCCCACATGCAGAGCCAGGACCTAACCGCATGGCTTGACCACTCCCCTGCAGGGTTGAACCTTGTGCTTGTGGGATGCCCTTTCTGATTGGATGGAGGCCCCCTCAGCCCTGGCGGTGGATCTGGGGTCGGGGCTTCCAAGGAAAAGCACAGGAAGGAATTGCAGGCCAAGGGCAGGGCCTCCTCTGGTTCCGGTAACTGTGAGCACCGTGTGGCCACCAGAGGGCAGCAGGGCCTGTCCCAGGGACGTGTAGTTCCTGCGATGGCCACTGGGTGGCAGTTCTCTCAGGCTGGGAGGAGCACAGGCAAGAGGCTGGCCCACCTGGGCCCCTGAGGGGAGCTTGTCCAACAAGGACCCGGACTGTTTTTCCCCAAAGCAGTCATTTTGGATTCGTTGTCCAGAACAAGCCTTCCGTCATCTGTACCCCACGGCCTCTGTCGGCCCCTGTGAGAATGTTTGTTGGGTTCTGCCTGGTGTTCACAGGGGCTCCACTGAGGACCACGTCCTGCGTGCCTTCAGAGCAGACACGGAACACAACCTTAAATGCGCTCACTGTTCTGTATGTGCTGCAGAGCTTGTGTTCTGACCAGTGCTGGCCAGTGGCAGATATCTGTGAGTCTTCGCAGCTCCCATTTCAAACTTCGAAAGGAGCTGGCCTCCTGTCCACTGAGGCTGCCCAACAGGAAGTCTGTCTGTACGCCGTGCCTCACGCTTGTTCTCAGTCTCTTTGGGCAGAGACAAAGCTTTGGTGATGTCTCCTTCGCTTCCCTGCCCCGGCCTTGCGTGGGGAGGAACTGCCGTTTCCTGGCTGGTGTGGTTGTCCAGAAGCTCCCCGAGGCCCAGCCCTGGGGGTGGACCTCACCAAGCTCTGGGAGTCCAGCTGCCACAGCAGGTGGCCCAGTGGAGCGTTAGGTGTGAATGTCACTCATCTACAAGTAAATGGGGTTGTTTCCCTCATGATAGAATTAATATGTCCTTTCTTACAAAAGTTCAAATAGGACACAGTTTACAGACCCAAGAAAGAGAAAGTCCGCACAATCCCATATCCCGCCCTCTACTGCTGTGGATTCCTCTGGGTTTTCCTCATAGGTTAACGCCGTGGTCGGCAAACTGTGGCTCGGCAAACTGTGGCTCGCAAGCCACATGCGGCTCTTTGGCCCCTTCAGTGTGGCTCTTCCACAAAGTACCACGTGCGGGCACACACATACAGTCCGATCGAAACTTCGTGGCCCATGCGCAGAAGTCAGTATTTTGTGGAAGAGCCACAGTCAAGGGGCCAAAGAGCCGCATGTGGCTCACGAGCCGCGGTTTGCCGACCACAGGGTTAACGCATTATCTTTGAATAACAAAATTTGGATCACACTGTACATTACTTGTGATTGTCTAAACTTCCCATAGACCTCCACCTCCTAACGCCCAGGACCTGTGTGGGACTTTGCAGGTTGATTAAGGATCGGGAGGAAGGGCAGGGGTCCCGTATTATCTGGGTGGGCCCAGTGTCATCACAAGGGCCCTTGTGAGAGGGAGGCAGAGGGAAATTTGACTTCAGAAGAGGAGGTGGGGATGTGACCGTGATGAGGCCACATGCCAAGGAATGCTGCGGCCAGCAGAGGCGAGAGCAGATTCTTCCCGAGAGTCAGAGGGGGCTGCCCTGCCAGCACCTGACTCCAGGCGTGTGCTAGTGGTGGTAGACTCCGGACTCCGGGGTGGTGCTCTGACTGTGGGGAGATGCGGGAGGTGGAGACCACTGGGTGGGGTGGTGGCCGAGATGGAGGAGAGTGGGTGTGTCCTTGCTTTAGAGTAAGAGTCAGTGGGGCTTGGGATGAGAGAAGAGGGTCAGTGATGGAACGGAAATGTCTGTTGTGTTCAAGCTGGTGGTGCCACTGGAGGTCCCATGTGCCGAAATGAGCTGGGTAGAGGTGTCCTTGGCATCGCAGGCATTGCATGCAGGCAGGGTGACTCGCCCGTGGAGGCGCTCAGTGATGGTAGAGGCAGCAGCCTGCCTGGGACAGTGCTCACCCAGGCTGATGTAGCATCAGATGTGCCCAGTGTCTGTCTTTCCACCAAGTGAGGCTGTGCCGTGTTCTCAGACCGGGCCTCCCTGTGAGGCTGGAGGGATTCCTGGCATCATGGTCTGTCTGTGGCCCATCCTCATGTCCAAGAGTCCAGGAGAGCAGGCAGTGGGATGTCCTCCAGGACGCTGAGCCACATGGGGATGAGTGCATGGGGTAGAGGGCATGTCTGGTGACCCCTCATCCATTGTCACGTGGAAACCCATCCCCTTGCTGGAGTCCTGGCGGGGGTGGGGAACCTGCCTCTGCCAGGGTGTCCAGCCAGGCCCCTTGCTCAGCTGAGCTTACCCCCTGATCCTGGGTGTCCCCGATGTCCCTCTGCGTGTAGGACCTTCCCTCAGGGCCAGCCAGGACAGTGCGGGGCCCTAAAAGGAAATGACAGTCCCAGACCGCACAGGGACCAGTGTCAAAAGGCTGTTGCTCTGAACATAGAAAACGCTGTGTGTGCTGCTGTGCCCAGCCCCCTGCGGGAGGTTGGGGGTCAGAGAGAAGCCCAGTGGGCCAGCCTCCCAGGCACTGTGCTGCCAGCCCCTCTGCCCGCAGGTTTTCCAGCTTGCAGCCCACCTGGTGTACTGGGGCAAGGCCATCATCATCTACCCGCTGTGTGAGAACAACGTCTACATGCTCTCTCCCAACGCCAGCGTGTGCCTGTGAGTACCTCTGGCTGCCAGGGCCCAGGGTTTGAATGGGAAGGGGGTGTGGCTGGCAGGCCCTTCCAGGGTGTCTCTCCAGGTCAGGCAGGACTTCCCTCGGGCCAGATGTCTGGCCTCTGCCGGGCCCAGGTTCTGATTCTGGCCTGGCCCAGCACCACATAGGCCTGTGTGCCCCTGGCACCTGCAGCCTTCACGAAGGGCCTGCGCCTGCCATGTCTACACCCAGTGAGCTCCGTATGGGGTGCCTGAGGGGTGGTCAGGAGCCTTGGCCTTCATTCCAGAGCTGAGAGGGGCAGTGGGGTGGCCTGTGCTCGGGCTTCTGCCACCCCTTGAAGGAAAGCAGCTGGGCTCTGTCCTCATTGTATCCACCCTGACCTCCCCACTCTGCCATTGTACCCATCCTAACCTCCCCACTGTGCCATTGTACCCACCCTCACCTCCCACTGTGCCATTGTACCCACCCTCACCTCCCCACTGTGCCATTGTGCCCACCCTCACCTCCCACTGTGCCATTGTGCCCACCCTCACCTCCCCACTGTGCCATTGCGCCCACCCTCACCTCCCCTCTGTGCCATTGTGCCCACCCTCACCTCCCACTGTGCCATTGTGCCCACCCTCACATTCCACTGTGCCATTGTGCCCACCCTCACCTCCCCACTGTGCCATTGCGCCCACCCTCACCTCCCCTCTGTGCCATTGTGCCCACCCTCACCTCCCACTGTGCCATTGTGCCCACCCTCACATTCCACTGTGCCATTGTGCCCACCCTCACCTCCCCACTGTGCCATTGCGCCCACCCTCACCTCCCCTCTGTGCCATTGTGCCCACCCTCACCTCCCACTGTGCCATTGTGCCCACCCTCACATTCCACTGTGCCATTGTGCCCACCCTCACCTCCCCACTGTGCCATTGCGCCCACCCTCACCTCCCCTCTGTGCCATTGTGCCCACCCTCACCTCCCACTGTGCCATTGTACCCACCCTCACCTCCCCTCTGTGCCATTGTGCCCACCCTCACCTCCCACTGTCCCATTGTGCCCACCCTCACCTCCCACTGTGCCATTGTGCCCACCCTCACCTCCCACTGTGCCATTGTACCCACCCTCACCCACCCACAGGCTCATGTCAAGGGCCCAAGTGCTGTGAATTATGATGGGAGGTCGCTGAGCTCAGGACACGCTTGTCTCACTGTCTCTAGGTACTCGCCACTGGCTGAGCAGTTCTCCCACCAGTTCCCGTCTCATGACCTGCCGTCTGTCCTTGCTAAGTTCTCCTTGCCCGTCTCCTTGTCAGAATTTAGGAACCCCCTGGCCCCCCCTGTGCAAGAGGTGAGTCACAGGAGCTGGGAGCCCAGGAACCACCCACCAGCATCGGTTCCTGGTTTCAGGGCCCGCAGTGTGCTGCCCCCTTAGCTGTGGGTCAGGGCATGGGAGGGGCCTTGCTGTGTAGGTGGTGCGTGTCCTACCCGGGTAACAAAAGGCTGGCTCCCCAGCCAGGCACCTGTAGCTGCCTCACCAGTGACCCAGCACTTAGGCAGTCACAACTCCCGCCCCCTTCCATGCCCCCACGGAGCCCACCCTGCTGCAGTGGGTTGTTGTTAGTGTTAAAACCCCAGTAAGAGGCCCAGCCAGGAGAGAGCTAATCCTTCCTGGGGGGACAGAGCCCCTGGTGCCCCTTTCTGTTCCTAGGTCCCACAGGTGGAAGCTGCTGAGGTGGTTTTGTTGTCACTGAGCCTGGGCCCGCCCTCCTTTTCCCTCCGTCGTGGTCCAGGTGGTCCCTGGGTCTAGGCTCACTGGTACCCGGAGTGGCATCCAGGACGACCTGGAGAGGAGAGGCCCAGGATAGAACCACCTGGTGGTCTGGGTCCGGGTCAGTGGTGGGTGCGGCCCTAGGAGGTGTGAGGCATGTGGAGTGAACGGAGGAGCTCCATCTATGTCTGGCCGGTTGAGTGTGGCCTGAATCTTCCTTCACTGAACACCTGGGGCTCTGGGCAGGGACCCAGGGCAGGGCCAGATGGGACAGGTGTCAGAGATGGGGCCAGGTGTTCTCAAAAATGAAGGATTTGCTTTAATAAGCAGCAGATCTGTTAGACAAAACCAGTTTTTAGAAGCAGGCCCTTCCCTTTGTGAAGTTGTGAATGAGAAGGCGATCCTGGCTCCTCAGTGCATTTAGATGCCGAGTGAGACAGGGCTCTAAATGCCGTCTTTCATGGAGCCTCTGGGCTCCAGGAGCTGTGCCAGGTCATGGCAGCTGAAAGAAAGACACATCTTGCATCTGCACCCTCCCCCTCTCCAGCAGAGACTTCCTGCTGGTCTGGAAAGTGGGTGGATTTTTCAGGCCAGGCCTGCGGGGCAGCCTCATGCCTTGTCATGGAGCCCAGATAGAGCTGGGTGTGGGGTAAGGCTGCCTGCCTCTCACCCCTCCAGCTTTAAGCCTGGGACGTGCTCTTCAGTGCTTTAGAGTCTCTGTTTTATTAATTTAATTTCAAATTTAGTTTACAATTCTTTTCAGTTTTATTTGGTTTTACCAGGTCATTCACGCCCATGGTACACCCCTATTTCCATGCCTGGTCAGCCAGCCCCTCCCAGGAGGGGACCCCCAAAGATGAGCAGTTGGAGTGTGTCTGAGAACATGGACACCATCTGGGCGCATTTCCTTGCTCTCCTGTGCTGGAGCTCTGCCCTCACAGGGCTCCTCATGCTCCTACGTAGGTGCTAGCCTGTGGGAGGCGGGTGGATGCCGCGCCCTGGGCACCGTAGGCTCAGCATAGGTCCCTGTCCCTGGGGAGGCTTTTGGGTGGAGCTGAGGAGAGGACTTCCTGCTCTCAGGGCAGCTTCCTACAGCTTCTCTCTGCAGTGTCACAGGGAAGGGGTCCCACAGGCCCAGCTCTGTGTGGTGGGTTTGCGTGGCAGGGCCCAGTGGCCTGGAGGAGACAGGGTAGCAGAGGGGTAGCTCTGAGCTGGGAGGGCACATGGGCCTCCATGTCACAGGCCCTGCTCCTCAGCTCTGGGCAAGAAAGGCCTGACACTAGGCCAGCCCAGGTGTGTGGTGGGAACAAGTGCAAATATGGCCTCGCTGCTCTCTTAGCCTCGCTGCCTCCCCTGGGTTAGCTAAGAGCTCCTTCCTGAGGGCCCCTGGAGCTTATGCACCCCTGATCTCCAGGGTGACTTGTGGGGTCGTGTCTTAGGCCTTAGCTCCCCAATCCGATCAGGAAGGGACCAGGGTGGTGGTGGGGGTCAGCTTCCCCCAGTGCCCCAGTCCTCACACTGCTGTCCCGCAGACCCAGCTCATTCAGATGGTGGTGTGGATGCTGCAGCACAGGCTCCTGGTCCAGCTGCACACCTACGTGTGCCTGATGGCCTCACCCAGCAAGGACGAGCCCCGCCTGCGCGAGGATGAGGGCTCCTTCACTACCAGGGTCAGCGGCCGCAGCCTCAGCACACCCAATGCCCTCAGCTTTGGCTCCCCAAGTAGGAATCCTTCCCCGGGCATCAATGTGGTGGTGGTGGTGGGGGGGGGCGTGTCGAGCACCTGGGGAACACTTGGGAGTGGTGGCCAAGAGGTACATCAGGGGCGCTGCTGGGAATGGCCGAGGGACTTCACGTGGCCACCCATGCACACACTGCCTCTCATGCGGGCGGCTGGGTCCTCCCTCACACAGCCTTCCTAGAGGAGGGCAGGAGATCCGTCTCCCCGCTTTCCTGCACCTCGGGCTCTGAGGAGGCTGTATCTTTGGGCTCTTGAGCAGGGCTTGCTCAAGCCAGGAGTAGCCTGCCCCCGGCCTGCCATGCCACCCTCACTGGGAGGACAATTGAAACCTCTGCCCCAGGGCCTATGAGAGACAGTGACTGCCATGGTCACTGTCTCTTCTTGAAAGAGCCGTGTGGCCATGGTGCACCCCCAAAGGCAGCAGCCATCGCCAAGCCCAAGTCCCTGGGCTTGGGTAAGAAGAGGGGCTGGAAGGCTTTGCGGGAGGGGCCTCCCCAGGCTGAGGCTTAGCCTCCGGCTTCAGGTTCAGGGTGAAGATCTGTCCAGCCCCTCATGCATGTTGGGTGGGAGGGAGGTCCTTGGGGGTGGACTGCTCTCTGACCCGTGCCCACCCGTAGCCAGCAGTGACGACATGACGCTCACCAGCCCCAGCATGGACAACTCCAGCGCAGAGCTTCTCCCCAGTGGAGACTCCCCGCTGAACAAGAGGATGACAGAGAACCTGCTGGCCAGCCTGTCCGAGCACGAGCGGGCAGCTATCCTCAGTGTGCCTGCAGCCCAGAACCCCGAGGACCTCCGCATGTTTGCCAGGTGGGAGCGGGCGACCCGTGGGGCTAGGCCCAAGTCTAGGGTCAGGACAGGAAGTGGGTGGGCTGTACCCAGCAACCCGCAATGTAAATCCGTTGACGACAAGTAGCACTCACCGGTTGAGGGGATGTTCATAGACTGGGGTGTCCCTGCCTGCTACCTGTGCACGCCAGGTGTGAGTTCAGTCTGCTGCCGAGACACCGTCTGTACCTCTGTCTTCAGGAGTCTCTCCAGGACTTCCTGGGGTTTGTCACTTCCTGGGAAGCAGCAGCAAGTTCTCATCCCCATGGGCTAGGCAGTGATTTTCCCCAGGACTTAGCCTCGGGGTGCGGGATCCAGATCCCCACGTCATAGGTGACATAGACCTGGTCACACCCACCCAGTCTGGGGCACTGTAGACGGTTTTCTGGAGGAGGTCAGACTGTCAGGGACTGAGCCCCCAGTGAAGAACCACATGCCGGCAGCTCTTTGAAGCAGCTGGTCCAGGCCTCTGTTCAGTCCCGGCTGAGACACCCCCTAGAGCAGTGACCCCATTTGGATCCAGAGCCACATGGGACTCGCTGCCACGTAGAATGAAAAAGAGAAGCCTTCCCAGACCTGTCCCCCTGCACTGCCCCACCCATGTCAGAATGCTGAGGGTGGGTGCGACCCTCGGGCTCAAGTGGGCCCTGGGGTTTGAACAGGAATGTGTTCTCACAGACCCACTTCAGAGAACCATGGTGGGCAACAGGCCCAGGACACTTGCCTGCTCCTGTTGGGGGTTGGGGGTGGGCACGGGCAGCTGCCTCCTGGGCCTCTGTGACGCCCTCACCAGCTCTGTTTTGGCCTGTGGGCCGCTCATTGGCTGTTGGAACAGAGGCTAGCCTGGGCTTGTGCCGCCCTCCCCTCCAGGCTGCTGCAGTACTTCCGTGGCCGCCACCACCTGGAGGAGATCATGTACAATGAGAACACCAGGCGCTCGCAGCTGCTCATGCTCTTCGACAAGTTCCGCAGCGTGCTGGTGGTGACCACCCACGAGGACCCAGTCATTGCCGTCTTCCAGGCCCTGCTGACGTGAGCCTGGGCCGAGGGGGCAGAGGCAGGCAGCTGCAGTGCATGGGGGCACCCGCATCTCCCCACCCCAGGGCTCCCTCCCGACCCGGCCTGAGTCCTTTTAGCCCTGAGACCCGACTTCACCTGCATCAACTGCCTCCTGGGGCTGCCACCCTCTGCATTCTCACCTGTCTAGTCCTCAGAACAGGTCCGGTGCCTGAGCTGAGAGGGTGAGGCTCTGAGCTGGGGAGCCGTCCAGGACTCATGCTCTGAGTGAGGCCTGCATGCTTCCCACAGATTTGGGCCACATGTTTCTCTGACCTCCCTCCCAATCCTGCCCGTGTTCCCTGGCCCCTTCCACTGCTGCCCTTCCAAGACGGAGGGCCCAGTGCCTGGCCTATCCTGAATGGACCCCCTGCACTGCCCCTTCCTCCCAGCTTGCTGTGGGCCTTCCTGGCCCGGCCCTCACCACAGGCACCAGGAGGCTCATGCCTTAGCCATCCGCTCCCCTTTGCCACCTGAGGCATGAGGGCCTGGGCTCGTCCACGATGCTTACTGGGCTCCCCGTTGGGGTGGCTGCACTGGTGTTCCCAGTCCTCCCTCACAAGGGTGGGGTGCAGTGGGCCTTCATCGGGCCTGAGGAAGGCAGTGCCCATGCTGGGCCTGGCTCGAGGTGCCCTGCTGCACACGTAGCCCCTGACAGCCACATCCTGGAGGAGGAACTGATCATTGAGGGGGCTCTGGCTGAGACACAAGTGACACGTTTTCTAGAAATAAAGAATTTATTTGGTTTTTAAACAATTAAAAAGCCTGTCCTTAGCAGGCCCTTGCTTAGACCTGTGTGTCCTGCTCAGCTCCTCTGTCCACCACACTGACCCAGGGGCTGCCCTGGACATAGAAGCGCAGGGGCTTCTGGGCCCACTCTCCTGCGTTGCCGATGCCCACTCGGGCTGCTGCCACCACCGCTGGCTCCCTGGGCCCCGGGGGGCTGTGCTCTAGCCACACAGCCTTGTCCGTGGTGAGGTCTCGTTGGTCGAAGCTCTTGTCGATGGCCAGGGCCTGACAGAGCTTGGAGGGGCCGCTGCAGAGCTCACGGTCTTTGAGGGCCCGGCCGGTACTGCCTTTCCGGGAGGTACTGCGAAGCTGCCGCATGGTCTCCAGGCCCCCGAGGGGCTCCAGTGCTCGCAGCAAGACACATGCTCCATCCCCTGTGGGACAGACAGACAGTGACTGGCCCTCCCTACCCAGGGCACCGCCAGTGCTGCAAGGATGATGCAGCTGCCTTCCTGAGCACTCCTGTACTCATTCGCAGTCCAGACCCACTTCCTACACACCTGCCCCCCCAGGGCCCAGGTGGGGCCTCCATGAAGCCAGAGGGCCTGACCGCCAGCTAGGGAGAACCAGCGAAAAGGCACGGCAAGTGCTCGCGGTGGCCTCCTCTTGGCTTCCTCTGGTTTGGCGACCAGCAGCAGCTTTGAGGCTGGCAAAGGAAACCCCAGATGGCCGGTCCTCCCTGGGCATGGTCATCTCTACCCAGGCCCAGGGTTCTCCCATCTGCCTCTACCCACTCAGTGTCTATTGGGCAAGCCAGAGGTTGTCTCTGTGCAGCTAGCAGTGTGCATAGGATGCCGGGCGAGCCTCACTCCATGACTCAGTGGGGAGACGACAGGGCAGAGGGAGGTGCCTGCTGATAGCACCCCTCCTTTGGGATCCTTTCTGGCCCCCCAGTCCAGGCTACTTCAGCAAGTTGACACCCTGGGCCCAAGAAGACATTTGTCCAAATTCCCTTGGCCCTGTATGGCTAGGGGCAGTGATACCTGGACCCTGGCCAGAGAAGCCCACTCTCCCGAGACACCAGCTCTGCTGACAGGTTGGCCGGCCCTTCTGCCGGGGGGTCGGAGAAGCTCAGCCTGAGGGGTGGCCGGCCAGTCCCCACTCTTGGGCCTCACTGTACAGGCCTCAGCGCTGGGAGAACCCTGAGTGGATGCAGCAGGTACGCTCCCTGCACAGCCAGCAGCTGGCAGGTGGGGTTTCTGGGACCAGATGCTTTAACCAGCCAGTTTTCAAAGAACCTCAAGATATACTAAAGGCAGCCTGGCCGGCATGGCTCAGTGGTTGAGCACTGACCAATGAACCAGGTCACAGTTTGATTCCTGGTCAGGCCACAGGCCTGGGTTGTGGGCTTGATCCCCAGTGTGGGGCATGCAGGAAGCAGCCGATCCATGATTCTCTCTCATCATTGATGTTTCTATCTCTCCTTCCATCCTCTCTGAAATCAATAAAAATATATTTTAAAAATTAAAAAAGAAAAAGGTATGCTAAGGGCAGACCTAGCCGTTTTGGTTCAGTGGATAGAGCATCGGCCTGCAGACCGAAGGGTCCCGGATACGATTCTAGTCAAGGGCTCGTACCTAGTTGCAGCCTTGATCCCTTGATCCCTGGCCCTGGGGCTCATGCGGGAGTCAAGCAATTAATGTCTCTCTCTCACATCGATGTTTCTCTTTCTCTGTCCTCCCTTCCACTCTCTCTAAAAATCAATGGAAAATTTGATCCTTGGGTGAGGATGAACAAAAAAGAAAAAAAAATATATATATATATACTAAGGGCAAGCAAAGACTTGAAGTTCCAGTCCCTCTAATTGCTAGGCCCTGCCCAGCCCACCAGCCTCAGGGCTTCCTCCGTGTCCATGCCGAGCTGTTGTAGGTGTAGCACGTCCCTCACTCTCTTGCCTCCCAAATGGGCTGCAGGAGCAGCCTACCCCCTCGATCCCATGTCCCCTCTCCTGGAACACACCTGAATCCTGCACCCTGACAGAACCAGAACATCTTAACTCCTTCCCACAGAGTCTCCAGTCTCAGCTCTACTCCACCTATTGGCCTTGGCAACACACCCCCCAACTGCTCCCCTGGTCATCTCTGCACTGTGTCCACCCTGAGGGCAGGCAGGCATGGAGCTCAACCTTGCCCCCTCTCCCTTGATGCACCTGGATAACCTTTGGCACTGACTCTACCCATGTGGTTTGCTGCTCCCCTGAACTAGGTGTTCCTGGGGCATGTTGGTCATGTGTCCAGAAAGTAATAACCTCCCACATCTGCCCTGCCCACCCTCAGAAGCCCTGGCTCCCTGCCTTGCTGACCACAGCCCCACCTCACATGACGACCAAAATAAGCTCCAGAGTGAAATAGGGGTGCTCTCCGCCATCCTGATGTCCAGCCACTGCTTCCCTCAACACCCTTTCTGTGCCAGGCACAGGGCCAGTCGGGTTATCCAGTCCTCATGCCCTTGCAGCTCTGGCAACGAGCACCCCCAGCTGCCCTCTAGGCACTCACAGCTCCCACGCCCCTGGAATCATTCAACAAATGTGTCTGACTTACAGCACAGCAAACCCGTCCCCACGGGCCTCCTCAAGCATCCGCTCATCTTGGGACCAGCCTCAGGCTTGGCAGGCAGACGCGGGGACGAAGCCAGCGTGGGCTGGGCAGACCCTGCTCCTGTCAGAGTGGCTCTGATAAGACGGTGCTATGGGCTCTGTCTTTCGAGCACAGACCACCCAGAAAGCACAGCCACCTGCTCCCAAAGCACAGAGGCCCCCCGGACAGGCCCCATGAGCTGAGTGGGTTCTGGGAGCCTAGTCCAGCATCTCCCCCCGTGGCGCTGACATTGGGGCGAACGGTTTTTTTGTGATGGGGGGGTCTCCTGTGCACTGTGACCTGTTCAGCACCAACCCACCAGCCGTAATGACCAAAAATGCCTGCAGACAACGCCTCATGTTCCTCCAGGGCGGCAGAATCATCCTCGGTTGAGAACCGATTCAGGCCCCATAACTGGCTGCCTGGCCAGGCTCCTGCCAGAGCCCTGCTCAACTCAAATAGATTTCACCCCCCTTTTCCCACGACCAGCCCCTCCCGAGTCTACCCTGGCCTGTTGGTGACATGTCTGAGCTCTGGAGCCAGCGGTGGCCTCATGGAACCTGTGTGTTGTGTGTTCGGGTTAAGCCATGACCTCTATTTCATGGGGGTTCCCAGCCTCTCTGACCACCCTGTGACCACGGCCAGAGCTCTTGAACCCTGACCTAGCCCAGCAATGGCACCTCCTTGCTCAAACACCTGCCCCACCCTGGTCTTCCCGGGGTCTTCCAGCTGCCAGCTGAGGGGGCTGTGTCCAGGCCTCCCGCTCCAGCCCCAGCACTGCTCACCTTGGCTGGAGACATTCATGCAGAAGTACATGCCATAGATGAAGTACACATACAGGGTCCCCGGCTTCATGAACATGCCGCGGTTGCGGGGGGTCTGCCGGCCGCCCCTCGAGTGGGCAGCTTCATCCTCGGGCCCCAAATATGCCTCAGTCTCAACAATGCGGCCACGGAGCTCTGTGCCATCGTCGAGTCGCCGGACCAAGACCTGTGGGCACCAGTGTCGGCTCAGGACACGAAGGGTGGTTCCCTCCACCTGACAGTCCACAGCCTGGACCGCACCTCCCTAGCTCTGGGCACACCAGGGCCAGCCAGTTTCCCTCCAATGTCCCTCTGTCTTGGCGGACCTCTGGACAACAGACCTTGTTCACTGGGTGTCTGGTCCATAGGTTGCAGCCATTTCAAGCTCTGGCCTTGGCCGGGCTGCAGACCAGCACTAGTGACTTCACCCACCCCATGTCCTCTCAGGCCCCCCATCACACCGCCGCCTCCTCCCCGGGTCCCCCTGAACTTACATGCTTAGGCTGGGGCAGGGCAGCAGGGAGGACACCCCAGTGTTGCCCCACCATGGCTGCCTGTGGACTAAACACCAAGTACTGTCACGCTCAGCTCCTGCCACCAGCTGCCCGCCATGCTCCTGGCTGAACCATGGCCTGGGTGTAGCCAGCTCCACAAGGAGTGGGGTCAGTGTGGGCAGTGGGCCAGGAAGATGAGCCTGGCTGCAGTTGGCTTGGACAGTGCCCTGGGCAGGGGTGGGGCCAGGAGGGGCCAGAGGGGCTAGCCGAGGACAGGGGCAGTTGCCAGGGATTCTCACGGGAGGGGGACAGGTGGGGGGGCAGTGGGTGCTCTCAGGCCAGCGGAGCACCTAGGAGGGCCGCCCAGGGGAGCCAGACCTGTGGAGTGCTGAGCATGCGCAGTCCATGCTCCCCAGCTGGGGCCCTTCTGCCCTATGGAGGGGACTGTTTGGGCTGCACAGCACAGTGTGGCCCAGTGTCCAAAGGTACAGGCCTGACTCAACGAGGGCTCACAGTGGGGCTTTGGGGGCAACACCGGCCTTGTTCTTGGGCCAGAGCAGTCAGTTGGACAGCCAGGCCACCCCTGCCTTAGCCCAGGGAGCCCAGTGTGTGTGCGGCCGGGATCCGTGTCATGGGACAGGGAGGCGAGCGCTGGGGTAGTGTTGGAGGAGGCCTTCCTGAGACAGAGGAGGAAGAAGGGGGTCGATGCCTCCCCTGGGAGCCCATCTCCAGGACGAAGAGGAAGTCCCATTCCATCTCAGATGAGGCCTCACTTCCATCCTCCCAGGGCATCAAGAGCATGTTCCTCCATGAGCCTCGCTCCCGTTTCCACACCTCCAGAGGCCAGCGGGGTGCCTGCCCTTGGGAGGGGAGCGTCTCATGGCTCTTTTCTCACTGTGGTTTTTTAATTTGGATTTTCCGCTCTGAATTTCGTTCTGATAACACTTCCAGATAGTAGATGTTGGTTGCCTCCCATGCCCATTACAAACACATCTCCTTGCTGGTGGAGGCAACACCTTCTCAGACCAGAGGGCGACTTGAGGGTGGTCTGGGTGTCATGGCAACTCATTGCTCCTTGCAGTGACCTGTAGAGGGGTGACCTGAGCCTGGCCTAGTGGTCTGCAAGGACATCCACTGGGAGGCTCTAAGAGGCTGTCCTCCCTGGCCACAAGGACACAATGCGAAACCCTCCTCCGCTGGAGACCGCCCTCTCTACCCTCGGGCTCAGGCGGGCATGATGGGGGCCTATGGGAACCTGACACGCTGAGGCCCTTAGGCCCTTGACCTGATGCAGGGCCTCCTCTGCCCCAGGAGCCACGGTATGTGAGAGCATAAACCCTCCTTGTGCAGGGTTCTTTGAGAAGGACCTTTTGGCCCCTGCAGCTGAAAGACAGGTCTGGCCCTTAACCACAGAGTCCTACTTTAGGTTACACTCCGCTAGCTCACACTGTAGGATGTGTCCTTTCAGCCCCCAGCGCCTGCTGCCCTTTTCTATTTGTCACAGAAACGGAGCCACTTGGCCACTGTAACCGAAAGGTAGTCTCATGGGATCGGGAAGAGGACCAGAAAGCCAGGAACAGCACCCCGGTGGTGTTCCAGACAGATGTCGCCCAAACTGCTGCTGCTGGCACGTGGGCCCTGCGCCATCCCTGCTTCCTGTCTAGACCCTGAGCCTGCTCTGAGCTACAGGGGCCACGGGGGAGCCAGCAGTCGCACTGTGAGCTGCTGTGGTGAGCAGGAAGCTGTATGTCAAGGCAATCCTGACACTGGGCAGTCCGTAGGCCATGGCCACTGCGCTCATGTGGCTGAAAGCTCTCACTGCTACACAGACAGACAAGCTACAGTCAGGGGACGGGGGTCGGGGGACAAAGTCAGCCCCCCACACACACACCGGGGCCAGTACTTGAAAGAAACCTGCCCTGAGGACAATCCCAGGTGGAGGCCGGGTCCTCAGTCTCAGCATTCCTCCCGACTGGTTCCGGACCCACCCCATCCCAGACGACTGAGGCACAGCTCCCAGTGAGGGCTAAGCGCTAACTGCGTGAGGACCAGCAGGGCCAGGTCAGGGACGCCGGCCCGGTGGCGAGAGGTCTGGTGCCCACAGACGCTGCGTGGCGATGGCCACTACGTCGACATTACCTGTCCCAGAAACGCCCGGGCCAGGGGGACGGCAGGCTGGTTGAAGAAGTCTAGTCCCAGGCGAGCAGGGGGGTCTCTTGGGCTTGAGAAATAGATACTGCGCTGGGGACTCAGGGCGTTGGGCAGACCGAGGCGGGGCTCCTTGGGGGAGGGTGTCGGGGTTCCATCTGGTGGGCACTGATGCTGCTCTGCCCCCAGAAGCCGCTGCTTTTTTAGCCCCAGTTTGCGGGAAAGCTGTTACAGGAGAGAACAAGATAAAGCGTCTGAGTTAGGAGCGGGCAGAGGGCTGTGCGGTGGTCAGGCTTGCAGCTTCAGGGCCGTATTTGACTGCCTGCCTCAGTTTCCTCATCTGCAAAATGAGGGCGACCGTGCTGTGCAAACAGAATGCCAGGCCCGATGGGCTCAGTGCTGGCTCAGGAGGGTCCCGGGAGACCTGGGGGAAAGCGTGCGTGTGAGGAAAGGCTGGTGGCAGCAGAGACAGGGCCAGGGTGACCACTGCTTCACACACCCGCCACGTGCAGGACATGGGCAACTCTGGCAAAGGGCTGCAGGCCCAGGGAGGGGACAGTGGGCGCCCGCGGCTGGCACAGGGGGCTGGGATCCTCTGACTCCCATTTATCCTATGGATCCTGAATGAATTCCGAGCTTGCTTTTGGAGCCCTTCAGACCTTAACCAGGAATTTGGTGGGGGAATGGATTGTGTCATCCAACACCCCTCCCCTCCACCCCACACCAGCTGACACATCCACTGTGCCCAACCCCACCTTAACATCCCCTCCCTCTATAGCGGGGAGCTAGTCTTGTTCTAAATCAGGGGTCCTCAAACTACGGCCTGCGGGCCACATGCAAATACAAATATTGTATTTGTTCCCGTTTTGTTTTTTTACTTCAAAATAAGATATGTGCAGTGTGCATAGGAATTTGTTCATAGTTTTTTTTTTAACTATAGTCCGGCCCTCCAACGGTCTGAGGACAGTGAACTGGCCCGTTTAAAAAGTTTGAGATTAAATGAGAGACTACAAAAAAATAAAAAATAAAAAGTTTGAGGACCCCTGGTAGAAGGTCTGACACACACGGGTGGGTGGACACCAGGCTGACCACCTGCTTGGCCGCACTCCAAGCTCATGACTCCCCCCTCCCCCCGGTGAGTCCCCAGTTGTCCTCTGTGTCATGACCCAGGGTGTCCGAACAAGCAGGGCAAAGGTGAGGTCTCCTGCGGGACGAGGAGGCTCGGCCGAGACCTGCCCACTCTCTGCCTCCTTCCTGCCACAACGACCTGCTCCCACCAAGGGAACCCAAGCACACACGCTGGCTGTTCTAGGAACGGCTGATCTCCCAAGGGCCGGGGGAGAGGAAGGAGTAGGTGGGCAGCAGGGCCTGGGAACACCCCGCAAGGGCTACTCTCCAGCAGGGCCCTGTCTCCCTAGCATGTGACAGACCCATTATTTTTAACATAAGTGCTGACGTCCCATGTCAAGTGGAGGCCGCCAGTCTGCTGAGAATGGACGCTGACGTGACCGTCTTTGCAGCCCGGCCCATCTGCCAATCCCCACCAGGGGCTCAGACTCTGGGGCGCTGATGCCCCTGCTCTCACCCTGAGTTTGGCCCCTGGCCTGCCCCATGGCACTCGGCCCACCCTGGGGGGCGGGGGACTCACATGGCTGTCCAGGGACTGAGGCCGGGAGGCCTCAGCTTCCCCATCACCGACCTGGGATTTGGAACTGCCTCAGGCCTTCGTGGTGATGGGGATGCAGGCTGTTTAACCCGAGGGCCGAGGAGCCCGGTGACCCTGCTGTTGCACCCCAGGGAGAGTGGGGTCTCAGACCCTGCACCCGGGTGCCTCACACGCATCGCCCGGCCCTGGTTGGAAATGAGGGTTCCCTGAGTGAGAAGCTCCAGAAAATGACCCGAGGTATCCATGCCCCTGTTTCCTCATCTACGGTAAGGGAACCGGCCACACCTGCCCGAAAAATAACGAGAAGCCGGGAGCACTTGGCTGCACAGCAAGCCCTCAACGAGGGAGGGACCCTGTCCACGAGGGATACCCCCGGGCAGCGCCTGGGGATGAGATTCTTGCCAGCTGAGCGGGCCTGGCCTGAGTGCGGGTCTCCGGGGGACCCACCAGCCCGCCATCAAAACCTGGGCTAAGACGGAGCGCGCTGATCCGCTGTGACAGACACGGTGCCGGGCCGACTGCTGCGCCCGGGCAGGCTGCTCCTGGGCAGGGGCCTCTGAGCCGGGCCCCGGGCCCAGCATCCACCCGGTGTTGGGGTCCCTTCCCAGACCTCCCTGGAGACCTCGGGCCGGGCCTCCCCTTCCTTTCTGGCAA
>NW_006292691.1:76265-77919 GCF_000327345.1 Myotis davidii | reverse complement strand
GCGGGACCCGGGCTCCCGGGAGATCCCCTGGCCGCGCGCCTCGCCTCTGTCCTGGACGCAGGCCCGGGGGTGCTGGGGCTGTGCGGGGGGAGACCCGCCGCTCCCGCGACCTGCCTCCGCCGCGTTCCCTCCGCTCCCCCACCAGCCGCTGGTGATGCCACCCAGGGGACTGGTCATGAGCCTTGCCTGGGCCCTCGAGGGGCTCCTGTTGGAGGTGCAGTGCTTTGGAGAAGTGGCCTGCACGGTGGGGGTGCACGTGGAGGCCACGGGGGGGAGTTTGTGGGGGACCGGGTACTGGGGCCCCGCCTTGGAGGGAGTCCTTTGGGTGGACAGCCTCCCAGGAAGCCCTCGCCAGGGGCCTCTCGTTTGGGAATTCTGTCTCGGAGGTGGAGTCCCGACCCCTCCCGCCGCGAGGATGCGGAGGGGAGCCCGGCCGCCCTGAGGGGGGCCTCCTGGAGCATGGCCAGCCTCCACCAGGCCCAGGCCTGGGCTAGGGCCCTGGGGAACCACCGTGCCGGCAGCAGCTAGGGGCAGAATGGGAGCCCTGCTGCCCTCCACTCCCGATGCCTCTTCACACTCCCAGCACCAGCTGCCCACCCAGCCTGTTATCTCTCCAGTCGGATTTGTGCCCCAAGGGGCAGGGGCAGGGGCATCTGGGGAGAGCAGCCGTGCCTGGCCCAGGGGAAGGAAGGCCTGTGGGTAGTCGCTGTCCGCTTAGGATTGCTCTGGGGGAATCCCCCTGGGGAGAGGAGGCACACGGGGGGACTAACACCCCACAGAGCCTCCCCTCCGCTCCGCCTCGCTGGGGTTTCCCTGGGTCTTCAGGACCCCTCTGCGGTGGCAGGCACAGTCCCAACCCCACACAACCGACCTCTGTCCTGGGAAAGCCCTGGCCCTGCGAGGGGGTACCCATGGGGCCTGGGAGAGCAACTGGCATGGGATAATGTCAGAGGGGGGTTGGGGGGGGGTGCTGGATGAATCATGTCACTGGGGCCCTAAGATGAGCGAGGAACCTGATTTCAGGGCAAGTCCAGTTGGGAGGACCCTGTTCTCCAACGGTTCCTTCTCCGCTGACCAGCCCAGGGCTGAACTCCAGCCCTCCAGCCTCCCTCTCTCGTCCCAGGGCCCCAACCAGGACTTCCTGGGGAGGGAGGGGCAGCAGCTTCCAGCCGCTGGAAACCACCCAGCGGCTTGTGGCACTAGAGCTGCTTCCGGGGGTGGGCAACGTCTCATAGGCCGCCCTTGCCAGGCCGCCTGGATGTGACGCCCACCCGTTCTTCCTCCTCCATCCCCGCAGCCATTCTGTCTAAACAATGACGCCCCTTCCAGCCGTGTGTGCCCAGACCCCTTCCTCCCCCGCCCCCCCCTTCTCACTTTGGGAGGGAATCTAAGACCTCAGTTGGGCTTCATCCCCCTGGCGAGAGCATTCATTTTTATTCTTATTTCACAAGTGGTGCATGGTCGTTGCAGAAACCCTGGGAGTCCGCACATTCCCAGGGGGTGTTTGATCCCTACTTGAGGATGAGGAAAGAGAGGCTTAGAGAGCAGCCCTGGCTCCCAGGAGGAGGAAGAGGCAGGGCCAGTGCCAGCAACCCACTTCTCCAGATGTTTTGGCAGGGGCTTGCGCAACCTCTGCAAGGGGGGCTCCCCCCCC
>NW_006292691.1:73472-76236 GCF_000327345.1 Myotis davidii | reverse complement strand
TTTGTGGTCTGAGGCCCCACCGCAGGCTGGAAGTGGTGGGTTAAGCATTCCCGCTGTGGCCTGCAGGACAGGCGGGCTGGGAGGGAGAGAAGGTGGAGCTAGGCAGAGGAGGGACCTGGGGCCTGCTCTGTCCCCAGTGTGCCCTGTGCGGGGCGAGAGAGGCATGTGGGAGGATGTCAGTGGAAGTTGGAGGTGAGGACATCCTCAGTATTCTCAAAGGACCAGTGCTGGGGTGAGCTCTGTGCCCTGCTGGGCCAGCTCCTGGCCTGTGGAGGGCCCACCAGCCACCAGAGCCTTGAGAGAAGGGAGAAGCCGCTCTATCAGCACAGAGGCCAGAGCGCTAGCCCCAGCACCGGCTGTGTCCTCTCTCAGGTAGGGATGCACGGCCGCTGTCCCCTCGGAGGGTGGGGGTGTCAGAGTCCATTGGGCAGGGAGGGCAGCTGAAGGAGGTGTGTGTGGGCTGCAGCCTCCCTCCCTGGGCTGTGCTGCCAGTGCAGTTGGGCCCTGGGCCCAGGTACTCACTGGACCCCTCACCATCCCCTGAGACACAGGGAGGGGCAGCTGCCTCAGAAATAGCTACTGACTTCAGGCCCCTGGCTGGCCTGGCCCATTTCGGCCACCTCCCCAAATAGCCAGGGGTTGGTCCCACGATCCTCCAGGCCCCCGCAGCCCTCCACCTCCCAGCCCAGGGACTGGCCTGCTGACTGAGGATTCCAGAGTGGCTGGCAGGGACTCCTCCTCCTGGTCAGGGCTCCCAACCCCTCAGGTCCCAGAGTCAAGTACACAGCCATGGGGGCGGGGGTGGGGGGGCGCAGACACTCAACCATCCTAGTCACCCCCCACAGGCTAGGCAGTTGCAGCTGATTTCCATCTCTCCAGGGCTGGGTGGAGAGGGACTGGAAGCCCGGGGAGCAGGGCTTCCACGTGGGGGCTCCTCCACCGGGGCCTAAGGCAGTGGGGCAGAGTGAGGCAGAGCAGATGCGTGTGCATACGTGTGTCCGTGTGGACTAGGTCCAGGCCTGAGCACACGTGTGTTGGTCCTTCTCTGCTCACACTATCCGGATGCCAGGGTCCCTGCTCAGGAGGCTGGGGTGGGCAGAGACCCTGGGAGTCCTGAGTTTGCCTTCCAGAATATTCCGGGGCCTGCCTTGGGAGCCACACCTGTGAGGAGCAAGGGTTTGCAACAGAGGCTGCTGTGGATCCACTGGAGCTTGGGAAGGGAGGGGCCCGCCGGAGGTCACCCGAATGTGGGAGGCCATTTACCTGTCACCTTCTCTGGGGAGGGAGGATAGAAGGTGCTCCTCAGGGGGTTCTCTGCTGTGAGCCAGCGAGAACTGGCGCTCCCGGCAGCTGTGGGTGAATGTCTGGGTCATGAAGCGGGCCTGGGTGGCACCCTCAGCATCCACTGCGGGAAGGGACCTGCCAGGACTGGGTGCCCAGCCATGACATGCTTTGGAGCTGAGCCCAGGCCCTGGACTCCAGGAGGGCACCGCCGCATACTCTGCCAGCCCAGTCTGGTGGGCAGGGCCTGTTTATCCCTGGCAGGGGTCAAGAATGCTGGGCATGGAGAGACCGTCCTGTCTGGCTGAGAGCCTGGCAAGGGAGGGCTGACGTGTGTGGCCGCAGGAGCCGTGGGCATCAGCACTGGGCAGCCTCCTTCTTGCCTTGTGTCCCCAATGCACCCGTAGCCGCCTCCCTCCACTTGTGAAGGCGTCCCCTCCAGCCCCTCCGGCGCTCTCACTGTGGCCCTGTAGCTGAGAATCACGCCGATACGCCCGTGTTTATAGAGGACCCGGAAGGTGCAGCCACCGCTCTGTCCCATGCTATGGGCGAGGGTACAATCGGAGGGTTCTGTCCCTTGCCCAGGCTGCGGGCCAACCTGTAAGCTGGCTGCAACCTCCCATCGTCAACTTTACTTTCTGTGTAGCCACGGCCCAGCTTGATGTGTGCAGGCGGACGTCGGGCACAGAGAGGGAGCGTGCCCCCTGGTCCCAGACCAGCAAGGGGCCCGAGGACACATCTGTGGGGCCTCTGAGGCCTGAGGGGCGGGGCCTTATGTGCCCAAGGTATTCTGACCTCCGGTGGCCCCAGTGTTGTTTTCTCTGAGGAAAAGAGGGCGACCATTGTACCAACCATCCAGGGGAGTCTGCACCCCTCCACCACTCACAGCTCCTGCTTACACCCTGCCATTGGCACCCCTCCCCCATTCCCTGATCTTTGGGTGACCAGGAGGCACAGACTCCTTCAATGTCAGGAGAGAGGAATGCTGGGAAATTCCCACCAGCAGACTTAGCCTGGAGCCGACTCAGAGAGTGTAGGGATGAGCCCACCAGGGCGGTTGGTGAGCTCTGAAAGGGAAGGGCACAGAGTGGACGCCAGACACTGTGCCGCTGCCTCTGCTCCGAGGGTTTTCGGTGCAGGCGCAGGCCGGCCGGCCGGGGGAGCCTGCTGGGAGAGCGGGCTTTCCGGGTGGGGAGCACCGCGGCCTGGGAAGGGGTGCTGCTCTGCTCCTGCCTGCAGTGAGTGTGGGTGTGCATGGGTGTGTAAACACAGGAATGGAATTGTCTGATGTGGCATGTGCACACGTGTAAATGTCAGAGTGGGCATGACAGTGTATATTGTGTGTAGGAGTAGGTGTGTGTATGAGTGTGTAAACAGGTGTGTGTGGATGAATGAATAGGCAAGCATAACTGTGTAAGTGCATGAATACATGAGCGGGGGGGGGGTGTGAGTGTGAACGTGTGCAGAGCCAGTTGAGCGCTCA
>NW_006292691.1:72638-73246 GCF_000327345.1 Myotis davidii | reverse complement strand
CGGGGGGAGCCTGCTGGGAGAGCGGGCTTTCCGGGTGGGGAGCACCGCGGCCTGGGAAGGGGTGCTGCTCTGCTCCTGCCTGCAGTGAGTGTGGGTGTGCATGGGTGTGTAAACACAGGAATGGAATTGTCTGATGTGGCATGTGCACACGTGTAAATGTCAGAGTGGGCATGACAGTGTATATTGTGTGTAGGAGTAGGTGTGTGTATGAGTGTGTAAACAGGTGTGTGTGGATGAATGAATAGGCAAGCATAACTGTGTAAGTGCATGAATACATGAGCGGGGGGGTGTGAGTGTGAATGTGTGCAGAGCCAGTGTGAGCGCTCACGTGGGCCTGGGGGAGTGTAGGTAAGGGATTGTCAGTGTGTGCCTTGGGGGCGGTTCCTGGTTGGTTTATAGGACATCCAGGAACACTGGTCCCCCCCGCCCCCCGTCCCCCCTTCTCCAGCACAGGTCTAGGCAGGATAGGGTCAGCGGTCACTCTGGAGCGAGGGGGAGGCTGAGAAGCCGAGGTCTGTGGTTGACCATCAGGCTCCGTCTAGCTGGGCCACCAGGTCCTGTTTCCATAGCTGCGGCGCCCACGACCCCCGGCCCCCAGTGCACCCGCA
>NW_006292691.1:69411-72240 GCF_000327345.1 Myotis davidii | reverse complement strand
ACCAGGCCGGACAGCGCGGCTCCAGCCCCCGCCCAACAGCTGAGGGTCCCGGGAGCGGGAGGGCTCCGAGTCCGGCTGGTCTCCAGGCTCCTCTGAGCTGTACCCTCCCCCCTTACGCTCTCCTTCCCGGCCACCACCGGTGGGTGGTGTCTCCCAAGCTGAAACTCCAGCGCAGAGGGTGGAACTTCTTGGGATCATCCCGCCCCAGCTGTGCTCCCTGGGGATGGGAATCGCAGGAGCTGTGGAGCGAGGGAAGGTGGGGACTGGCCCCGTCCCCCCCATCAGTAAACACGGAAACTGCAGGGCTATGGCAGCTGCTCCCAAAGACACCCCTACCCGGTGCTCCGCGGCCAAGAGGAGTAGCCGGGGCTGAGCCGGAGGCCACTGCACGGTGCCTTGAAGCAGGCCTTCTCCTGGCTGGGGAGTTGGGGAGATGGAGGGACCCCAGCTCCTGAGGGCAGGGGGTGGGGGCTGGCTGTCGGACCTGCTGGGGACATGTCTGTGGGGAATGGGCAGGGAATGCGCCCAGCCATGCCTGCCCAAGGCCCAGATGCTCTTGGTGAGTTCCTTATGTGTGCACAGCTTGGGGCTGTGTGCATGTGTGTGTCTGGGTGGGCGGGGCCTGGGTCAGGAGGCCCTCTAGCTCTGTGCTAGGAAAGGCTTTTTTCCCCCCCCCCCCCCCCCCCCATCTTGGGACTTCCTGGCAGAGAAGATTCAGGATGAAACTGGCTTTTCAGGTTTGGCTCAGCTATAGGCTGGGCTCCTTCCACCCCATGCAACTAGCCTCGGCCCCCTACCCCCACCCAGGGATGGAGAGGAAGCCAGGGAGCCCAGCAGCTGGCTGAGGCCCAAGAGGTCCCTGAGGCTGAGCCCCCGCCACCAGGAATTGTTCTGGGCAATCCGGGTCCTTTTCCCGGAGAACCTGACAGGGGCCGATAGGGGGTTACACGAGTCAAGTGGCCCCAGATTGGAGGTGTCAGGCCCCAGGCCCCTTCCCAGTGCCTTTAAGCAGCTCCAGGGGCTGATGGGCTGCCCACTGCTCAGACGGGCTGACCAGGGCCAGCAGCACTGGCCCCTCACTCCTCACCCGGCCCTAGTGTGCTGGCCAGACAAGCTTCCGTCCTGGGGAGCATGCATTCCAGAGGCACCCTTGGTTCAGAGGGAATCACCCAAGTCCCTGCCTTTTGGGGCCCTCTTAGGGTCTTCTCAGCTCTGACTGCTGCTCAGGGCACCCCCTCCTGCCACCCCGTTGCTGCTCTCCCCGGATGTGAGGGGCTCCTCCACGCCGGCTCCGGTTTCCCGGCTCTGGTGCCTGTTACAGGATCGACTTTCTGTCCGAGGATTGGATTCCTCGGCTCCTGCCTGCTTTCTGGGTTGGGTGTGTTTGCGGGCCACTTCCTCCTCCCCGAACTAAGATGCTCTGGGTTGCAGAAGGTGGAGCGAGGGCCCAGGGGGGCCTGACAGCCCTGCACACCCTGGGGAACCCTGAGGTCGGCCCCTTACCTGGGGGTGTGGCCAGGGCCAGCGAGGCAGGCACACAGCTCCCAGGGCGGCAGGGCCCACGGCTTTAAACTCCCTGGGGGCTGCAGGAGCCCTGGGCATCAGCACTGGGCAGTGATTGGCCTCTCTGAGCCTCAGTTTCCTCATCTGTAAGATGGACACAGGTGACCCCTCCCAAGGCCTGTGATAATTGAGTAGGTCGGTCAAGGATCTTTGGTTTGAAGCAGGTGTGTCAGGATAGTGCTGACTGAAGCCATTTCTGCTCTGATAACAGACTTCGGGGACCCGGTTTCCCCTCGTGGGGCCCCTCCCGCACTGTCCAGCAGCCGTGTGTGCTGGGAGGGTGTTGCTGAGCCCCGAAGGTGTCGGCACCAGGGAGTACTGTGTGCTCAGTCAGGAGCACTGCTGGGGGCTCTGCCTGGTGACCAGACGTGTTGCTGGGATCTGGACCTCTTCCCTGCAGTTTGAGGGGCTGATGTCACCCAACTCCTGAGATGCAGTTAGACCCCAGATTGTCACGCCCGGACTTTGCTATAGCTGTGTCCCTGCCCCTACCCCCTTGCTGACGGCAGCAGGCACGGGTGGGACCTGTGACCCCTCTGAGCCTCGGTGCTCCCCAGCCCCGGGTGATATCTGCCTCCGCCAGACCCAGCGGGGTTAGAGGCTTGATTCTGGCGTTGGCAACCCCTGGGCCATAGGTGCCTGCTGGTCCTCGGACAGGACCTCCCACCTGGGGCTAGTGCTCCCTTTCCTCCCTGTTACCACCTCTCAGGTCAGGTCCTCCCCTGCAGGGCCCCCTACAGCAGGAGGACTCTTGTTCCGTTGTTGGCCCGCCGCATCCCCCTCTGGGGTGACAGAAGGGGCGGGTGACATGGGCAGGCAGGGTTTGACGTGCCCTCCTTCTGACGGGATGAGGGCACCATGCAGGCTATTGGCCAGGTCTCAGGCCTACCCGCTCCCCCCTGAACCTCATTTCTTCCAAGAAAGGTAACTGGGAGGGTTGGGCCTGGCCCATATCCTTCCCAATAGGGGAAGCTCAGGCAGGTGACCCCCACTTTGCCGCACAGTAGCACGTGGTGGAGAAGGACTGGACTCCCGGCTGCCCGACAGCTGTGATCCCCGCTCCCCGGGGAGAGCTGGGTCGGGGTCACACAGAAGACGGGGTCAGAGATCAGGGCTCCCGTGGGGCGGTTGAGGAGCTGGCTTCTCAGCTTCTCCTGGGACTGTGCTCAGGTGAGCTGGGGACATGTTGGGGCAAGTGTCCGGGGTGGGGCCATTGCTCCAGCTGACCTCAGTGGTGGGCGGTTCCCTGGGCCGGGCCGGTCCGGT
>NW_006292691.1:61813-69317 GCF_000327345.1 Myotis davidii | reverse complement strand
CGGCTGCTGCTCACACCTCAGGAGCCAGCTTCACGTCCGCCGTGGCCGCCGGCCAGGCCTGAGCAGTCCAGAACCTCTCCCAGTCTCCTCCTGCCTCTTGGCCACAACCTTCCCAGGTGGCATCTCTGAAGCGTTCCGTCCCCGGTTCCCCCAGTGGTTCCTGCTCGCGGCCAGGCTCTGGGCCCTCTGATCCCTGGGCTCGCCCCTTGCTCAGGTTGCTCCCCCCGAGCCGGAGCCAGAGCCGGAGCCGGCAGGCATGGCCAGCCTTCCTGCTCCTTGAGCAGGTCCTCTGTGCTAAGCGCTGTGGGCCCTGCCGCCCTGCACTGGCTCCTGCTCCCTGGCCCCTCCTGCTCCTTGCACGGTGCCAGCCCGAAGGATCCCTAGTCAGCCCCACAGCAGGAACCTGGGTCGGTGGGACCCGCCCCTGCGCCCCACCCGCCCTCTGCCCTGATGGCTGCAGCAGCTCCCACCCCTCTCACCGCTGTTTAAAGCAGCCCCCGAAGTCCTGTGACTCTGTGGGGCCCTCGTCCCTCAGCCTCATCTCTCGCCCCACCCTCGTCCTGGGCTGTTGGAAGTGCCTCGGGTGCAGCGCCCGGAGGTGCAGTGTGGTTTTGTGCCCCCACCCCTGCTGGGCTGGGTCCCCACCGGTGGCACTTGCTTTGTCAGCCATCCTTGCTTTATTTCCAGATGCTGAGCTGGGCCGGGTGGGCGGCCATGGATGTTGCCAGAGTGACTCAGATGCTGTGTGACCCAGGCAGGCCGGCCGCCCCTGGACTGTGGTTTCTCCCTGCACCGAGGGGTCAGCGCAGCGGAGATGCTGTTGGGATTTCCCCCATGAGGGGCCGTTTGGGAACAAGAGCCCACTGTGCGCCTGGGGGAGGCTGGACACTGAGCCACTGTCTCCTCTGGGCGGGCACTGTGCCCTCCCCGTCCAGACTCTTTGTCCGCCTGGGCCTGCCCCTCCCCCACACCCTTGGGCCCTAGCGTGGAGCCCCCCTGTGAATCCCACCCGCTTGAGGCCCAGATGGGAACTGGGCACACAGGGGTGGGGTAGGCTGGGCGTCCTGGAGCTGCGTGGGTTACAGAGCTCCTCCTGCCTCTGCCCCCCACACAGGAGGGACTTGAGGGAGGCGAGGGACACCGGGAGGTCTGGGAGCCGGTGCCTCCATCATGAGTGGCTCTTGTGTTCCTGGACGGACTGTGGTCCTGTGCTGCGCCCTGTGCTCGCTCCCCACCCTCTTCCCACCTCTTTGCTTGTGCTGTTCTGCCCCGACCTGGGCATGCGGTCCCCTCCTCCTCCCAGACCCCATGGAAGGGTCGTCCTCATGAAGCCCCCGTCACCCTGACGGTGGGGATCGGCCTGCTAGCTTGTGCTCCAGAGTGCCCAGTGCTCCGGGCACTGTGGCCCGGCAGTGAGGGGACAGCACACGGGTGATGAACTCCCGAGCGGTCCGGTGGGGCAGCCTGACCAGCTGTGGGCCTGGAACGTGTTGGAGGCTTGGAGGCATGTGCAAGGCAGGGCGCTAGGATGGGAGGGAGCCAGGTGACAGGAGAGGCCATGGGGGCAGTGGGAGCCATGGAAAGTGATGGATGTGTGCGGTGGGGTGAGCCAATCACCAAGCTGGCAAAGATTCCTTGTTCTGCTGAGCAGAGAACCAGCTGATCGCCCAGGAGTGCCAGGCCTGCTGGGGAGGCACAGAGAGGCCAGCTCCCAGCACCCGGCCTATAGATTCCCAGCAGCGGTTCCAGGTGCTGCTCTTGGCACCATTCCTCTCTGGACCTCACAATGGCTCCACAGAGGTATTGGCCCATTTTCCAGAAGAGAACACAGGCTACCCGAGGCACATGGTGGTGGGGTGGCAGGGACAGACTGAAGGCAGCATAGCTGCCCCCTCTGAAATGCTCAGGGGGCCCCCATCCTGCTTGGTCCCTCCCCACAAGGCCCCACAGGGTCCAGTAGTCTCTGGGGTCACATCACCTGGATGCCTGTGTGGCAGGTGTGGCCTGACCTGGCTCCGAGGGCACATGGGGATGCTGTCGCCGCCCTGCAGGTTCCGGAAGCCCCTATCAGATAAGGCCTATCTGATCACCGTCTGTGTGATGTTGCCTGAAATCCCACCGCCAGTGCCTGGGAGCCAGAGCTGCCCTTCCCAGTCACTTCCTTACTAACAGGGGGGTCTTAAAATCTACATGGTCTGTGAAGGGCAGGCTGGTGGGTGCTGACCATGTCGGGGGACAACAGGTCTGGGCTGGGTTTGTGGTGTGAGTTGGGCGAGTGCCGATCTCCTGGTTCAGTTCCCAGAGACCCGTTCTCAGGACGCCTTCATGTAGGACACCCCCCACCCCTGCCCCGCCCCACCTGCCTCCGACCTCCTGCAAGGACCCATCCGTCTGACCCCACATTGTGGGGATCAGCTAGGCAGGGTGCCCAGAAGGGATTCCCAGTGATGTGCAAACACATGCTTCAGCCCTTGCTCTGAATCAGACGGGTGAGGGCAGAGGACAGGGGCTTGGCTCTGAGGGGCTACATGAATGGAAAGACCCCTAGGTCTGTGGTCGGCAAACTGCGGCTCTCGAGCCCCATGTGGCTCTTTGGCCCCTTGAGTGTGGCTCTTCCTAAGCCTTAGGAGCACCCTAATTAAGTTAATAACAATGTACCGACCTATATAGTTTAAGTTTAAAAAATTTGGCTCTCAAAAGAAATTTCAATCGTTGTACTGTTGGTATTTGGCTCTGTTGACTGATGAGTTTGCCGACCACTGCCCTAGGTGCATAGTCAGCTCAGAGAAGAGGCTGGACCATATGGGAGGGGTAAGAACCAGGAGAAGGCACCTTGAAGGACTCCTTCCCACCAAGCCGGTTCCTGGCTGGTGTAGCGTAAGTGGGAGCTGTGAGCGGTGCCCGGGGACGGTCCCTAACTGGTATAGGGCCAGTTGGAGTATGAGTGGTGAGTAGTGTCACTATAGGGGTAATGGGATCTGTGAGCTGAGTCCTGGTCCTGGCCCTGGTCAGTGTAGAGGCAGTAGGAACTGTGAATAGAATTCTGGGCTCAGCCCTGTTTGGTATAAAGCCAGTAGGAGCTGCCAGCCACATCCTGGCCCGGCCCCTGTGGATATAGGGCCAGGAGGAGCTGTGAGCAGTGTCCAGGCTGTTTTTGGTCTGTGTAGTACTAGTGGCAGCTGTGAGAACTGTCCTGGGCCTCTCTCTGGTCTGTGGGGCAGGAGGAGCTCTGCTCGCATCCTGCCTCCCTGTGCAGTGCAAGCGAGCGCTTTCCTGGTCGCTGTCAGCCAGAGTTGCTCTGAGCACAGTCCTGGCCCTTCTCTGACTGTGTAAGTCCAGTAGGGGGTGTGAGCAGCATCCCAGACCTGTCCCCAGTGATGCTACCCTGAATATGTGCCTTTGGGCAAATCAAGCCTCTTTTGGCCTCAGTTTCCTGATTTCTAAGGTATGGGTGGGGCTTTCTCTATATTTACTGCATGCAGTGGGGAGGGAGGCTCACATGTGGAAGCTGTTTCTAGGGGTGTTAGTGGGTGGGTTACAGACCTGTCGGGGTCTGAAGCTCTTTGAGGAATTTTGGGGTCTCTGCCCTGAGTATTGCTCGGCCTCTCCCCTGGTGTCCATGTCCCCATTGTGCTCAGGGAGCCCTCTCAGTCTTGGATACCCTGTTTTCAGATCCCGTGTGGTCCTTTGGGGAGGAGGGTTCAGATCTGTGCTGAAAGTGACATTTTGTAAAGGGGGGAAATAGGGTGCCAGGTGGGCCACGGTCCCATGATCTTTGCCTCTCGGTTACATGGCCCGGCAGAGGCGGCCCACATCCAACCCTGGCCTCTCTGCTCGGGGTCCTGGGCCTTGCCCTGCGCCTAAGCGATAGGTTTGGGGGTGGGTCTCATACTTAGGTTTGATGCCGGACAAGCAGCCCTCCCAGGGCTGAGCTGTCTTTGCTGGTATTTATGGGCGCATGGCACCCCCTGGTGGTCATGGCAGCGCCTGCGCCCAGGTGGTTTCAGGAGGTTCCTGTTGTGGTAACAGCTCTCAGACTCTGGGAAGCCACGTGGCCACTCCTCTGTGACCTGGAGCCTTCGCAGACCCCACCTGTGGGCGCAGCGGGCAGAGCCTCTCTCTCTGGAGCCGATGGCGTGGTGGTTAGAGGGTGAGGTCTCAGATTTGCCCTGTGTATGGATGGGTGAGGTCCTCAGCCTGGCAGTGCGCTCAGGCTCACTGAGATCTCTGCTCTGGCGGCTCCCTGTGCCAGGAACAACCCCCTCCTTCTGCCCCTGCCCCCCTCCAAGCCTTGCTAACTTGATCACCTTCTTCAAGCCTTTGCTTAGATGTCACCTCACAAGGAGGCATCCCTGTGCTCGGCAACTGTAATGTGCTGATTTTGTCCCTGTCACACTTCGCACCCTTAAACAAAATACCTACTTATAGATTCACTAGAGGCCTGGTACACGGATTTGTGCACTGGTGGGGTCTCTCGGCCTGGCCTGCAGGGATCAGGCCGAAACCAGCTCTCTGACATCCCCCCAGGGGTCCTGGATTGCAAGGGGGCAGTTCTTGGGTGACGCACCCCAGAATTGGGCTCCCTCCTCTCTGGTTCCGGCTGTATAACCCGAGAACTGCAGTTGCCAAGTCGCTGTAGCTCGGCAGCTCCTGCATTGAGTGTCTGCCCCCTGGTGGTCAGTGTGTCTCATAGCTACCAGTAGGCCTATCGCTTGGGCTTTTACATATATAGATTGTTTATCTGGACTGTCAGCTCCAGGAAGACTGGGATTTTGTCTGTTTTTGGTTTCTTCTTTTCTCCACTAATGTGTCCCAAGCACTTAGGAGTGGATCATAGTAGGTGCTCCAGTATTTGTCACATGAATTTATGTTGTCTGAGGACCTGGTATGTGCACAGCAATGTCTGTCAGGATGACCGAGGCGGGGACTGACTGGGTACGGCAGTGCTGAGCACACAGGACGTCAGCAGCCGGATCGTGACCACCCTGTTGGGGTTATCACTGCTTCTCCTTTCTCCTGGGTCTGGCCCAAGGAACCTTCAGACACCTCTCACCTCCCACCCTTCGCTGCCACCCCCAGGCCCGCCTTGTGCACCCGGAACCATGAGCGAGGCCCGCAGGGACAGCACGAGCAGCCTGCAGCGCAAGAAGCCCCCCTGGCTGAAGCTGGACATTCCAGCTGTGGTGCCCCCGGCGGCGGAGGACCCCAGCTTCCCGCAGGCAGGCCCTGGCCAGCATGGGCTGTGGGTCCCTCCTGCCCAGCCCCCTCACCATGACCCCGTCACCCAGCCCCTGAGACGCCAGGCTTTCTTGCGGAGTGTGAGCATGCCGGCTGAGACAGCTTACGTCCCTTCCCCTTACCATGAGCCCCGCCGGCCGGTGCTGCATCGCCAGACATCGATCACACAGACCATCCGCAGGTACTGCGCCTCGCCCTGGCTGCGCCAGGGGTGAGGGCTGGGGCCGGGGGGACAGAGGCAGGCACATAGGGTCCTCTTTAGGTGCTGAGGCTGGGAATGGGGCAGGGCCTGTCCTGTCTCAGCTTTCTCCTGGGTCTTGTTCCCCATGTCACCCTCCCTCCTCCTGCTCTGGGGACCGACTCCTCTCACCTACCACCCTTCTCTGCTCCCCCAGCACTTGCTCTCTCCTTCTCTGTCTCCCCCACCTCAATGCTCTGGTCCCTGAACAGCCGACAGGTGCGCTTCGGGCGTGTCCACACTCTGCCCCTCTTGGGTTCCCCTGCTGCCCGCAGGGCCCTCCCACAGCGCCGGTCTCTCTCGCGGTCCCTGCTCAGGTACCTGCAGGTGTGAGTGTGTTAGCATCAGCTGGCTGGCGTGTGCATGGCTTGGGACCGCTTGGGAGCTGCCAGCACGGTTTGCATTCCCTGGGGCTCCTGACAGCAGGTGTTGGCAGTGTTTTGCTTGCATGTTCAAGGGCTGTGGGCAGCCTGCCTGGGCTTGCATTACCCATTTCTTGAGTTCTGTGGTGTCAAAGGTCAAACTGCTGCCCAGGGCTAAGCTCTCTCTGGATGAGCTAAGGAAGTGGTTCTTAACCTGTGGGTCGCGACCCCTTTGGCGGTCGAATGACCCTTTCACAGGGGTCGCCTAAGACCATCCTGCATATCAGATATTTACATTACAGTTCATAACAGTAGCAACATTACAGCTATGAAGTAGCAACGACAATAATCTTATGGTTGGGTCACAACATGAGGAACTGTATTTAAAAGGCCAGAAGGTTGAGAACCACTGAGCTAAGGGCTGAGCTCTGAGCACCATCTCTGGATTCAGTGTCTCCCCACAAAGCCCCCTCTTCGGGATGGGTGTGAGCCTGGGTAAAATACTCACCTGGACAGGCCTATTCTTTGCGGTTCTTGTGGGACAGGCCTATTCTTTGTGGGAATTTGGAGTTGGCTAATTGTTTAGGGCCTGCGAGCCGCGGTTTGCCGACCACTGGTTTAGGGGGTAGCCAGGGCTGACCCCACTCATCCTCTTAACTGAACCCAGCCCACTGGACCCCAGATCCTGGAGTGACTGGAGGCTTGGGGTAGAGCATGCTACCCAGGAAGAGGGCTCTGGGGCCCCCGCTGGGAGGGGAGAGGGCTGGCGCCCCCTTGTTGAGCCCCTCCCATGGCAGGGGCACCGCTGACTGGTTCGGAGTGAGCAAGGACAGTGACAGCACCCAGAAGTGGCAGCGCAAGAGCATCCGCCACTGCAGCCAGCGCTATGGGAAGCTGAAGCCCCAGGTCATCCGGGAGCTGGACCTGCCCAGCCAGGACAATGTGTCGCTCACCAGCACGGAGACACCCCCTCCGCTGTATGTCGGGCCATGCCAGCTGGGCATGCAAAAGGTATGCCCGCCCCTGCGGCCCCCCAAAGGCCTCTCTCTGCTCCCCTGGGCTGGGGCTGGGGACATAGCCAACCTGAGCGGAGAAGGTTCCTTGGAGCTCATGGTCTGGGAGGGTGGTCAGGTGGTGCCACAGAGACACCTAAGATACCTTCTGGGAGGGGGATCGGGGGTGCACCATGGGGCCAGCTCTGGACGGGAGAGCAGCCCAGGGTGAACAGCAGCGGAAAGGCACTGCGAGTGGGGAGAGGGACTCCTCTGGGTGCAGGAGGGTGGGGGAGGTACCCGAGCTGTCCAGGTGCCCACTGTGTCCTCCGCAGGGTGGGGAAGGAGCTCCTGGGGTGACGACCTAGACCCCCGACTCCTGCGTCTCCTCCCCTCCACCAGATCATAGACCCCCTGGCCCGGGGCCGGGCCTTCCGCATGGGCATGGCGGAGGACGCCGCCGACGGCCCGAGCGCCCCGCACACGCCCGTCACCCCCGGTGCCGCCTCCCTCTGCTCCTTCTCCAGCTCCCGCTCGGGCTTCAGCCGGCTTCCGCGGAGGCGCAAGCGTGAGTCTGTGGCCAAGATGAGCTTCCGCGCGGCCGCAGCGCTGGTGAAGGTGGGTGCCGGGGCTGGGATGGGGGGGCTGACCCCGGTGCCGGGGTGCAGGCCGCA
>NW_006292691.1:61280-61663 GCF_000327345.1 Myotis davidii | reverse complement strand
CCAGCTTCCTGGAGGAGGACACGGCGGACTTCCCCGACGAGCTGGACACCTCCTTCTTCGCCCGGGTAAGAGACGGGCTGCCAGCCGAGACCTCCGCCACCCTCCGTCTGTGCCTCACGCTGACCACTCGTGTTTGCTCAGGAAGGTGTCCTCCACGAGGAGCTGTCCACATACCCAGACGAGGTGTTCGAGTCCCCGTCGGAGGCAGCGCTCAAGGACTGGGAGAAGGCGCCGGACCAGGCGGACCTCACGGGCGGGGCCCTGGACCGCACGGAGCTGGAGCGCAGCCACCTGCTGCTGTGAGTGGTGGCGGTGCGGGAGCAGAGGGGGTGCGGCGGTCAGCAGCTGCTGGGACCCCAGGACAGGACTGCCTGCGGGGCCGA
>NW_006292691.1:54739-61260 GCF_000327345.1 Myotis davidii | reverse complement strand
CTGGGCATGGTGGGCCGCCTCACCAACCGCACCTACCGCAAGCGCATCGACAGCTACGTCAAGCGACAGATCGAGGACATGGATGACCACAGGTGGGGCCGGGGATGGGGCTGAGGGCCGGCCAGGCTCCGGGTGGGGCTGGGGGCCCAGGTTGGAGCCACCGCCTCTGCCGATGCTTCTGCCGCAGGCCCTTCTTCACCTACTGGCTCACCTTCGTGCACTCGCTCGTCACCATCCTCGCCGTCTGCATCTACGGCATCGCACCCGTGGGCTTCTCGCAGCACGAGACGGTGGACTCGGTGAGCCCCGCGCGCTTCCTGGGCCGAGACCAGTGAAGTCTGGGCTCTGGGAGGAAAGGGCCGGAGGGGGCGGCCTTTGACCTCTCGCCCCAACTTCCCAGGTGCTGCGGAACCGAGGGGTCTATGAGAATGTCAAGTATGTGCAGCAGGAGAACTTCTGGATCGGGCCCAGCTCGGTGAGGGTGGGGCCGGCAGGGCGACGGGTGAGGACCCCGCGCGCGCGGGGCTGGGCCTCAGCTGCGCATCCCGCTCCCCGCAGGAGGCCCTCATTCACCTGGGCGCCAAGTTCTCGCCCTGCATGCGCCAGGACCCGCAGGTGGATAGCTTCATCCGCGCCGCCCGGGAGCGGGAGAAGCACTCGGCCTGCTGCGTGCGCAATGACCGGTCCGGCTGCGTGCAGACCTCGGAGGAGGAGTGCTCGGTGCGTGCCCTGCCCGCGGCCAGCCCCTGTCTGCGCCCCTGGGGTGGGGTTATGCTGTGACTTTGGATGGAGCCGGGTATCCCTTAACCTAGGTCTTGGCACATGGCACCACCCGCTGTGCCAGGTCCCTCACGTTACATTCATCACGTTTCATCCCCAGTTCCTTCTCCTCATCCCGTAGACAACCACTGTGAGGTCTCTGATCTAGGTGTGCTTTCTGTGTGTCTTGTTTTGGGGCATGTCTTAAGTTTCCATAAGCGGTATTGCCTTATTTTTTCCACTAAACAATTACATAAAAAGAGATTCATTCAAGTTTTTATTACATCATTTTATGAGGAGGTACCGAAGTGTATGCCAGTTTTGGACACTGGTTTTTAGTTTTATGCAAATAGGAATCATGCTTTTGGGCTGACAGTAGACACTCCCACTTGCACACACATTTCCGGAGTGTGCATTTGTAGATTTTGGGTTGTGGCTCAGGGGGATCCCAGTGGTTTTGCTTTTGCCCCCCGCCTTCTGGAAGCCGTGTTGTGGGAGGGGTGGGCTCTGACCGGACTGACCCTCTTCCCACAGTCCACGCTGGCAGTGTGGGTGAAGTGGCCTTCCCATCCCAGCGCCCCCGACCTCGCCGGCCACAAGAGGCAGTTTGGTTCTGTCTGTCACCAGGACCCCAGGTCAGTCCTGCTGGCCCCGCTCTTGCCTCCCTGGGAAGTGGGGGGAGAGGGTGTGGCCGCTCCCCTGTGCAAGTGGGCGGGAGGGCACAGAGCAGGGTCTGACCGCACACTGGGCTCATGCAGGGTGTGTGACGAGCCCTCCTCCGAGGACCCCCATGAGTGGCCAGATGACATCACCAAGTGGCCGGTGAGCCGGGATTTTGTTGGCTTTGGGGGCCACCCTTATTATGTGGGGGAGAAGCCCCACCATGGGAGCACCCGTTTTTCAGATGCAGTGCCCTGGCCTGTGCCTGGCCTGCCCCTCCACCACCTGCTTCTCTGAGCAGGTGGTCAGAGCAGAACCAGGGAGAGACTCGGGGGTCAGATGCCATTATTTCAATTTGACAGATGGGAAAGCTGAGGCTCAGCCCGGGCCTGCTTTCTCCTGTGGGAGCCTGCCCATCTTGGCCCCAACCCCCAAGCACGGTGTTGGGGCACAGGGTTGGAGGAGGCCCCAACCCAACTTGTCCCCTTTGCGATCCAGATTTGCACCAAAAGCAGCGCAGGGAACCACACCAACCACCCCCACATGGACTGCGCCATCACGGGCCGGCCCTGCTGCATCGGCACCAAGGGCAGGTGGGTGTGCCTGGGCCCGAGCACTGCTCTGGTGCTCTGGGCTTAGCCAGGGCCGACAGAGATGGGCGCGTGGGCTGCAGCCTAGGCCTGGGTGGTACAGCCAGGTGCCTGTGCCCCGGGCCCCAGCCCCTCGGCCAGTTCCCAAGCCGGGCCTGCCCTTGCAGGTGTGAGATCACCTCCCGGGAGTACTGCGACTTCATGAGGGGCTACTTCCACGAGGAGGCCACGCTCTGCTCTCAGGTAGGCCTTCGGGGTGTGTGCGTCCCCTCGCCCCCCGCCACGGAACGCGCTGACCGGCCACTCTGCACAGGTGCACTGCATGGATGACGTGTGCGGGCTCCTGCCCTTCCTCAACCCCGAGGTGCCCGACCAGTTCTACCGCCTGTGGCTGTCCCTCTTCTTGCACGCTGGGCAAGTGACACCAGATGGGCCGAGGAGGGTTGGGTGGCCTCAGGGACCCCAGGAGTGGCTGGCCAGGGGACGATGGAGCGGAGGCCTGCCCAGCTGAGCGTCCCCTCCCCCCACAGCATCCTGCACTGCCTGGTGTCTGTCTGCTTCCAGATGACTGTCCTGCGGGACCTGGAGAAGCTCGCAGGCTGGCACCGCATAGCCATCATCTACCTGCTGAGTGGCATCACTGGTAACCTGGCCAGTGCCATTTTCCTGCCATACCGGGCAGAGGTAAGGCCGCCCCAGGGACCCAGCCTAGGAGCGTCTCCATTCGGCTCCTCAGTCCTGCTATGCTCTGGGCCATGAGAGGTGGGGTGGCTGTGGGTCCAGGGTCCAGCTCAGCACCCCTACCGCCCCCAGGTGGGCCCGGCCGGCTCGCAGTTTGGCATCCTGGCCTGCCTCTTCGTGGAGCTCTTCCAGAGCTGGCAGATCCTGGCCCGGCCCTGGCGTGCCTTCTTCAAGCTGCTGGCGGTGGTGCTCTTCCTCTTCACCTTCGGGCTGCTGCCCTGGATCGACAACTTTGCCCACATCTCGGGCTTCATCAGCGGCCTCTTCCTCTCCTTTGCCTTCCTGCCCTACATCAGCTTCGGCAGGTTCGACCTGTACCGGAAGCGCTGCCAGATCATCGTCTTCCAGGCGGTCTTCCTGGGCCTCCTGGCCGGCCTGGTGGTCCTTTTCTACTTCTACCCTGTCCGCTGTGAGTGGTGCGAGTTCCTCACCTGCATCCCCTTTACCGACAAGTTCTGTGAGAAGTATGAGCTGGACGCCCAGCTCCACTGAGCCGGTGGGGGCGCTGGGGCCATGGGCCTCCAGCAGGCTGGAGCCAGGCACTGCCCACCGAGCCTCACGCCACGGGGCTGTCAGCAGGCCCTGGGGCGTCCTGCCCGTTTCCTGGACACAGACCTCTTGTGCCTCGTTCACTGCTGTTGAACCTCTCGTACTTCCGGGCATTTATCACACTAGTTCCTGTGGTTACCTTCTAACTAGTCTGACGACCACCTCGTGGCCAATAAATGGACTGGGAGCGTTTTAGCTGCCACTAACTGACCAGAGCTGCCACCTCCTTTCTGACAGGAAGTGTCTCAGACTCCTCCCCAGGGAAGTCCGTAAGCCAGGTGGACCCACCTCGCTCCCTAAGACCCATGGAGGAGGGGTCTCGTTTCCCCACACACACTTACAAGGGCCCCAGCTCCAATTTCAGCCCCAGGCTACCTCCCCTTCCAGGAGCCGGGAGGGCCTGAGTGGATGAACCCCGCGGGCTGAGGCGGGAGGCCGGCCATGGCTGTGCTCTTGCACACAGGTTCCCCACAGGCTCCCGTTTCTCCACAAGCAGGGACAGAAGCCAGCTGCTCTGCTGTTTTTTTTCTTGCTGTAGAGCTCAGTCACAGGGTCGTGTGGCATCGTAGACTCAGGCCATTCTCTGCCCCTTACCCCCCCCCCACACACACACACATGATGGGGCTGCGCCAGGCCCTCATGTCCCAGTACTGTGGCTTTTTGACTTTTCAAACTAGAAAGCAAAGAGATTTATTCCGTACAGAGGGCCAGGCCCACAGCCTGTGGGATCGGCTGTGCAATTAGGGTGTTTGGGCCCAGAAGGGGTCAAACTTGGGTCTTGACACTGGCTCCCCAGTCCCACTCCCGAGGCCCGGGGCTCACACCGGCAGTGCCAGCTGTGCCCAGCTGTGCCAGTCCATCCCAGCACTCTCCTGTGAAGAGGGGACAGTGCCCGAGGCGTCCTCCCGCTGGGAAGGAGCTTGGCCACCGGCACAGAGTGTCCCTGTTTGGAGGGTCATTTCTGCCTCAGTTTTTTGATGAAGGACACCTCATCCCGATTCCGGATACCATAGCTGGAAGAGAAGGAGAAGTGTCCAGTATCTAACTACAGAGGCTGTCTGACTCCTCACCTGGGGCTTGTGAGAAACCAGGCAGGAGCAGGTGGGACGAGTGTGGGGTCCAGGAAGGCAAGGCGGGGCAGTGCCACCCTCCCACAGGCCCCTGCCGGGCCAGCAGGCAGCCTTCTCCTCCGCACACTCTTCCTCCCTCTTTCTGCCTCTGGGCCCTGACCTGCCACGCCCTGCAGCTCAAGGGAGCGGCCTGAACTTACTCCCGGAGCTTCTTCCTGTCGTCTGTGAGCTTCTCTCCCGCAGAGGTTAGATGGTACGTCCTCCACACATAGGACCTGCGCGAGAGGGATTCAGGGAACCCGTGAGCGGGGGGAGCCGAGTGGCTGGGACGTACTATAGAAGCTGTGTGAGAAGGGCTCTCGGTGCGCAGCCCCAGCCCCTCGGCACAGAGCACCAGCCCGTCTGAAGGATTGCGGCAGGAGCTGGCTCTTCGCTCCCGTCAGTACTTGTAGCAGAGACCGGGTGATTGAGAAGCACGAATCCAGCGCTGCTCCTGCAGAGCCCCACACCACCCCCAGGGAGGGCTGCAAGGAGCCGTGGCTTCACCTACCAGCTGATGTGCTGGATGCCACCCTCGCGCTCCTGCCGGAGCTGCACGTATCGCTGGATGGCCTTCTTCAGGTCCAGGACCGTGGCGTTCTGCACCACAACCACAGCTGCAACAAGGGGCACCCGTGAGAGAAGATCCCGTAGCCACAGCCACAGCCATAGCCACAGCCACAGCCACAGCCTCAGGTGGTGGGAGGGGAACCCAGAAGCCCTGTCCAGCCTTGTTTCTGACTGCGGCTCAGGTCCAGGCGGATGGGCTTGTGGATGGCCGCTCGGTGTCCCGCTGGCCAGCCCCTGTGGAGGCTCAGCCTGCCTGGCCGGGAGGGAGGAGGGCAGCACTTACGCATGACTTCTCCATCCATCTTGCACACGCGGACTGTCATTGCTTGGCCATATTCCAGGGCTATTTGGGAATTGACCTCTTCCAAAGTGACCTAGAAAAGACCCAGGGTGGAGGTGAGTGCCTGGCTCCGTAACACCCCAATCAGCAACAAGGAATACGCTGCGAGTGCCCAGAATGTGGTGCCATATTTTAGGAAGGACAAGAACGGGGAGTCTTGCTTACATATTAGGGCAGCGGTTCTCAACCTGTGGGTCGCGACCCCTTCGGGGGTCGAACGACCCTTTCACAGGGGTCACCTAAGACCATCGAAAACACATATAATTACATATTGTTTTTGTGATTAATCACTATGCTTTAATCATGTTCAGTTTGTAACAATGAAATTGGGGGTCACCACCACACGAGGAACTGTATTGAAGGGTCGCGGCATGAGGAAGGTTGAGTACCACTGTATTAGGGCTTCCCAGTTTCTTAGCACCTTGAGCTCATGTTTCATCCACATTTCCTATTTAAAGTCCAAAGTGGACGGAAGCGTGGAAGAAAGGAACACAGACACAGGCAAGAACCAACAGCCCGGGATCCTCTCACCCAGGGGCTGGGTAGGAGGAGCACTGTGCTTGTCATTCATCCCGAGCCCCGATCACCCATCAGGACCCAGACCAGGGCCTCGGGACAAGGTTTTGGCAGGCGTGCAATAACAAACGCTGTAATACAATTTTTAAGAAAACAGAAGTTAAACTCCATGATGGACAAAATAACATTGAAGTTTGAGATGGGAAAAACCAGTAATACTGACATACTCTTTTATTATTTTGCTTGCCACAGGCTTTTTTACACCAACGTGAGTTATAAACATACTGTATTAAAATGTCATGTATCCCCGAAAGAAAAAAAAAAGGCATGTATCCTGGCTGCTGGAGGGGTCTCGAGCCTTTTAAATCTCGAGCGAGAGCCTCGCTCGCCCCATCCCGCGGCCCGGCCCAGGTTAGGACCTCCGTTTACACCCAGAGGTGCCTTACGAGGCCTCTGGGTCGCAGCCCTACCAGCCCCGGGACTTGTCCACGCCCCTCGCACAGCCCGGCAGGGGACGCGCCCACCTGGATGGGCAGGTCGCAGAGCAGCGGGTCCTGCACCACCATGGCGAGACCCTCCTGGAACACGTCCACCGCCTCGGAGTGCGGCAGCGCCTCCTCTTCGTCTTCATCGTCCTCACGCGCCTCGGGCCGTGCCCCCCCCGCCTCCGCCTCCGCCTGCGCCTCC
>NW_006292691.1:37666-54457 GCF_000327345.1 Myotis davidii | reverse complement strand
TCCGCCTCCACCCGCCCGTCTGTCACCCGCGTCCCGTCGTCTCTGCCTTGGAGTCCCCCTAGAATCCGGCCCTAGAATCGGTCCCTCCCCTGGTTATCGCCGTTCCCTCCCCCGGGGCTCCGTGGTCGCAGGTGCCCCCTTCGCTGTGGTCACAGCGGCAGCCAGAGCGGCCCTGTTACCGCCCGAGTCGGATGAGCCGGTCCCGCGTCCAGGACCCTCGGCAGCCAGTCCCCGCGCAGAGGGAAGCTGACACCGCGCCCTCTCCCGAGCCTCGTTTCTCTGAGTCCGCGCCCTGAGGTGCTCCTTGGCCCCAGCAGCACCCCAGCCTCTTGGCGGACTTCCCGTCCCGCGGCCCCATTGCCGGGGCCTGCATGCCAACAGGTCTTCACATTCCAAGGCAGTGCTGCTCCCCGGCAGCGAGAACATGGTTTTCATTCAGCAGCTCTCCAGGCTGTGGCTGGAGGGGCTGCTGGGGAGGGAGGCCCTCGCGGGCAGGGGCGGGGGCGGGGTGTGATGGCCCAGATCAGTATGTTCACTAACGGGCAGCGTTTGAAGACTTGCCATTGTCTGTAGGTGACGAATCGGAAGTATCCGAAGCTGAAAGAAGTGGATGACGTGCTGGGTGGGGCGGCCGCCTGGGAGAACGTGGACTCCACTGCAGGTGAGAGGGGAGCTTGTGCATTGCTGAGCTGTGGGTGAGCCCGAGCGCTGGCTGCTGCTGCATGTCAGAACCTGTGACCGCTTCTGTGAGGGGGGCTTCTAAAACTAGAAAGTGCGTTCGTTTGTTTTTAAATAACTTACTTGTTGCACAGATAATGCTGGCACAGGCCTTGGAGCCACACTGACCTGAGTTAGAGACTTGGGGTGACTTCTTCCTGTTTGACGGCCTTGGTCCCTTGACCTCTCTGGGGCTAATTTATACTCAAAAATTGTAAGAGCACAAAGCGAATTATGCAGTGTTGGGCACGTCATGGGCACTGAACATGTGGTAGCTATGATAGCAACAATGACAGGAGCAATAGAAATCAGTCTAAGGGGGAAAAAAATCCTCTTTTTGTTCTAATGCAGAGTTTTACAAGTTAATACCAGAGAGCATTACACTACAGTCTCAGTAAAATAAATGTTTATTTCAAGTATTGGTTTATTTCTGATAGAGGTTTATTTCTGACGAAAGAAAGACAGAGAGCCCTACACACAGCCAGTATTGATAGGAGGAAGAGCTAAGTCATGATTAGTACTCTCTTTCCCCTATAGACGAACACCCATATCTGCTATGTTAAAACATTAGCAATGGTAGAATTTGTCATTAAAGGATGGATTATGGCCCTAGCTGGTTTGGCTCAATGGATAGAGCATCAGCCTTTGGACTGAAGGGTCCTGGGTTCGATTCCGGTCAAGGGGACATGCCCGGGTTGTGGGCTCAATCCCCAGTGGGGGGTTTGCAGGAGGCAGCCAATCAATGATTCTCTCTCATCATTGATGTTTCTATCTCTCTCTCTCTCTCCCTCTCCCTTCCTCTCTGAAATCAATAAAAATATATATATTTTTAAAAAGAATGAATTATTATATCAAATGTTCAGAATGGTGGTGTGAGAGTGTTTGGAGGTGTTTTCATCAAGAGCGGGGTTGGTTTCTCAAAGTGGGATCATTCTGAAGGTAAATTCGTGCCTCGGCGCCCTCTGAAAAGGTGTGGACTGCGTGGTGAGGTCTCGGTAAGAACAGCTGAGATACTAACTGCCAAAATGGATCCCTAAACACAAGAGGAAGTGGATTGGTCATCCATGGGGTTTTCTCTGGGGGATGAGAGGGCTTTCTGCTGCCCGGGTGGTGGATGTGCACCTGGACTGGAGGAGGAGGAATCTGCAGGTGTGGACCTGTCACTCACACAACAGCCATAAGTCGCCTTTTGTGTTTTGTTTCCAACCAGCCTTCAGCCAGATTTGAGAGGAAAAGTGGGACCCAGGGAGGGGAGGAGGGGTGTTTTCAAACTCCTGGATTCCCCCAGTGTGGGATCATATTGGGAATGAGACGAGACCACTGTTTGTGCCTTATATCAGGGTACCAGGGACACCAGATAAGCCAGGAAGGTCTTTGCTGTCATTCACCTTAACACCTACTTCTAACAGGTATGTTGGTCACAGACATTTTTTTAATGTGGGTCCCATGTTTGTTTTTCTTGTTTCTAGAGCCGTGTCCCAAATGTGAGCATCCGCGTGCCTATTTCATGCAGCTTCAGACGCGCTCTGCAGACGAGCCCATGACCACCTTCTACAAGTGCTGCAATGCGCAGTGCGGACACCGCTGGAGGGACTAGAGCCAGGCTGGCCCAGCTGCGTAGTGTCTGTTTACCTTATTCCTCAGAGTGGGTTTCCAGCTGGGAGCGAGCACTTGTGCCCTGAGGGCCTTTGCTGGTGTGGCGGAAATGGGTAGCGCAGCTGCTATTGTTGGCCTGGGTGTCCGGAAATGGGTAGCCCACCTGCCAGTTGGTGGATGAACTCATTAATGTCCAGGGAGATTTTGCGTGTGGGGAAGATTATCCACAACTAATTATACTATTTTTAAGGTCCTGTTCGTTCATCTTTCACATTTATTGGGCAATTGACATTCTTTTACCATCAACCAACACTCTTAAATATTTATATTGTTTGCATAACTAATAAAGTAAAACTTATTTAGTACATTAGTTGTTCCTAAATATTTAACTGTTAAGTGCAAACTTAATTTAATCAAAATTTATTCTGAATATTTAATTAAAATGAAAAGTTTAATATTGCCTTCTCAGTGTTTTAAATGACTTAAGAAGTAGATGTCAAACCACAAATCATGATTCCAAACTTAACTACTATACTTAGGACTAAACCGGTTACAAAATTTCTAATAATGTGGATTTAAATTTTTTATTTCTATTCTTATCATTACACTAAATATATTAGGTACTATGTTTTTATACTTCGTGTTTTCTTCTTCCACTCCGGAAAGAAAAAGGACACTTTAAACTAGCTTGGGGCAGCCCTGGCCGGTATGGGTGTAATCCTGTGCACCAAAAGGTTGGTGGCTAGATCTCCCGTAGGGGGCCTGCAGGAGGCAGCCGATCAATGATTCTCTCATCATTGATGTTTCTATCCCTCTCTCCCTCTCCCTTCTGCTCTGAAATCAATAAAAATATATTTTAAAAAAGAGAACATAATGGGGTACCATTTTTGTTTAATTGGGGTTCAAAGTTAGTAGTGTTCCTTGTCATCAAAATTTAATGCAAATGTGATGTTAATGCTAGTTAAGTACGTGGATTCATGGTTGACATTCAGTACTGATGAGAGATCAAATATTTCCCTCAAAATGCTTGCTGATGATTAATACAGTGAAGAACCATAGTCTTTAAGCACTTTATGTTTTCACAGGCTTTGTAAATTTGCACACCTTTTTCATGCTTCATGTATATTTTTTACCACCGTCAATGATAACACATATTAGCAGATTTCACTTCAAGTTCTACTGAATTAGTGTCTCCTCAACTTTGAAAACATTCTTGCCTGCAGCGGTTCGTTGTTCCTTGCAGACTGTGCATAAAGGCGAATTCTTCAGTCCACTTCCGAACTAAGCGATGAGGTGTTGACTCCTCGAAGACACAAACAACCATTGGGCAATTTCACTAACAACTGCGGATTCAGCAAGAGCCAAGAAAAATGACTTCAAAGCATTCACCTCATTTTTAATTGACCATTAATGTTGCTGCCAGTGTCCTTAAGTTTTGTTTTTTTTTTAAAAAATATTTTATTGATTTATTACAGAGAGGAAGGGAGAGGGATAGAGAGTTAGAAACATCGATGAGAGAGAAACATTGATCAGCTGCCTCCTGCATGCTCCCTACTTGGGATGTGCCCGCAACCAAGGTACATGCCCTTGACCAGAATTGAACCTGGGACCCTTCAGTCCGCAGGCTGACGCTCTATCCAGTGAGCCAAACCGGTTAGGGCTCCTTAAGTTTTAAGACAACTGTTTTCACCTAAAGGCTGATCGTCTTAATTTCATTTTCTCGGGACACACTTCTTTAGCTGCAGCAATCAAACACAATTAAGTCACCATAAGTAAGTAGATTTCCTTGCTTGGTGAACAAATGAACCACTTGGAAATTTAATTTGGTTGTCTTGTTTTAACTTTTAATTTTTGTGAAGAAATTTGTTGTGTATGGAAGCCAGCGATGGGTGCTTAGTCTGGTAATGTCAACTAGCTGTGGTGTCACTGCACAGTAAACACAATCCTTTGCCATCCAATTTGATGACAAAATAATCCACCCTACACCATGCCTTAAAAGCGTAATGTTTATATAAGTTCACTTAAAATTTTTTTAATTTTTATAAGTTGAGGTAACATTGCTAATAATATTATATGTAAATTTCAGGGGTACAGCATTATTTGATACCTGGATACTCTATTGAGTGCTCATTCCCAAATATCTAGTTTCCTTGCATCACCATATATTTGACCTCTTTTACCCATTTTGCCTCCCCCACCCCATTTCACCTCTAGTAACTGCCATTCTGTTCTCTGTGTCTATGAGTTTGTGTTTTGTTCATTCATTTGTGAGTTTTTTCTTTTATATCCCACATATGAGTAAAATCATATGGTTTTTGTCCTTTTCTGTCTGACTTATTTCACTTAGTAGAATGCCCTCCAGGTTCATCCATGTCACAAATGGTAAGATTTCATTCTTTTTCATGGCCGCGTAATATTTCATTGTATATCTGGACCACAATGTTATCCAGCCATCTTTCAGTGGACACTTAAGTTGGTTCCATATCTTGGCCATTATAAATAATGCTGCAATGAAAATAGGGGGACATATATCTTTTAAATTAGTGTTTTCATATTCTTAGATAAATACCAAGAAGAGGAATTGCTGGATCATCTGCTAGTTATATTCTTTTTTAAAAAAAATATTTTTATTCATTTCAGAGCGGAAGGGAGAGGGAGAGAAAGAGAAACATCAATGATGAGAGAGAATCACTGGTCGGCTGCCTCCTTCACACCCCCTACTGGGGATCAAGCCCACAACCCAGGCATGTGCCCTTGACCAGAATCAAACCTGGGACCCTTTAGTCCGAAGGCCGCTGCTCTATCCACAGAGCCAAACCAGCTAGGGCTGGTAGTGATATTCTTAATATTTTGTGGAACTTCTGTACTGTTTTCCACAGTAGTTGCACCAATTTACAATCCCACCAACAGTGCACAAGGGTTCCCTTTTCTCTACATCCTCACCAACACTTATTTCTTGTCTTTTTGATAATAGCCATTCTGACAGGTGTGAGGTTTTGATTTGCATTTCCCCCCTGATTAGTGATGTTCAGAGTTTATTTATTTTTTTATTGATTTCAGAGAGGAAGGAAGAGAGAGAGAGAAAGATAGAAACATCCACGATGAGAGAGAATCATGGATCGGCTGCCTCCTGCAAGTCCCCCACTGGGAATGGAGCCTGCAACCCAGGCATGTGCCTTTGGTCGGAATCAAACCTGGGACCTTTCAGTTCACAGGCCGATGCTCTATCCACTGAGCCAAACTGGCTAGGGCCAGAGTTCACTTCTTATTTATTTACTTACTTGTTCACATATTTATTTATTTAAATCCTCACCTGAGGAGACTATGTGGTGAGAGAGAGAGAAAAAAAGAGAAACATTGATGTGAGAAAGAAACATTGATCGGCTGCCTCCCGCATGCATCGATTGAACCCACAACCCAGGTGTGTGCCCTGACCAGGAATTGGACCCACAACCTTTTGGTATACAGGATGATGCTCCAACTAACAGAGACACCTGGCCAGGGCTAGAGTTCACTTTTCTTGTTTTGACATTATGCCGGAAGCTGGTCCATCCTTGCTGCTTGACACAGTTGCTGCAGGGAAGAAACATCTGCACAACATATGTTTCAAGGGACCTGGCGTATATGGCATACTGTTCTTAATATGTTTGCTCACCTTCTTGGCGCTATGTGTTCTAACCAAGGTCACTTATTTGATAATAGCCATTCTGACAGGTGTGAGGTTTTGATTTGCATTTCCCCCCTGATTAGTGATGTTCAGAGTTTATTTATTTTTTTATTGATTTCAGAGAGGAAGGAAGAGAGAGAGAGAAAGATAGAAACATCCACGATGAGAGAGAATCATGGATCGGCTGCCTCCTGCAAGTCCCCCACTGGGAATGGAGCCTGCAACCCGGGCATGTGCCTTTGGTCGGAATCAAACCTGGGACCTTTCAGTTCACAGAACTGGTATAAATACAGATGTAACAAGATAATAAAACACAGAACCTGACTGGAGATCCTGGCTAGAACCTGGCTGGAGATCCTGGACAGAACCTGGCTAGAGAACCTCGCTATGCTGATCAACTGAATGCTGTCTCCATGTCATTTTTTCTTCGCCAACTCCGTCCACACCTTTGGGAACCCCTGGACCTGTTGGGGTTGGACCCCAACAACATTATAGGTATGCACTGGTAAGAATCAGAAAAAAATAAATGTTGCAGCACAACAGTATGGTGGCCCTTGAGGTGCTGAGTGATGACCACTGAGCTGTAAGTGTGCCGAATGGCCATATGAAACACTGTTGTCACACTCAATGCTGCGTTATAGAGTGAAAGCAGCTGTAGGCAGTGCAAATAAATGAGTGTGGTTGTGCTTCAGTAACACTGGGCGCTTGATACTTCCAACAATAAATATTAAACACAAAAGAAAAACTGTGGATGCTGACATTTGAATTTTATAATATTTTCATGTGTCATGTAATTTCTAAAGCAATCCCCCTCCCCCAACCATTTAAAAATGTATACGCTATTTTTAGCTCACAGATTTTTTAAAAAAAAATTTTTATTGATTTTTTTTACAGAGAGAAAGGGAGAGGGGTAGAGAGTAGAAACATCGATGAGAGAGAAACATCGATCAGCTGCCTCATGCACACTCCCGACTGAGTATGTGCCTGCAACCAAGATACATGCCTTTGACCGGAATCGAACCTGGGACCCTTCAGTCTGCAGGCCGATGCTCTATATCCACTGAGCCAAACTGGCCAGGGTTAGCTCAGAGTTTTTTGTAAAAAAAAAAAAAGGGTGGGCTGGATTTTGCCTGTGGGCTGTAGTTTGCTCACACCTGGTGTATCTCACAGGGTTGTGAGAATTTATGTTGCTTGTTCTTTGTGTCTGATGCTTTCCGTCTGTCCATGGATGTTGTTTTCTATTTCTCTCCAGTTATTATGGGAGGAGGTGGGATGTCAGGGTGCCAGCAGTGTATTTTCTTGGCAAAGAGGCACTGACTGGCCTTCCCAAGTCTTACGTGTCCAGCGAAGGACTCTGCGAGTAGATGCCTCTGCGAGGACTGCCTGGCACAAGCGCAGGTGTGGGGAGCGAGCCGACCTGCTCCGCTGCTCCACATGTAGGACCCACTCATCCTGGTGATTGTCCGGGACCAGCCTGGCTCCCTTTCGCTGCCCAGGGAGGGCACCGTGTCGACTTCCTCAGATGCCCTCGCCTGTGTGTTGTTTAGGATGTGATTTCCTGGGTCAATCCGCTCAAACACCAATCGCCTCGCTTCTTTCAGAGATTCCTTCTGGTTAAGGCTCCGTCTTGTTTTCTGTGCGGTTACGATGTGTCCCTTTTGTTTAAGATGCTATATTTTTCACTCATATACTTTCCTTTTGGTTCTTTTTTTAGTTGCGATTTCTCTGAGATTTCCTATTTATACATCGGGGGCACAGTTTCCTTTATATCTTTGAGGTTAGAGTAGCTGCCTTAAAACCTGTGCTATTTCTAACAATTTAGTTTTGGGAATCTGTCTATTGCTTGTCTTTCCTCTTATGTATGGGTTACATAGTTCTGTTCCTTCATATGTTTAATGGTTTTGGATTTATTTGGAAATTGTGAATGGATTCTGGTACGTTTCTCTGAAGAGTTTTTTTTTTTTTTTTATTACAAACTCAACTCTGTGTCTCTCTCTTTTTTTTAAATATATTTTTTATTGATTAAGATATTACATATGTGTCCTTGTCCCCACGTTACCCTCTACCCCCCCCCCCCCCCCACTCCGTGTCCTCACCCCGTTGTCCGTGTCCATTGGTTAGACCTATAGCAGTTGCAATCTCTGTTCAGGTTGTTTAACCTTTGCTGGGCTGCTGGCATGGGCTTGTGCACATGTAGGTCAGGGGTCATTCAGAGATTTTGGTAGAGCTTAGTTGCAGAATTTGGGATCTCCTCTCTGGCTTTTTTCTTTCCAGCCTTTGTGGTCTCCTCTTTGGGATCATGGTGTAGGCCAGGGGTGGGCAACCCCTGGCACCTGTGCCAAACATGGCACGCCAGTAACTTTTGCTGGCACGCGAAACCCTCTCTTATAATCTTCCATTTACAATTTTTGTGAACATTTGAATGACTTAAATGTTAAGTTACAAGGAACTGGCAAGACACTTGATGTTATGTTTGGCTACATAAAGGCTTTTGAAAAGAAACTGGAAGTCTTAAGAGGGATGTGGGTGGTGAGAGATTTAGATATTTCCCAAACCTCAAGAGGCACATCAAAGACCTCTCAAAAGATGACAGACAGACTGTCAAAGCCTTCAGAAGCTGTTTTAAACATCATCGAGTCAACTATTGAGCAGTTCTTCTTCAGATTTGCAAAATTCAGAGGCCTGGAAGAGACAGCAAAATTCATGAGGTTTCCAGACAGCATAAAACTAGAGGAACTAGACTTACAAATGTTTTCATGGGTAGACATGGCTGACTTTTTTTTTTTCCCCCATCCCCAACCAACCAGTGTTTTGGTTTCATCCACATATGCTTGTGAATCTTTGTTCTCAGTGATGAATTTTGTTAAGTCTCGTAATAGGAGTAGGCTGATGGATGAAAGTAGTAGCTCCTGCATATCCCTAAAGGTCACGAAATATAAACCTGATGTAAAATCTCTGTCATCAGTGATGCAGCAGCAAAAGTCCCACTGATAATATCAAACTGAGTCATAAAGTTTTCTGTCAGACTATCAGTGTACATGTATACCTTAAAAAATAAATGTATTTTTCATCATCATATACTGCGTTTTTGTTGCTCGAATGAATTTTATTATTTCTTCAAGGTTCTTCACATACGTACACCTTAAGAGATATCAAGTAGACGTAACATGTTCTCAAAAAATTAGGGTTGGCACGCAGAAGAAATTTGAGTCAGAGATTTTGCTGGTTTTGGCACGCACTCACAAAAAGTTTGCCCACCCCTGGTGTAGGCGGTGTGTTCTATTTGTTTTAAGGCAGTAAGTCAGGGATCCTCAAACTACGGCCCGTGGGCCACATGCAAATACAAATATTGTATTTGTTCCCGTTTTGTTGTTTTACTTCAAAATAAAAAACGCTGTGGTGTCCTATGTGCAGTGTGCATAAGAATTTGTTCATAGTTTTTTTTTAAACTATAGTCCGGCCTCCAATGGTCTGAGGGACAGTGAACTGGCCCCCTGTTTAAAAAGTTTGAGGACCCCTGCAGTAAATTCTAGCTTCAGCAAGGTGGAGGGAGGCCCTGATAGACAGAAGGAAGGAAGCTCTTTTGATGAAGATACTAGCAAAGGGGAGACTCCAGTGAGTATAAAAGTACTTCCTTGTAAAGGGGACCAAGCTGATTGAAATTTAAATATTAGTGCCCTGGCCAGGTAGCTCAGTTGGTTAGAGCATTGTCCTGATACGCAAGGCTGCAGGTTCGATCCCTAGTCAGGGCGCATACAAGAATCATAAGTACAGTGAATGCATAAATAAGTGGAACAACAAATTGATGTCTCTATCTTTCCCTCTGTCTAAAAATCAATAAATACAAATAAAACAAGAAACGTAAATATTAGAAAGAAATGTGATTATGTCCCTGATCGTTCGTAAGGTATTTCCTGGGCGTGAGCCTGCGATTCCAGGTCTCCATGGGTCCTGGTGTTCTCAGGCTCCAGAGAGCTGCAGCTCTGAGGTACCCAAGCCTCGCCCAAGATGTTCTGATGCCCAGAACACAACGCACACACATGTGCGCACACAGGCACTCTCACAGATAAACGCAGGCACGTACACACACCGAAATGTGACTTATTTGGTACCGAAAGGAACACACAGCCAGTAAGTATGTGAAAAGATGCTTATCTTCACTAATAGCCAAGTGCGGAGAAAACCAACATTGAAATATCGTTGCCTATCAGATTGTCAAAGATTAAAAACACTGATAACGCATATACTGTTGGTGAGGGTCACAGGCAATCTCACACTTCTGGTGGGAGTAGAAGTTGGTACATTTTTGGAGGGCCACTTGGCAGTATCTGGACTTTTTTTTAATGGTGAGATTTATTTTTAATTTTTATTATTAAAAAAATTGATTTTAGAGAGGGATGAAGAAAGGAGAGAGGGATGAAGAAAGAGAGGATTGATTTTAGAGAGAGAGCTAGAGAAAAACATTGATGTGAGAGAGATACGTCAATGGGTTGCCTTCTGTATGCATTCTGACTGGGGGATTGAACCTGTAACCTGGATATGTGCCCTGATTGGGAATCAAACCTGCGACCTTCTGGTGTATGGGACGATGCTCCAACCGGCTGAGTCATACCAGCCAGAGCAGTAGCTATAGATTTTTTAAAATGCTGAACCTTAGACCTACAATTCCACCGCAGCCATTTTTTGTACAGAAGTACTCGTTCTGGTGATTAAAGATCCATGCCCAGAAGTGTTCACTACCTTCATTTAAAATAGCATCTATACACTGGAATGTTATATGGAAATTATATCTCAATAGAAATTCAAATAGCATATATAGGCAACAATCAAACAGCCATTGGCGGGATTATGAAACCACAGCATGTACTACCATTAAAGGCACAGGGTGTGTTTTTGTGCTGACCTGGAAAGTGTTGAAAATAGCCAGAGGAGCAAGGAGGCTGTGAGGCTCAGAGCACAGTATGAGCCCATTAAGAATGCACCTGAGCCCCAGCTGGTTTGGCTCAGTGGATAGAGCGTCGGCCTGTGGACTGAAGGGCCCCAGGTTCGATTCCGGTCAAGGGCACATGCCTAGGTTGTGGGTGTGCAGTAAGGGGTGTGCAGGAGGCAGCCGATCAATGATTCTCTCTCATCATTTATGTTTCTCTCTCTCTCTCTCTCTCTCCTCCCCTCTCCCCCCTCCCTTCCTCTCTAAAATCAATTAAAAAAATTTTAAAAATGTGCATCTGAGCTTAGAAATGTCTGGTCCGTCTGTGCCTGCCTTCTCACAAGGGCTACCCCTGGGGGGAGAGAAAAGGCAGCTCCCACTGTTATTTCCTTCTGTACTGTTTCCTTTAACAGACCCTGACTTTTCTTTATGTTTCCTGCCCTCTCCATCCCCGTGGCTCCCAGATTGCCTTCCTGGAGAGCAGTCTGCACCTCAGGTCTCAGAGAAGCCTGGAAGGGGACCAGCCGCGGCCCTGTGCCTGGCCACGGTCCTCGCCTCCTGGGACCACAGTAAGGCACCCAGTGGTGTCCCTGGGGACGAATACAACAGATGCTCCTCCACCAATCAATGGACAAGTCGCCAAAGTCCCGGGGGAACCTTCAGCCTCACAGGGAATCAACGTGGTCCCACCTCATAATTCCTGGGCTTATGACGAGTGGTGACAGTCACCCGTCCCCCTCCTCCCCCACCCCCTCCCCCCGGATGGCTGTTTCACTGCTCGTGGTTTAGGTGTGGGCGGCCGGTGTCAGCCTGCCGTGCGAGGCTGAGGCTGCGTCACCGCCCCCGGGGCACTTATCTCCTGGATCAGGCCGAGGGGCTTTGCCGCCAGCACAGGGACTGTCCTGCCATGGGACCCAGCAGATGCATCTGGCAAGGTGAGTGTGTAACGGGAACGTCCCACCCACTCATGTCAGCCCGAACCTCAGACACAGGGAGGGCCGGCAGCCGCCTTCCCCGGGTGTGAGCCCTGGAAGGGGGTGCCCGGGAGCACCCCCGAGTTCTACCTCCTCCGGTGTCCTTGCCTGGGGCACCTCCAGGGAGAGCAGAGTGCACTGCTGGCCACAGCTGGCAGCTGTCACGTCCAGGCCTGTAGGGGCCGTGGGTGCCGCTGGGCAGAGGGAAGGGCACTGCGTTTGTCAGGCGGTTTCTCTATGGAAGTGGCTCTGCTCCCCGGTGGCTGAGCTGAACTCTGGGGGCACGGGTGGGTGCGAATGGGCATTCCAGGGGATGGTCCCAGCTGTGCCCACGGGTGGAGATGAGGTCCAGGCCCTGGGGTGGCAGTGTCTCCACATCCTCATGCCTTTGGGGGGTTTAGGGCGGAGAGGAGCGGGGAGTCGGGGGATAGCCCCCCTTGGAGCTGAGGGAGGGGCCGCGGTGGGGGTGGGATTTGAGGGTTTGTTCAGCCAAGTGGAGGAAGGGAGCAAGGTTCTTGCTCAATAATGTCCAGAGCGCTCTTCCCAGGAGCCCACAGCATTTGCACTGACTAGAAGCAGGCAGCTTCTGCAGGTGGTTTCGGGGTGCGTTTCTTGAACATTTAGGGTGGGTGCAGGGGGCACAACATAAATCAGACAGGTTCTCGCCTGATGTGGGGGCTGCAAAGGGGCAGCAGGGCACTGGGGAAGGTGCTGGCAGGGGAGGGGTGTTATGATTCCCCGTTTAGTGTCCAAGACCCCCAAAGAGAGCTGTGTCAACACCCTTATTCTAGCCCTGACCCATGGCTACTGCCGGCTTTCTGCGCCCATTGTCTGCTGGGGAGGCAGACTGGGGTGCTCAGGGAGGGCTTCCCGGAGGAGGAGGCCCTTGATGGGGAAGGAGGCCGGGCAGGGGGTCCTTTGGTATCTCAAAAACTGGTAATGGAAGAAGAATCTCCACATAGGTAAGAGCTCATAGTCCAATTATTTCCAAAAATTTTAAGTAACACAACCTTTTTTCAAAAAACCCGCAGGGAGCCAGGGCTGGAGCGCAGACCAGCAGGAGCCACGTGAGTTCCGAGGCTCCCCTCTGCCCCTCTGACTCCATCCTCAGCCTCTCCTTCCCCTGCCCTGAGCCCGCCCTCTGTGTGCGCCCTTACCCACCCGAGGCCCTGTGGGTCCAGCCCTCACCTCTCCCACAGCTCCTGCCCGCTGTGTCCATGTTTCCCAGACATGCGCCCCTGATGGAGCGCCCCTCCCCGCCCCCTCCTGGGGCCACCATCCCCTTCCTGCAGCCGCCTTGACCTCTCCTGGGCCCTGCCCTTCCCACCCACTGAGCACCCACAGGAAGCACAGCGTCCTCCGCATCTACTGCCCAGCAGCATCCGGGGTTCCATCGGTGCCATCGGGGCGGGGGGGGGGCCCACATGTGCTTTTGTGACCCAAGGGGGGAGGTGGGGTCCACTCCCACTTCTGGTCCCATTTCCTAGCACAGTCCCCGCATCCCCCAGGCTCCAGCAGTTCTGGGGGGCATGGGCTGGGGCCTGAATTTATCCCTCCTCCCAAGCAGGAAGGGCAGAGAGAAGACAGAGGACAAGCGCCCGTTTAATTAGCAGCGTCCACCTCACCCCCTCTGTCTGCCAGGGAGAATAGCAGGGGTATCGCTCCCTCTCCACGAAAACTAGAAAACAGATTCCGTGTTAAAGGGGCAGGAAGTGGGTGCAGTGACTGGTGTGAAGCCGACTGGAGGGGTGCCACCAAGGATCCCAGGGCCCCCGCCAGCCCCCAGCCTGCCTGCCTGGGCTGGGCCGGGGAGCTGAGGGACTGAGTAGTATGGTCCTGTGGTGTCTGTGGGTCCTGAGGCAGGGATCCAGCTGCGAGGCAGCCCACGACTTTCTGATGGTCCAGGAAACCATGGCAGGCAAGCTGACCTTGACGCTGAGGCCATGGAGGAGATGGGGGGCTATGGGGAGGGGCTCCCCACAGGACTAGAGGTCTTAGGGAGCATCTCAGTTCAAGGGGATGTCCCTTGCTGCTCTACAGCCACCCCTGAGAGTGATTGGTCCTCACGGCGTCATCCCAATGCCTCCTACAGGACCAGCCAGTAAGCAGGAGGGGTTTCTGCACCACCTGGCCCCGGGCCTGTCGTCAAGGATGGGGGTGGCCCTGCCTCAATAATGTCCCGCCTCTCGCTGGAGGAGCCCTGAAGAGAGAGACCAATGGTTCCCTGTGAGCTCACAGGCTTGAATGGGAGCCAAGAACAGAGGTGCCGGGTATTGGGCAGGTGCCTGGTTTCTCTGGGCCTCGGTTTCCTCATTTGTGGGAGGGTGGTGGCCCCACTCTAGCCAGCTCTCTAGGTATAGACAGAGGTGTTCTCTGCCAAGGAGAGGCAAGGACCCCCCACCCCCAGGATGATCCCCCGCAACCCTCCGCTGCTCCCCAGGGCGGGTCCTGGCCCCCGGGCCTGCTGAGCGTGGAGCCACTGTATTCCATTCTCGTGAGCTCCTGGCTCCTGGATGAGCCTGAGCTGGGCTGGCCTGCTTCTGCACAGATGCACGTGTCCCTCCACCCTGGGGATGGGGCCTGCTGGGCCCCCGCTCCCCCCGGGGCCTGGTGCTCTCTCTGATCCCGTCTTCACACGCCCCGAGAGTGCGTTGTGGTCAGGCGGCTCCCCACCTCCACCTGTGACTGAGCAGGAGGGGGAAGACGCTGCAGACGAGCGCTGTGGCTAAGGGCACCCGTGGCACTTCATTCTAGGGAAGGGTGAGGTCTCCCTGATTTGCACGGGGTCTGGCCTGTGGGTACGTAGATAGTCTGTGGGGACACGGAGGGTTGGAGTGCTGTCTGCTTCCTGGAGCATGTGTGCTGAGGTCGGTGTGTGTGTCTGCAGCGTTTCGGCCTCCTTATCACCCATCAGGCTTGCGTAACCAGGCGGACCCTGCTTCCTGCCTGGGGGCTATCAGTGCGCCATCTGGAGCTGCAAACGGGGTGATAGGGTACCAGCGGCTTCCCTGCACAGCACCCAGGGACTGCCTCACACCCGGGCCCGAGTCTCCACTAACCTCTGCTCTCCCAGGGGCCTAGCACCTCTGAATGGGGTGTGGCACAGAGTTTAGGAAGTGCCCGCTGTTGCATGGACACCCCCCTGCCATCCTCCGCCCTCCTGCAGCGGAGGGCTGGGACAGGCCTTAATTGAAGGGGACATGGGGAGAGAGGCGATGGTAGAAGTTGGCCTTGTGACCCTTGGCAAGTCACTTCCCGCCCTGGGGGTCAGCTCCCTGCCTCACAAGTCTGCTGGGAATTCCAGTGGGTAATGCATGTTCCACAGTCCACCAGGCAAGACGCCACAGAGTCCAGGATGGGACCTGGGCCAGGGCCAGGGACTGGGCTGGCAGAGGACATTCCCAGAGAGGAGCCTTCCAGGCAGACTCGGGCACGGAGCTGAGTGTGAGGGTCCCCTCTTGTCTGCTGCAGCCTCGAGTCTTCGTCAGGTCGACTGACCTGAGCCTGGTGGCCTGTTGGTGCAGCTCGGACAGCGGTGCCCAACCGTGTTCACAGGACACGTGAGTGTGAAGGGGCGAGCCATTCAGAGCACCGTGGGGAGCGCTCCTCACAGGGAGGGCCTCACGGGCCGCATCCCTTGCAGGTTGGACCTTGGAGAGGGCAGCCCTGACGCGCGGGATGGGCACCTGGCTCCGGGTCTGCTTCTGGGTCGGCTTGGGAGTCTCGGTGCCCGGAGAAGGAGGAGGTGAGGGCGCCAGTGACCGCGTGAGGCGGGTGGGGGAGGCCGCGGGGCAGGCTGCCTGTCAAACACCTCGGGGAGGGTGTGGCCGAACTGTGCTAGGACCTGCCCTCCAGGGACCAGCCTGGCCTCCAGTCCCACCCACGTGCCACGGGCCAGAGCATCGCTGTCCAGACCTCCCAGCCCTGCCCTGATGAATTCTCCTGCTGTCATTCCCTGGGGACCGCCCTGTTAGGGTGTCAGCTTCCAGAGCCTCCCCTCCCCCTTCCCTGCCCGCAGCAGCCTCTGTGGGCTCCCAGCGGTCCCTGCTCCCAGGGCCGGGGGCTGGAACTTTCACCTGCCTCACCAACAACATCCTCAGGATTGACTGCCACTGGTCGACCCCAGAGCTGGGCCAGGGCCCCAGCCCCTGGCTCCTCTTCACCAGGTGAGGGTGCGGGGCCAGGCCCACCTGGGCAGAGGGCAGGGGTACGGACGGGGTCGCCGTGACAGCAGCGGGGGCCAGGCCGGCGCGGCAGCGTCTTGGTGCTGATGCACACCCTTTCCAGCAACCAAGCGCCGGACAGCAAGCACCGGTGTGTCTTCCGGGGCAGCGCGTGCACCGTGGTCCTGCCGCCCGAGGAGGTCATTGCGCCTTCCGACAACTTCACCATCACTTTGCACCGTCACATCTCTGGGAAGGAGCAGGTCAGCCTGGTGGACCCTCAGTACCTGCCCCGGAGACATGGTGAGGCCTGGGGTGGGCACCTTGGCCGCTGCGGTCAGAAACACCCTGGCTGCCCAGCTGTTGGGGAATCCGGGCCTCCCGAGTGTCCTGGGCCCTGCCAGGGAGCCCGGGCTGGGAGAGGCTGGGCCCGCGAGGGGAGGGGTTGGTTCCCAGGGACGATGAAGACAGAGCTTCGCGTTGGCCTGGGCTGCAGCTTGAAACGCACGTCAGTCACAGCAGGAAGGAGCCCCATGACACACAGCTATCTGCGGGAAAGGGAAGGCTTGTCTGGCTGCAGGGGGCGGGAGGAGCCATTGCTGTGTGTCTCACCCGGGGCTTCCCTGGAGCAGCCTCCCGTGAGGCCCCTGGTCTGTGAGGGCCTTGAACATGCCCCAGAGCCCGTCAGAGCCCAGCCCTGGGCAGGCTGCAGGGGCCCGTCAGACCCTCCGTGCAGGCTGCAGGGCC
>NW_006292691.1:34809-37591 GCF_000327345.1 Myotis davidii | reverse complement strand
AGCCCTGGGCAGGCTCCTGGGGCCCGTCTCACCCCAGGTACAGGCTGCAGGGCCCGTCAGCTCTGGGCAGGCTGCAGGGGCCCGTCAGACCCCGGGTGCAGGCTGCATGGCCCCTCAGACCCCGGGTACAGGCTGCAGGGGCCCGTCAGACCCCAGCCCTGGGCAGGCTGGCCGACACACTCACGCGACATCATCCTGTTCTAGTGAAGCTGGACCCTCCCTCCGACCTGCAGAGCAATGTCAGCTCCGACTCCTGTGTCCTGACCTGGGGCGTCAGCCCTGCCTTGGAGCCGCTGGCCTTGCTGCTCAGCTACGAGCTGGCCTTCAAGAGGCAGGAGGAGGCCTGGGAGGTAACACTCGGGCCGGCCAGCGGGGGCCCGGCCTCTCCTCATTCCACACAGGGAGAGGCTGGCGGGGGCTCTGAGAAGGGCGGTGACCAGAGCCCAGAGAACGTGTGTGCACGCATGCCCGTGTTTGTATGTCTGTGTACGAGTGTGCCTGGGTATGCCTGAACATGATACATGTGAGTGCCCACAGGCCATGCCTATGTGTATGCGTGTAGTGAGGGTGGTGAGCATGTTTGTGTGTGCGCATGTGCGAGCAAGCACGCAGGTAGGAGAGTGTAGGCGTGTGCCTGTGGGTATGTGCGTGCATACATGCGTGAGTGTGCCGTGTGCACACGCGTGTGGTGAGTGTGCCTCAGTGTGCGTGTGTGCGTCCTCAAGGGCTGGCGGACCCAGTCTCACCCTCAGCAACTCCTGATTGTCCTCACCCCCCTAGCGGGCCCGGCACAAGGGTCACATTGTTGGGGTGACCTGGCTTATCCTTGAGGCTGCTGAATTGGACCCCGGTTCCACCTATGAGGCCAGGCTGCGTGTCCAGATGGCCAACCTGGAGGACGTCATGGCCGAGGAGGAGCGCTACGAGGGCCCCTGGAGCGAGTGGAGCCAGCCCGTGAGCTTCCTGTCTCCCCAGAGACAAGGTGGGTGCTCGGGGCTGCTGTCCTTTGGGAGTCTCGCTGGGCCTCCCCTCCCGCCCTTTTACTCCTGGGACCGTCCCTGAGGCAGTCATGCCCCAGGCGAGCATAGCCCTGAGGTCTGAGGAGTGCAGGGAGCTCAGATTTCCTAGGAACCTGGAGTCCTTGCTCAGCTGGTATGGGGGGGCGGCCCACAGCTGCCCCAGGCCTTAGGGAGGGCTGGCGGCCCTGTGCACAGGGTGCTGGGCAGGCTCCCTGACCCGATGGCCTGGCAGGAGGGACGGTGAGGCCAGGGTGCACGAGTCAACCAGGCGCTTTAGCAGGCACCGCGCAGACCTCCAGGCCCATCCCAGCTCCCCACGCAGGCCCGGGGCACTCGGGGGGTGTCTTTGCCATGTGGGTTTGCGGGGATGTCCTGGTGCTGAGGCTGCTCACAGTTCTGGGCCCTTCCTGCTCTCAGGCCTCCTGGTCTCGCCTCTGAGGCAGCCCGACAGCACCTTTGTCGCCATGTCCATCTTTCTCCTGCTGACCAGCCTGACCTACGTCCTGTTCAAGCTGTCACCCAGGTCGGTACCCAAGGGCTGTGCATGTGACTGTGTGCATGTCTGTGAATGTGTTCTGTGTGTATTTGTGTGCATGTGGCTGTGTGCATGTCTGTGAATGTATTCTGTGTGTATTGTGTGTGCATGTGGCTGTGTGCATGTCTGTGAATGTATTCTGTGTGTATTGTGTGTGCATGTGGCTGTGTGCATGTCTGTGAATGTATTCTGTGTGTATTGTGTGTGCATGTGGCTGTGTGCATGTCTGTGAATGTATTCTTGTGTGTATTTGTGTGTGCATGTGGCTGTGTGCATGTCTGTGAATGTATTCTGTGTGTATTTGTGTGTGCATGTGGCTGTGTGCATGTCTGTGAATGTATTCTTGTGTGTATTGTGTGTGCATGTGGCTGTGTGCATGTCTGTGAATGTATTCTGTGTGTATTGTGTGTGCATGTGGCTGTGTGCATGTCTGTGAATGTATTCTGTGTGTATTGTGTGTGCATGTGGCTGTGTGCATGTCTGTGAATGTATTCTGTGTGTATTGTGTGTGCATGTGGCTGTGTGCATGTCTGTGAATGTATTCTGTGTGTATTGTGTGTGCATGTGGCTGTGTGCATGTCTGTGAATGTATTCTGTGTGTATTGTGTGTGCATGTGGCTGTGTGCATGTCTGTGAATGTATTCTGTGTGTATTGTGTGTGCATGTGGCTGTGTGCATGTCTGTGAATGTATTCTGTGTGTATTGTGTGTGCATGTGGCTGTGTGCATGTCTGTGAATGTATTCTGTGTGTATTGTGTGTGCATGTGGCTGTGTGCATGTCTGTGAATGTATTCTGTGTGTATTGTGTGTGCATGTGGCTGTGTGCATGTCTGTGAATGTATTCTGTGTGTATTGTGTGTGCATGTGGCTGTGTGCATGTCTGTGAATGTATTCTGTGTGTATTGTGTGTGCATGTGGCTGTGTGCATGTCTGTGAATGTATTCTGTGTGTATTGTGTGTGCATGTGGCTGTGTGCATGTCTGTGAATGTATTCTGTGTGTATTGTGTGTGCATGTGGCTGTGTGCATGTCTGTGAATGTGTTTTGTGCGTATTTTGTGTGCATGTGGCTGTGTGAAGTCTGTGAATGTGTTCTGTGTGTATTTGTGTGTGCATGTGGATGTGTGTGCGTGTCGATGTGTGTGGTAAGTGGGGTGCGGAGGGCAAACCAGCAATGCTCCCTGTGCTCCTCCCTTTCCCACCGTCAGGTCCTGGATGGGGTGGGGAGTT
>NW_006292691.1:34098-34687 GCF_000327345.1 Myotis davidii | reverse complement strand
AGGGGGCCGTGTGACCTTGAAGAGCTGAGGAGGGACCCAAAGCCACGGGACCAGGTCGCTGAGGCCCTGTCTCCAGCCTCTGGAGGTGCTGGGTGCTTTGCTCCCTTGTTAACAGCCTTTGAGCACACAGCGTTCTCTGGTGGCCTCAGAGAACAGACAGAGACGGGCCATCACACCTGTCAGGGCGTAAGAGAGGGCACGGGCCTCCTCAAGGGCAGGCCCACAGGAGGCGGCCAGGTGCGGCCGTGTAGAGGCAGGATGCGGACCGAGAGAGCGATGGGGTGGGTGAGTGGTGAGGAAGAGGGGTGCTGGGGGCCATGGGCGGGGCCGAGGGGTAGAGGAGGGTGCTGGGCTTGTCCTCGGAGCCAAGAGCTGGGGAGAGAAGTAGAGAGAGCAAAGGGGAGGGAATTGCCGGGGTTGTAGGAAGGGAAACCGAGGGGACATGGGGCAGAGGAGCTGTGACTCCTGGCGCCACCCCTGAGGTGGGCAACTAAGGGCCCCGGGTCCCAGGGGCGGCGGGTAGAGGCGATCTGGACTGTTGGGTTGGAGCCCTGTGCTGCCTCCGTGCCGGCGGGCCAGGGGCCAGACC
>NW_006292691.1:32154-34051 GCF_000327345.1 Myotis davidii | reverse complement strand
AGGGGTTGCCACCTGCCTGCTCATGGCAGCTGGGGTTCCTGGAGGTGCCGGCTCCCTCTGTGGGCTGAGACCACAGCTAGTTGCCCCAGGCCCCAAACTCACCACCAAACGCACCCTGCAAAGGACACACGTGTTGGTATAAACCAGTGTCATGGCCAGGGAGGCACAGGGCCAGGTGTGGGGTCTCCCCGAGAGCAGGTTCGGACTGGGTGGAGGAGGGAGTGTGGCAGCTGCATGGACGGGGCAGAGCTGGCCTCCTGCTGGTGGGAAGAGCTGAGTTCCCTGCCGGGCCGGCTTCCCCGGGCTGGGCAGGCCTCTGACCGTGCTCTCCTGGCGCAGGGTGAAGAGAACCCTTCACCAGAACGTGCCGTCCCCAGAGCCCTTCTTCCAGCCTCTCTACAGTGTGCACCACGGGAACTTCCAGGTGCGGGGCCGCAGGGCGGGGAGGGCAGGGGTTGCTCAGAGGCCTGGCCGGCTCAGGGTGTGGGCTCTGGGTGAGGGCTGGGCGGGACACGGGGACCTCTCTCAGCGCTTTGAGCTTTTTGGGTATATGGAGTGGGCTTAAATTTATACACGGTGTCTCAAATGGGTAAAGAAAAAAGGAACTGTGCTTCCTATTGCTTATTTCTTTGTGCTCGTGTCTCTAATGCCATTGCTGGTGGGAAAATGTAAAGGTTCCTACGACGTCATCTGTCCGCTGGGTCGCGGCAGCCCCTGGAGGTAAATCCGGGGCTGTCTGCACCTGCCGCCTCGTCCTTTCTTCACGTCCAGGTGTCTGTGTGGCGGCTGTGGGGAGGGGCTCTAGTGTGTCCTTGGGGCTCACTGGCCGGGGGACACTGCTCTGCTGGCCATGGTGGGGTGCCTGGCCTTCCGGCCGCCCTGGTAGCACACTGGCACCTGGCCAATGAGTAGACCCTCACTTTCCCCCTTTGTGGAGCCCTGGGGGGCGCCCGCAGGGCCATGGCAAGCGGGGAACAGCCTGGAGGACTCCTCAGACTCTGTGCAGACCGGTCCTCTCCCTGCTGCTCCTGGCATGGGCGGGATGGGTGGGGGAGGAGGCGCTCCCACCCGCTCAGGACCCTCACTTTGGTCGAAGGAGCAGGAGCAGTGCTTCCTGGGTCCTCAGACCTGCCCTTCCCAGGCCCCCCCTCCCGTCACGAGTCGTCCAAAAGTATCATTGGAAGGTTAAAGGGGAGCCCCTTGTCCTTGGTGGGGTCCACCTCTTCCCCGGGGCAGTGGGCGGGACAAGGCCCCCTGGGCAGCTGGGACAAGGCTGAGTGGGACGAGATTGCGATTGCCCCTGGGCTGCGGGCACCCGCCCCTTCTCGGTAGAACCACCACACCTGCCTGGGGACAGAGCCAGGATAAGGTGTGTGTGGTGCATTTGCTGGAGGCTCCTGGTCCCACCCAGGGAGCAGCTTCCTTTTGGGGGCTGACTTCATCAATCAAATGGTTAAGGCACTTAATTTTTAAAATAGTGTCTCTTTTCCAAACTTGTAAGAAAGTTGGATCTACAACAAAGACCACACCTTTTGTCTTTTCATTGATTCAATCCACTGAAGTCCAAAATATCATTATTTCAAGACTCCATGGGTTTTTCTTAACTTTAGGAGTGAGGTGGTAAGTGACAGCTGAGCTTGAGAGAAAATCTTGAATGCAGACCTAGTTGTGGTATGTGTCCTTAGATAACTGATTAAACCGTTTTGTCTGTAACATGAGGCACATGAATCACATGATCTCTAGATATTTTGAGATCAATAATTCTATGGTTGGAATATTTTAAGACAATCTCTTTATTTTAAACAAAACCAAATAGGCACTGTTCTATGAGAGTTCACATTAAAAATTAGTATCACTGCAGTGGTATGATTGGGTGGCCTTAATACAGAAAAGAGAG
>NW_006292691.1:13505-31871 GCF_000327345.1 Myotis davidii | reverse complement strand
TTGGGGGGAGGTGTGGGGGTGGAAAGGGCTGCCTCCTGTGGCCCCAGGAAGGGGTGCAGGTCTGCCTGCCTCAACCCAAAGGCTCCAGTCCCAACAGCATCTCCAGTGTTTGGTGGGTGTGTGAGGGCGGGAGTGGGGGTCGGGGAGCTCTAGTTGCTGAAAGTGCCGGAGCAGCAGGCAGAGGTTGGCTCAGTTCTCCTTGGTCCTCCCCCTCCCTTCCCCTCCCACCCATTTCTGGCTGCTGTGAGCCCCAGGCCCTGTGCTAGGGGAGGGGGAGGGGCCTGAAGGAACTTGGGGTCCCCTGCTGAGGCTGGGCTGGCACATGGCGCGGGGGTTTTTTGGGTGGGGGGTGGGGGGGAGACAGGGCACAGGTGCTGCTTGGCCTCTGGGTATGGGTGTCGGGAGGGCTTCCTGGAGGAGGAGGGGAGGCTGCTCCAGGCGAGTCCATCGCGCTGCCTGAGCCCCATGCTCTGTTCCAGATCTGGACAGGGACCCACAGAGCTGGTGCACTGCCGAGCCAGGTGGGTGTCGGTGCCGCCCAAGGAGCCTCGGAGTCCAGCGCCCGGGAGGCCATTGCCTTGCTTACCTACGAGCCGGCGGATCCCTGGCCGTTCGTGAGCCCAGAGGAGGAGGGCCCTGGCACTGGGCTCCCGGCAGAGGAGTTGCCTGCAGCCCTGGAGTGGGGAGGGCAGCTGCCTGCCTACCTGCCGCAGGAGGAGTGGGTGCCCGCGAGGCCCGCCAGGCCGGCGCCCCCCCAGTCAGAGGGCAGCAGCAGCGACTACTGTGCCCTGGGCTGCTACGGGGGCAGCCGCTCCCCACCTCTCCCAGGAAGCGTGCAGAGTTCTGGGCCCCTCTACGCCTCGGCCTGCGGACTGTCCTGTGACCAGCAGAGCCTGGCTGCCAGGCCAGGAGGTGGCTATGTGGGAGCTGGTCTCGGTCAGGATCCAGACCCCGGGAACAGGCTGCACGAGGCCCCCGGGCCTGTCCGTCTCCCATCCTCGGCACACAGTGGGCGCGGTCCTGAAAGTCCCCGAGCCCCGACTCGGCCAGCGGCATCGTGTCCACTTTGGGGAAAATGGACGGAAGCTTCTGGAGCGGACCCTTGGCTGGCACTGGACGGCCTGCAGAGGGGCCAGACGCCCGTCGGGATGGAGGCAGGAGGCCCCTCCTCCCTCCTCTCTACTGAGCGCCTGTGGGGCGGGGCCTCTGCACCCCGCATCCTGCCTCTGCTTTCTGGCTCCGTCCCAGGCTCCTCTGAGAAGAGGGCTGCTCTGCCCTCGCCCCTTAAAGGCCAGCCTGGGCCCGGTGGACACAGTGACCAGCCGGAGTGTCCTCTTTCTGTGCCTTCCTGAGGCATCTGAGATTAAAGGGCGGGTAGTAGCTGTCACACCGCTGCTGGGGGTAGCAGGGGGGGGCGGCCTGCTGGGGGTAGCAGGGGGGGAGGGGGGCGGCCCAGACAGGGGCAGGGTGGGGGCCTGGCCACTCCTGGGCTTTCTGGGCTCTTGGAATAGCACCAGCTCCAGCTGAGGCCAACCCTGCCCCTTCTGCCTCACCTATCACGGGCCCCGGAGGCCGAGAGCTGTGGCCCACGGCGGCTGGAAGTGAGCGCCCAGCAGTGGCCTGTGCAGGGCCCTGCCCCTAACCCCCACCTGTGGAGAGAGGGGGGCAGAGCAGAGGGCGCCTGCACAGCCTCCTGAGTGACATGACCGAGGGCCACACACTCCGTGGCTTGGAGAACAGACTTTTGTCTCCGGGGGACGCAGGGCCTCGAGGACACAGGGAAGGGCTCTCTCCAGCCACGGGCAGCACCTCGGCTTGGGCAGCCGGCTCTGATCCCCACAGGGGTTTCCTGTGGGTGTGTCTGTCCTAATCCCCCTTTTATAGCAACACAGTCACAGTGGATTAGGGCTGATCAGATGACTGCATCTTGGGTTGGTCATCCACGTGCACAGGTACTGGGGATTAGGACCCCAACATACGAATTTTGGGGGAACACAATTCAATCCGTAACAGTGCCCTGCAGTGACCTCCATGCCCTGGACCAGGCGCTGCGGTCCCTCCCAGGGCAGCCGGTCACTTCCTGCAACAGTGCCCTGCCTCTGCCAGCGACCTCCACGCGCTGGCCCAGCTGCTGTGGTCTCTCCCAGGGCAGCCGGTCACTTCCCGTGGCCTCAGGAAGGAGACCCTGTCCCCCTGGCTGCTGGGCTTGGGCTGGTGCTGGGACCATCTGCCGGATGAGGGCTGGGACGAGACTGTTCAGAGTTGGGTAGAGGTGCTGACGTCTTAGAAGCAGGATACAATGGAGGCCTGTCTCTGGTGCTGAGGGTCTCCCCAGGGTGCCCTGTGGCCTGGGCAGCAATGAAGACTACCGCCCAGGCCCCCCAGGGAAAAGGCCCCTCTGTGTGCCCGGGGCCCTGAGGTTTTGTGGGGAGCCTCAGCCCAGCCGGATCCTGGCCAGCAGGGACAAACAGGACCCCACATGATCTTCAGTGTCCAGAGAGTAGCAGGGGTGTGGACAGAAGTGAGGTGCAGGCACCCTCAGCTCTAACCAAGCACAAACGTACTATCGTGAATCCGCTTCCTGGAGCCGACCCCTGGGAGTCCAGGCTGGTGTATATAATGGCATCGGTGTGGCGCGTGCAGCTGCACGTGGGGCCTGGGCCGCCTGCATGGTTAGACTGGTGACCCCACAACAGGACCCTTTCCTGTGTGGCTGGGACGGTGCTCCAGGGAGCACTTGGGGACCTGCCTCTGGGCTGGAACCTGGGTGGGCGGCCACTTAGAGGCTGGATGAGGGATCGTCGGTGCGTCACGCCTGCCCCTTCAGTACATCACTCCTGTTTATGGCTGAATATCGGGTGGGGAAATAATAGGCTTACAGTTATTTGTATGGAAAGGAATACGATAATTAATAACTAATGATATAAGAATAAACTCTGTGTTTCGTGTACTCACAACTGCAAACCCGCCTTTGCCTCACCCTGTGATACCCATTGTAGGAACGCACCAAGTTTTCTTTATCGAATCGTCTGCTGATGGACATTCGGATTGTTTCCACCTCGTCGCTGCTGGGCACAGTGCTGGGGCTGCTGGTAAGACGCTAGGGTAATTCCTCGACAAGTGGAATTAGGGAAACTGAGGCAAAATAATGCAACAAGGCCAAGCAATCTGAGCAACTCACAGCAGCTAACGCACCCAGGGCTTTATCTTCCCTAAGCAAGGACACTCAGGGGCGGGTGGCTTGCACACTCCAGACCATCCTGGGACAGAGCAGCCTCCGTCCTGGTCCCTCTTCAGTGATATTCTTGATGATGTTCTTTAAAAACGAAACTAACCAGAAAGTAACCCCTGACCTCTGTGCACACATTTTGATGAACCAACATAATGAAGGACACACCTTAAAAGCTAACGAATACTGTTAAGACCCCCCTAGGATTCCCACTGGCCAAGGAAAGATAAAGACCTGAAACAAAGGACACAGGGGGCGGTCTTGCTAGAGCACCCACCCTGGTATCTGCTCTTTCTCTAAGGTCTCCCTGAGACCTGCAGCCGGGGGAGCCTCGGGCAGCGGCAGCTCATCCCAGCCTGGCCCCCTGAGCCTGTCTCCAGGGCCTCTTCTCTGACTCTCCCTGCTGCTTCTCTTATCTGAAGCCCTTCCTTTGTTTCACTGTCCCAGCTTTAATAAACATACTCTCAAAAATATCCTTGGGTGAGGATTAAAATAAATCAAAGACCCTATTTCTATAGAAGGCCACGTGCACAGGTACTGGGGATTAGGACCCCAACATACGAATTTTGGGGGAACACAATTCAATCCGTAACAGTGCCCTGCCTCTGCCAGCGACCTCCACGCCCTGGCCCAGGTGCTGTGGTCCCTCCTGGGACAGCCGGTCACTTCCCGCGGCCTCAGGAAGAAGACCCTGTCCCCTTAATGTGTGTGCCCTTAGATATCTATCATCTATCTATCTATCTATCTATCTATCTATCTATCTATCTATCTATCATCTATCTACCTATCTATTATCTATCTATCTATCTATCTATCTATCTATCTATCTATCATCTATCTATCTATCTATCTATTTATCTATCTATCTATCATCATACACCTGCACTCGTGTTGTGAAATCTGTCTGCACGAAATCAAGAACCCACATGCTGCCAGTGGGCCCGGGCAGTCCCTCTCCGGGCCCAGACCCCGTCTGGTCAGAGTGCTGCTGGAAGCAGTCATGTACAAGTTTCCGTGTGAATACCCGTTTTCCATTCTTTTGTGGAATTGCCGGAACATACAGTAATTCTATGTTTAGCTCTTTGAGGAACTGCCCAGCTGTTTTCCACAGTGGCTGCAACGTTTCCACTTGCATCATTTCCCCACACCCTCGCCCACTCCTGTGAGTGCCCGTGTTTCTGGTGGGAGCCAGTCTCATGTTGGGGAACCTCATTGTGTTTTGGATTGAATTTCCCTAATGGCTGGTGATGTTGAGCATCTTCTCATGGGCTATTTGTGTATTGTCTTTGAAGAAAATTCTATTCGAGTCCTTTGCCCATTTGAAAAACTTGGGTGGCCCGGCCGGTGTGGCTCAGTGGTTGAGTGCTGACCTATGAGCCAGGAGGTCAGGGTTTGATTCCCGGTCAGGGCCCGTGCCTGGGTTGTGGGCTCGATCCCTAGTGTGGCACCCAGGTGGCTCTCGTGTGACCTTCTCCTGGCTTCCAGGTGCCGCTGTCAGGCCAAGAGCTGAGGCCCAGCCAACCTCCGCACACCGTTCGTGGATTCCAGAGCAGGAACCCTGGGGCCTGGCTGAAGGGCATGGGTTCATCAGGACCTGTGTGCTCACGGTGGCGGCCGACCGCTGACGCTGTCCGCTAAGTCCCATCCAGCCTGCGGACAGGCAGCACCGGGGTGGCCGGCGGGTGCTATTGTTTGGCCACCACCCGACGTTCCCAGCACGGGGCTTAGGAAGCACAGAAGACAGAGAAGCAGGGCTTACGGAACACAGAAAATGGAGAAGCAGGGCATGCAGGGGGAGGGGACGCCGGGCACCAGCCATGTGAGAGGAAACACTAGCTGCTTACAACCGGGCTCACATCTAGAAGCAGTTTCTTGTTCTTAGACCAAGTTGCTGGCCAGGGTCCCAAGGCCTCACGGTCTTATAGGCCTTCCCTGTGTTCCCACAGGGCGAGAGGGGGAGTGGGAGCATGGGAAGGGCCCATGTTCCCGTTTACCGACCAGACAGACCCCTATGTTGTCCTCACCATGCCTCTCATGTGGCCACCCTCTGACCCTCATGTACCCCCCACAAGTCCCCATGTAATTTTTATGAACCCCCATGTAGCCTAACCTACACACACACACACACACACACACACACACACACAGGCCATCGGGGGACCACATGGAGTGCATGTGGGAGATTTGCAGGTAGCCTAGCATAGACTTTTTGTCTATCTATCTATCTATCATCTATCTATCTATTTTCTATCTATCAGTATCTATCTATCTATCTATCTATCTATCTATCTATCTATCTATCTACTCTTAGAGAGAGGAAGGGAGGGAGGTGGAGAGCAATTGATGTGATCTATCTACTCTTAGAGAGAGGAAGGGAGGGAGGGAGAGAGAAACATTGATGTGAGAGAGAACATCGGACGGTTGCCTCCCAAATTTGCCCTGACCTGGGATCAAACCTGCAACTTTTTGGTGTATAGGATGATGCTCCAACCAACTGAGCCCCCCGGCCAGGGCTGGGCTAACTTCTACATAGATTTCTTACCTTTGCTTAGACTGACCTGTGCACCCACGTAGGCACCCAGTTGTTACAGGGTGCGCTGACCGCATCTGTGGCTTGCTGACTTGACAGAGGAGTTGAGACTCAGTTGGTTACACTTTCTTACAGACCTTTGCCATCCCTGACATTGCCAATTGCCAGGCACATCTTCTCAGGGATTCACTGGGGCTGATGGGCAGAACTCGGGGCTAACCTGGCTCAGACCGCCGGGGGCCGGCTGCCGCAGCCTGGAGGCCCCTCCACTGACCACCTCACGAACTTTCCTGGTTATCCCGCATCACACACCAACATCTCCTCCCGGGCCGAGTTCCCGCCGTTCCCGAGCAGGTGATGTGTGTGCAGGCATGTTTGCTCGCTGCGCAGGTGGGGGTGGCCCACCTCTACGTGTGAGGAGGAAGCTCACCGCGATGTTTACGCACGGTTTCCCTGAGGGAGGATGGCCCAACCTTTGTTCGGGACGCGCTGCTCTGGGAGCGACCCCCGTGTGTTGTGAGCTGCCAAGCAATGAAGTTCCTTCTCATGAAGTCATCTTGGAGTCGTCTTTGGATGTAACTGCTGACTCATTAGACCTGGTTCAGTCCCGTGTCACCTTCATGACCCCTAAGTACCCCCACGGGCCCCAACTTGTTCTACACACGCTTTTCATGTGGCCCATGTCTGCCTCAAGTGCCCCTCACAGGGTCCCCAGAACATGATGTAAATAAACACCCGAACAGTTTAGAAGGAGCTAAAAAATAGTAGTATTTAATGGTCCATTTTGCATAAGATCTGCTTAAATTATCACCTCAGAGAAGGGGAGCGGTCAGGGAGGGTGAGAAGCACCACTTGATCCTGTTATGAGTGTCCACACTGCACCCCACACTGCACCCCACACTGCACTCCATACTGCACTCCACACTGCAGCCCACACTGCACCCCATACTGCACCCCATACTGCACTCCACACTGCAGCCCATACCACACCCCATACTACAGCCCACACTGCAGCACACCCAACACTGCAGCCCACACTGCACACCACACTGCAGCCTACACTGCACACCACACTGCACTCCACACTGCACCCCACACTGCACCCCATACTGCACTCCACACTGCAGCCCACACTGCACCCCACACTGCATCTCACACTGCACTGGTTGTGGAAAGATCAGCACAATGAAGACACACGGGACAGCCACGAACAGGACTGCGTTGTCAGGCGGTGCTCTGGATCCGCCTGTGGATCTTCGGCTGCTGGACGGCAGGTGGCTCTTGGCCCCCGACAGGCTGCGGGCGGCAGGATTAGCTGGTGTCGATGTCTTGTGCAGGGGCTCAGGACCACGCCGAGGCCACGGCATCCGCCCGGGTTCTCTGACGGGAGCACTGGCGTTGCCATTGTTTGGAGGCGAGCATTCTAACAGGTGTTTTAGTTTGCAGCTCCCTAGTGATATGATGTGCAGCTTATTTTGGATGCTTTTTTACTATCTCAATACCTTCTTTGACAAGGTGTCTCTTCAGATCTTCACCCATTTTAATGGGGCTGTTTGTTTTAGTTCTTTATCAGGCACCTGTTATGCAAATGTGGCTAGTCTTTCATTTCTCTGAACAAGGTCTTTCCCAGGTTAGGAGTTTGTTAATTCTACAAAGTCCATGGTATTAATCTTTTTCTTTTATGACTCGGCTTATGGTGTTGTGTGTTAAAACGTATCACCAGACCCTGGGTCGTGTAGATCTTGTATGTTTGCTTCTTGATAGCTTTGCATTTTAAATTTGCCTGTGGACAATTTTGTGTGCATTTTGGTGTAAGTTGTAAAGTTTGTGTTGACATTCATTTTAGTCCATTTGGTTTCCAATTACATTTTCCTTACCTCATGTTGGAGGAGTCCTGGGATATTTGGCTTCATTTCCGTTTGCATTTCCGAAGTGAAAGGGGTTCCCCAGGACGGCCCAGGAGTCTGCCTTCCCTGGACTGTGCGAGCTAGGAGTGTTTTGCGTTGCTCTGCCGCCACTGGCCGGCAGGGGGCGCCAGAGCCCACCTTTTTGACCGGGGGGCGCTAGTGCATTGTTGCCCCTGGACTTGGCTTCTGCAAGCTGAGGCGAGTGGGGCTCCTCAGGATGTTGGGGGGAGCCCTGACGGGTCCCCAGGGCCGACTGGGGAGCGCCAGTGAGGGAGGAAGAGGCGAGGAGAAGCTTCCTGGGCAGGAGGAATGCTGAGGGGGCGGGGCATGTCAGTCTCCCATGACTCAGCAGAGGAAGGGCTTGCTGTGGAAAACCGCGGGGTTTTAGGTAGTTTTCTGTGCAGCGTAAGGCAGCGTCCAGGGTTGTTCTTTCGCGCGTGGCTGGCCAGGGTCCCAGGGCCATTCCTGGGCTCTCCACTCGGCCCCGTTGACCGTGGGTCTGTTTTTATGCCGATGCCACACGGGTTCGGAGGCTCTAGCTTTGTGATACAGTTCGGCGTCAGGGAGCGTGAGGCCTCCTGCTCTTTTCTTTCTGGAGATTGCTTAATGTTCGGATTGTTCTATTTCTGTGAACATGAGGCAGGAAGAAGCTAGGGAAATTCCTTGACAAGTGGAATAGGGGAATCTGAGGCAAAAGAATTAAGGCCAAACAATTTGAGCAGTTTACAGCCAACTAACGGATCCCAAGGTTTTATCTTCCCCAACCAAGGACAGTTAGGAGCAAATGGGGTACACATTCCAGGCTGTGGGGAGCGGGCTGGCCTCGGTCCTGGTCCCTATTCAGTGATGTTCTTTAAAAATAAAAACGAACTAGAAAACAACCTCTGACCCTGCTGTACGCGCACTTTGATGAACCGGCATATGGAAGGGCACTGGAAAGCTGATGAATATTAAACGGAGACTCCCCCTACGATGCCCACTGGCCCAAGAAAGAGAAAAGGCCTCAGGATGAAGGCCTCACGGGCACTCTCGCTGGAGCACACCCAGGCCTGTGTCTCTGCCCTCTTTTTCCTGAACTCTCAGGGTCCCCACGAGACTTGCAGCCCGGGGAGCAGCGGGCAGTGCAGCTCACCCCGTGCCTACCCCCTGCACCCGTCTCCAAGGCCCCCTTCTCTCTCTCTCTCTCTCCGGTTGCTTTTTGTATCTTAACCCCCTCCGTTGTTTCACTGTCCCCACCTTTAATAGACACGCTCTCAAAATCACCTGGACCCGTGTTGTGAAATCACAAAGTCCAGAACCCAAAGCGACCCCACCCGGTAACAAAAATGCCATTGGGCCCTGACCGGTTTGCTCAGTGGATAGAGCGTCGGCCTGCAGACTCAAGGGTCCCGAGTTCGATTCCAGTCAAGGGCATGTACCTTGGTTGTAGGCACATCCCTAGTAGGGGGCGTGCAGGAGGCAGCTGATCGATGTTTCTCTCTCATCGATGTTTCTAACTCTCTATCCCTCTCCCTTCCTCTCTGTAAAAAATCAATAAAATATATTTTAAAACATAAATAAATATATTTCGACACATGTACCATGTGAAGTACACAGCTCGATGGAATGAACTATATTTACATTGTTATGCAAATATCATCAACACCATATACCTTTGGAACTTTTTTTGTTTTTCTTTAAAACTCCGTATCCATGAAACACTAACTCCCCCTGCCCCCTCCCCCAGCCTTGACAACCCCATGTTCCTTTCTGTCTCTGGACTTGATCTCGCTAGATACCTCAGGTAAGTGGAGTCACATAATACCTGTCTTTCTGTGATTGACTTATTCACCTTACCATAGTGACTTCGCTGTCCATCCAGGTTGCAGCAGGTGTCAGAATTGCCCCAGTTTTAAAGCAGATAATATTCCATTGTGTATCTAACACATTTTGTTTACTCACCCATCAGTGGACACTGGGGTTGTTTGGCTATCTATACTTATAATAGGGTAATATGCAAATTGGTCGGGATGCCGTCACATAACGACCAATCAGCAGGAGGGTGGGGCAGCGAGCTACGTGCAGCAGTGGGCAGAGTGGCCAGCCGAGGCCAGTGGCAGTGAGATACTCACGCACAGATTCGTGTGCAGGGCCACTAGTTGGTATAATGCTTCTGTGAATATGGGCGGACGATATCCGTGCCGGTCCCTGGTTTCAAATCTTTTGGACATATCCCCTGGTGTGGAATCGATGGGTCATACACTAATTCTGTGTGTAAGTTTTTGAGGACCTGCCCTCCTGTTTTCCACAGCGGCTGCTCCCTTCTACTTTGTTCCTCTGTACGGCAGGATACTAGTTCAGTTTGTGGATTTATCACCTTTTGTTTCTTCATTCACCCACTGATGGACATTTGAGTTGTTTCTACCTTTTGGCTGCTATGAAATTCATGTGAACGTTTTTGTTCAAACACCCTTTTCAGTTTTTTGGGGGACAATATTTAGGGGTGGAGTTATTGAACCATAAGGTATTTTTTTTAAGGAAACGCCGAACTATTGTACACATAGGCTGCACCAGCTGACATTGCACAAGCAATGTTTAAGGGTTCTTGGTCATTGCCGTTCTCGGGAGTGTGAAGGGCTGTCACATTGTGGGTTTCTTCTTTTTTTTTTTTTTTTTAAATATATTTTATTGATTTTTTTACAGAGAGGAAGGGAGAGAGATAGAGAGCTAGAAACATCGATGAGAGAGAAACATCGATCAGCTGCCTCCTGCCCACTCCCCACTGGGGATGTGCCCGCAACCCAGGTACATGCCCTTGACCAGAATCGAACCTGGGACCTTTCAGTCCGCAGGCCGACGCTCTATCCACTGAGCCAAACCAGTTTCGGCACATTGTGGGTTTCATCTGCATTTTATCATGATTAGTGATGCTTAACATCAATGCTGACCATTTGTATGTCTTTTCAGGAGAAGGGTCTATTCAAGTGCATCCTTAAAATTCAGTTTTTTGCCTTTTTTTATGAGTGGTAAAAGTTCTTTGCATATTCTGGGTATCAGATATATAATGTACAAATAAGCCTTCCCCTCTGTGGGCTGTCGTCTCAGTTTCTGGGTAGCTTCTTTTGAGACACAGAAGTGCTTCATCTCGAGGAAACCTCGCTGTCTGACGATGGGGCCGAGGCACAACGGCCACCGTATGAGAAGGTATCTTCGGACCCAAGGATGAAGCAGGCACCTCCATGGACTGGACCAGAACTTATTATGGTGCAGTTTACTTAGGGAAGATTGGGCGGGGGTGGAACAGCCGGTTCTGTGAAGATTATTCTCCACCAACAGACTCCTGTTACAGTGCTTAAAAATTATATATATATACATTACCTCAGGTAAGGGGAAGTAGGGCTGTGAGCTACAGGAGGGCGGGGCAGCGAGCTACGGGCAGCGGAGAGCTATGAGCAGTGGTGGGCGGGGTGGGCAGCTGAGGCAAGCGACAGTGAGCTACTTTATTTATTTTTTATTTAAAATATATATATATTTCAGAGAGGAAGAGAGAGGGGAAGAGAGATGGAAACATCAATGATGAGGGAGAAACATTGATCAGCTGCCTCCTGCACGCCCCACACTGGGGATCGAGCCCGCAACGCAGGCATGTGCCCTGACCGGGAATCAAACCATAACCTCCTAGTTCATAGGTCGATGCTCAACCTCTGAGCCACATCGGCTGGGCTGCAGTCCTTTTTTGAAAAATAGCATAGCTTGGGTACTAATGTCTGACAGGACAAAGGGACGAAGAATGCAGTAGTGCCGGGGCCGTGCCTGCTGGTCGTCGTGTGATCGATAATTGTTTATAATCAATACTATCACCAGTTTGATATTCACCTCGGTTGTCATGCCATTCCAGCTGTTACTAACAAAAATACTTATGACCACATTTCGGGAACATGGATAATCAACTAGCAAGCCTTGCTAAGGACAGTGCTGTTGGCCAAAGGCCACAGCACGAAAGGACACGAAGGTGGAGTTGGCTTTTGTTCACATCGACACCTGCACACCCCAGACATCTTGGTGGCCCACACAATCTGGTCGCCCATCTTCCTCAGAGCCCTTGGGCCAGATGGCGGGAGGTGGGCTGCATGCTAACCCCAGAGAAGCAGAAGCACAGTAAGCCCACAAGGCCCGAGCCTTCCCCGAGTAGCCGCGTCCCCTTCCCCCGGGAGAGAAGCGAGCCAGTGGCCAGAGGCGTCAGCGAAGGAAGGAAGCCCGGTCAACCCTGTCTGTAGTGTCTGGCACTTGGGCTAAGAGGTCAGTCACGTTACACTCCCAAGAGCGGATGTCGGGACGACGTTCTGGCTTCATGACAGCCCCGGGCCCAGGCTGGGCTGCAGGGAGAGGCGGTAAAGCCGTTCCCCTTTGCAAAGCCAGGTTTTTCGCTCAGGCAGCTCCTTGGCAGCAGGAGACGCTCTGTTTAGAATCATAAGTCAGTTGCCGCGAACTCAGCCAGGGCGTGGGTGTCTAGGTTGGCACGGATACCGGTGTCCTGGGGAGGAAAGTGGAAACCGGCCCTTCCCCCCGTGAGACTGTGAGCCACCGAGACTTGAGAGAGAGAGAGAGAGAGAGAGAGAGAGAGAGAGATCACTTTGTTGTCCCACCTATTTCTGCACTCACTGGTTGATTCTTGTATGTGCCCGACCAGGGATTGAACCCACAACCTTGGCATATCAGGACGATGCTCTAACCAACTAGGCCATCTCTCCAGGCTCCCACTGAGACTTCAGAGCAGGTAAGTTTGGGGGGTTCTCATACAGGTACAGTGGTGAGTGCATCCTCAGGGAGACACGGCCATAAATACGTGTGCCACATACGTACACCCCTTCTTTGGGTGCCGGGAAGGCAGCTGCCTCTAAAGATTTGTTCTCTCTTCCTGTGCAATCAGGGTCTAAAACCTTACACAGGATCGTTATTGTTAATCCTCCCCCGAGGATATTTTTCCCATTGATTTTTAGAGAGAGTGGAAGGGAGGGAGGGAGGAGGGAGAGGAAGAGAGAGAAACACTCATGTGACCAGGGCTGGGGATTGAGCCTGCAACCGTTGGACCTCGGTTCCTGAGTTCAGCAAAGGAAGATCCAGAGCCCAGAACTCAAATGATAAGAACAAGTTTATCTAGAAGTCACAGAGGTGGGAGGACTGAGCCGCAGAAGAAATGGGCTCAAGATACACATTACAGAAGCAAAGGAAGGGCCCTGGGAGCTTGGGAGAGGGCAGGGAAAGGTCCGCGCCTGAGGGTGAGGAGGGGGGCCGGCAGGCACAGGGGTGCCCCCGGGAAGGCAGTGGGTGGGAGCCACCCCAGGGGCCCCTGGCCAGGTGTGTGGTTAGTCCGCGCTCTCCACACGGAGCGCACACAGCCAGGCTGCCAGCAGCACACCCGTCCGTGCCATCCCACATGCCGTGGGCAGTGAGGACCGTGGGAGAGTCCGTGCGATGTCTGCCTAGATCAGAGACTTACCTTTCAGTAAGTTCAGAATTAAAGGAGGGACATTAGTGCTGGTCCTGGGAGTCAAACTACTCAGGTTCTCACAGGCAGCTTGTCCCACCCGCTGTCCCAGCAGACACTGCAGGGAGCCCGTCCCAGGCACCCCCTCCACGCGGGCACGGGCAGCGCAGACCCAGCGCCCAGGTTGATGGTATATTTCTACTTAAGTGGCAGTTCAGGGAGGGAGGGACTCCCCACACTCCAGTGCTGGTTCCCAGAAAGAGACATAAGGGCGATAAGACACAGGCTCAGCAGGCATGTGGTGGTGGTGGTGGGCGGGGGTAAAGTTAGTATCAGGATCTGTGGATTTGTTTTGTGAGCTGAAAAATGTGAAGTAATGAATCATAAGACTTAATAATTTTTTTTTGCTGACAAGACTTTATCATTTGACAGCTCTGCTGTTCTTGCCATGTTAGCAATACTTAATGTTTAAAAAATTAAGATGTACTGATTCTATATAAGGAAATATTTTATGAAATATCATGACAATAGCAGACACACGTGTGCAGCCTGTGGGCCTGGGCCGGCCGTCGTCCCGGGCACATCGCCCAGGGGTGGGGGACTGGGGCTATTTGCAATCTGAGTGGGCGGCACAGGCCGTGCCCAGCAGCCAATTGCAGCCAGGGCCCTTTAGTACTGGCCAGTGCCCGTAGTCGTACACAGGGCATCTGGCCGGATTCCAGCGGGGCCCGCGGGAGCCACGCTAGCTGGCCAGGGCAGTCCTTGCTCTCTGGCAGGAAGAATTGTATCCAACCAGGGGAGTGGCCAGTCCGAGCCCTAACCTAATGTTCCCTAACTCACTGCCCGAAGGACGGTGGGAAGAGCTCTGCGCTGCAGCAAATATGCGAGCCGTTTCCACGGGCGGAGCCTCGGGTGGCCTCGAAGCAGGTCTTGTGAATAACCCTTCTAGCCACCTCCCGACGGGCTGCGAACCCCTTGGACGTTGGGAGGAGGCCGCACCTGCAGGAGAGTTGTGTTCATGGCCGATAGCTGCTGTCCCACTGGGTGCAGCTAATATTGGCCTCTCTGCAATGGGGACCGAGAGCTAGGGGCGTCAGCTCCTTTTGCGTTTGTTGTTGTTGCCATCGTGTCCAGCCTGGGGTCCCTGACACATCTACTCAGATGGCAGCTCCACCTGAGATCCCAAGAGCTTAAATCTGTTCAACCAGCACATTCGCTTGCTCAGAGGCAGCCTGTGACTCGGTATCATCCCACATATGCCTGTGTCCCTTCTTTAAAAATAAAATAAATAAATATATATATATATATTTTATTGATTTCAGAGAGGAAGGGAGAGGGAGAGAGAGAGATAGAAACATCAATGATGACAGAGAATCATTGATCGGCTGCCTCCTGCACGCCCCCTTACTGGGGATTGAGCCTGCAAACTGGGCATGTGCCCGTGACCGGAATCAAACCCAGGACCCTTTAGTCTACAGGCCGATGCTCTATCCACTGAGCCAAACTGGCCGGGGCCATATGTTCCTTCTTAACTAGGTGCTATAATGGGTGAAGGCACCGCACTAAATGGGGTATAAAATTTTCCACTACCCCAGAGTTCCCACACGAGCCCTGCCTCCTCCACGTTTCTGGGTATGGGGGAGGCTGGTACTTTGTCTCAGTCTCAGAGACAACGCAGGTCTTACCCAACCCCACAACGCCCCAAACTTTACTGCGGTGCCTGGGCCTTGAGCTCTCGTGGATCCCCACATCCTCTCTGCCGGAGACCAGCCAGGAAGCCTGCAGGGAGCTCCGCAGCCGGGGCACATCTTCACAGGATACGGGACAGCAATGAATGAGCCCGTTTCACAGCATTCGGGAAGGAAGACAGAGGCAGGCTCTGAGCCACTGCCCCACAGCGTATGGTGGGCCAGGTAAGTATATGCCAAGTGGGAAACACATTTTATTTTCTTAAAAACATTTTTATTGACTTTATTGGGGTCCATCTCTAGGGTCCATCTTTGAGGTCTGGTGTCCAGTGTCCAGCTCCAGGATCTGGCTCAGTGGATAGAGCATCGACCTGCAGACTAAAGGTTCCTGGGTTCAATTCCAGTCAAGGGCACATGCCCGGTTGGCAGGCTCAATCCCCAGTAGGGGGCGTGCAGGAGGCAGCCGATCAATGATTCTCTGTCATCATTGATGTTTCTATCTCTGGGGTCTAGGCGCAGGGCACTGGCTCTGGGGTTTGAGTTAGGGTAAGTAGTCGCGATTAAGGGAAGGGGATGGGGTAAGGATTGGGAGGTTAGAAAAAGGATTTAGGTTTAGGGTTTAGGGTTTAGGGTTTTGACATTTGGGGTTAGGGTTAGAAGGTAAAGATTAGGGGTTTGGGGCAGCAGTTTAGGCGTATGGGTTGGAGTTTTATGGTTATTGTTATGGCTTAGGGTTAGGGATTAGGGTTGGAGTTAGGGTTTAGGGCTGGGTTTGGAGTTAGGGTTGGGGTATCGGGCTTGGAGTTAAAGGTTAGGGGGTTAGGGTTTAGGGTATAGGGTTAGGGTTTTGGATTAGGGTTCAGGGTTAGAATTTATGTGGAAATATTTCTGGCTGAAGAATTGTGCAGTCATTCGCTGATGAATGACTTCCATCTGGAATACACTTTGTCAGTAATTTAGGAAGCCATGTGGATTTATTTTTAGGAAACAAACTACTTTTTGGATCCATCACCTCTGCTAGGTCAAATCCCCACTTCGCCTGGGAGTCCTGAGCCGTAAGTTCACAGAACACTTGCAGGAATTAATAAACACCTGCATCCCGCTCTCCTCACGCAAAGCCTTATTGGAGCAGAGGAACCAAGGTTTCCATTAGCTCCAGCTCCAGAAGGCCCAGCGTGTCTGCCCTCACTCAGCCCTCACAGCAGCAGCACGAAGGGGATCACATGTTCTGGGGTTTGGCCCTGGCCGGTGTGGATCAATGGTTAGAGCCTCAGCCTATGCACCAAAGGTCATGGGTTCGAAACCCAGTCAGGGGCACATACCTGGTTTGCAGGTTCCTTCCCCTGGGAGGCAGCCAATCAATGTGTCTCTCTCACCTCGATCTCTCTCTCTCTCTCTCCCTCTCCCTCCCACACACTCTAGAAAGCAATAGAAAAAATATCCTCAGGTGAGGATTAAAAAAAAAAAAACCTAAGAAAATATTCTGGGGTTTGGACGTTTTCCTTTCCTTATCCAGAGATAGTTCAGAGATGCTTTTCTTTTTAAAATAAATTTTTATTGATTTCAGAGAGGAAGGAAGATGGTGCAGAGAGAGAAACATCCATGATGATAGAGAATCACTGATTAGCGGCCTCCTGCACGCCTCCTAGTGGGGATCAAGCCCACAACCTGGGCATGTGCCCAAACCAGGAATCTAACCGGGACCTCCTGGTTCAAAGGCTGACGCTCAACCACTGAGCCACGCCAGCTGGTCAATGAGCTGCTTCTCATAGGGCCTTTGGCAAGCTGCCTACAGCGTCTTTTGGGGGCTGCCATGAGCTTCATGATGTAGAATGGTGGCTTTGCCTCTCATCACATACATACCCTACTGAGCCTTCAATCACATTAGAAAAATAGCAGGTGAGTTGCCTGTCGTTAAAGGGCTTGGACTGCACAGAGAGCACACATATCAGCAACCTGCGTTCCATGTTAAAGGGTGTCCTGACATGTTTGGGGGTATTTGGAGTTCTTCTAAGGAGAGTACAAGACAAGCCCCCTGCCCACCCTGGTGTACTAGTAAGATCAGGGGAGTCACAGCAGTTCTTCGTGCTCGTGGGTAACACTGAGACAGGTCTGTGCCTACTGGGAACTGGACATTTACGGTAGCAGTTACTTCCTGCTCTGGAGAGCGTCAGCCTGTCTCGGGTAACGCTGAACACTCAGAAGCACCGTTAAAGTGAAAAGACAGGAGACAGGGAGGGGAGATGTTTAAGGCTGTCCAGGGCGCAGCACGCTGCTTGGCTGGGGCTCTCCCCCGCGCCTCTGCTGTGGTCGGGCTGCACTTCCTCACCGCTCGGTGGTCTCGGCGCAGTTGGTGGCTTGGGGCTGCTGAGGGCGGAAGCAGTGTCCTCGGTGCCGGTGGCCCAGGTGGCACAGCTTCGCGCCCTTTGCATTCTGGGAGTTAAACTGCTTCACGGGCCCAGGGCAGACGTGGGGGAGGGCTGCACAGGACTGTGAACCCGGGAGCTGGTTCATGCGGGGCCGTCCTTGGGACCAGCTACCATGGAGGACATGCCTGCCCCTGGCCCTTCTACCCCCAGGCTCCTTGTGAGGAATGTGGGAGGCGTGGGTAAAGCCGGAGGAAAACAAGGGAGAGCTGTGGCCCAGGCCTTGCATGCCGGCCTGGAGAGTAAACTCCTAAAGCATAAATGCTGCATGGACTTGGAGGATGGCGCTGGTGGGAGGAGGGAGCAGCCGTCTTCCTCTCCGTGGGCCTCTTTCCGGATTTCCCCTGCGTGTCTTACCGGCCCGACTGAATCACCTCGCCACCCCGTGCTGCAAAGGAGCCGGGACAGTGGGATCTGCGGAGGGGTTAGGATTGCTGTACTGGCTTCATCAATCACGAGCCAGTCTCCGGCAGGGCCTCTGCAGCCGGATGAAGTGGAGGGAAGAGGGAACAATGGACTGGGTGGGCTCTGCACAGAGGCTGCCACCAGCAACAGAAAGCAGGGAAGGAGGTCCCCTTAGTTTGGGCGAGAGGGAGTTAGGGCTGGACCAGGGCAGGAGCAGCGGGAGAGGGAGTTAGGGCTGGACCAGGGCAGGAGCAGTGGGAGAAGGAGCTAGGGCTGGACCAGGGCAGGAGCAGTGGGAGAGGGAGTTAGGGCTGGACCAGGGCAGGAGCAGTGGGAGAGGGAAGTGGGCCAGATGTGAAGAGGAATGCAGAGGTGGAGCGGACAGACCACGGGGGCTCCTGGCTGCCTTCCGTGAGAGAGACGGGAAAAGAGAAAGAGAGACAGACAGAGAGGGAAGTCAAAGATGATGGCATCGTTTCCAACCTGCTTAACTGGAGGCGACACCTTCACTGAGGCTGAGCACAGAGGGAAGCAGGGCTGGAGAAGGGTGATGACTTTGGTCATAGGCCTTTGGGGTTGGAGGGGTCAGAGGGAGAGCGGGGGACATGCCTGCACGGTGTGGGCGCCAATCACCGGACATGCAAGCCCGGGCAGGGCCAGGTGTAGGGACGGGGCATCCGCACAGCGCTGCAGGCACAGCCACGCTCTCGCCGA